>NW_022060567.1:0-417500 GCF_003285725.1 Scaptodrosophila lebanonensis | reverse complement strand
TTGCTTGAGGGAAACACATTGGTTTGCATAAAATACTTCTACTTTGCTATATATATATTTATTGGTGGTTTTATATATATTTTCGATATACTATATAATATATATTTTCATACATTTTTGCACTACCAAGAAATTTGTACATGTACATGTACATGAGCTCAGATTACTTTTTAAAAAATTAAACAAGAAAGGAATGCTAAAGTCGAGCAGGCTCAACTCTTAAATACCCTGTACCACCCCACAAAAAAGTAATTAAATTAATTAATTAATTAAATTTAATTAATTAACTAAATTAATTTAATTAATTAACTAAATTAAATATAAAATATTCCATGCATGCATACATACATTTACATTTACATCAGAATCGTGCCTTATGCGTGTTTGTGTACTTGTACATATGTATGTATGTGTGCATTGGGCCTGGTTATATGGCTATAACTTTCTTTCCGATCATTCTATCATAATGAGACTTGGTATACGGTTATATAATAACTAACCTAATGTGACTACCAAATTTTAGTTCAAAATTCCAAGAATTACGGAAGTTATAGAAAATCGTTAATAGGGGGGGAGTGGGGGGGTGGATCAGAAAAAATGAACAAACTCGTCCTTTCTCCGTCTCAGGAGAATCTGTATACCAAGTTTGGTTATTCTAGCTCTTATACTTTCGGAGATCCTTGCGTTCATACAGACAGACAGACGGACAGACGGACAGACAGACGGACAGACAGACGGACAGACGGACAGACGGACAGACGGACATGGCTATATCGACTCGGCTTGTCATGCTGATCAAGAATATATATACTTTGTGGGGTCTACCAAGCCTCCTTCTGTGTGTTCCATGTGCACTCGCACAAAACTAATATACCCTTGTACCCTTTTGGGTACAGGGTATAAAAATTAAAAATTAAATGTTAGATGAATTGATTTTTTAGTGGAAGAATATTAAAAATATTACATATTTTTTCAGATATTTATTTAATTGAATTACATTAAGCATTTTTCCAATTAAGAAAGTATTCATTGGAGTATACATATATGTATGTATAATGGGGATTACTTTGTAATATAGTTGTATACACGTATGTGCTATGGCTTGTGGGTGGAAGTTGATGGGCGTGTCGGTGTGCACACGTACATCCTTGTATGTATGTGTGCAGTTACCAATATGGTTGCATTAAATTGACCAGAAAAACAGCACAGCAGTTGCCTAATTGAAATTTCATGTTGGGAAATAAGTGGCCAGCCAGGCACGACGCGTCATACAAGGGCAAGAGATCGCTGGATATTTTCATTTTCATTTTCAATTCAGCTGTGTTTTGTTAAAACTAGACTGGGAGTGCGTCTGCATAGGTTTGCAGGTTAATGCCGCTGTCGTGCTTAATCGCGCGCCGATTTCGCTTCAATTATTCCGCAAACAAAAGCTACATCAGTACTCGTTGGATGATTTCAGGTTACCACAATAGTGGCAGATGAGCTGGAAAACAATGGCTCAACAAATACTTCCTGTTGCTGCCAAAGTGTTAGACAAGACCTCTAGCAACCAAATTTCCAGCTGCTTGCATTAGAACGAGTGTACTTTTTGGCAACATTTGTGGCTGGCGTCGACATGTTAGATGTTAAAATAATTGTACATTTTGGAAAGCACTTTCTTTGAAAATCCACTTGAAATAAGACTCATTTATAATATTGACAATAATGTAATAATTTAATGTTCATAAATAATGGCCAAAAAAAATATATCAGCTGAAAATAGTTGTCAACCAATTTACTTGAGTTGAAGAGGAATTGATGGATGAAATAGCTTTAAATTTTTCTTTTTTTTTTTTTTGTAAAGGAGATGAAAGATGACAGAGATGATGGAAGTTAGGCGAAATATGTGCAAAAGAAGGACCTGAGCTTAGCTCTGAAAAAAGGCAATCCCGTTTTCCCGAAAAATGTAGAAACATCTCTGGCATTGTAATTCGTTTCGAAAATTTGTATTCATTCATATGTATCAGAATCGGTTTGTTAGTAGTTTTTAAATATATTTTAAAAAACGCAATAAATTACAAAGATTTCTTTCGGACCAATTTTAGTTTTGTACCAGCAGTTTTTCAAATAAAAACGAAAAGGGAATAAACATGGTAAGAGTACAAAATGCATTCACCTTTTTGCCTAACATCAGCCGTCTTAGGAGCGTCGTCGAGTTCGTATTGGTGGTGGCGTCAACGTGGACCCATTTGTTGTTGCTGGTGATATGTTGCCCATTGGCGGTGGTGGTGGCGGGGATGCAGATAATATTCTGCCGCCCATCATGCGCATTGACGGGAATGGCGTTCAGCTGCATATAACAGAGCCCACTGCAAATGGCCGCATGCGCCATATGATCATTCATGCGCAGGAGGGAGGCGAAGATCCGGATGCCCACGAAGTGATGGCCGAGGCCCAAGTGGCCGCCGAGGAGGCAGCGGTCGTGGCTCAGGCATTCAATCAGTTAAATGTGCCGGCGCATCATTTTCCCGATCAGAATATCATCATTCGTAGTGGCCCCAACAATACCATTGTGGCCGGGCCCAATGGCTATGCGCTCTATTCCGTGCCATTGCATCGGGCCATGACCGATGTTAATGTGCGCCATCCCGCCGAGCTGTCCATTGGTGGCCACATGATCGTGCAAGATCTAGCAGCGCAAGCCCGTCGGCGACAACCGCCCCAGGCCGTGCGATTCGTTCTCCGTCTGTGCTTCAATGCGCTCATGCATCCCTACGAGTATGCCAAGGTGCTGATGCAGCTCGGCCATGAACCACTGGCGCCCATCAACTGCCGCAGCATTCTGGGAAGAGCAATGACGATATTACCGAACGTACACAAATATTTGAAGCATATAAAGCGCACCGACGGCTTCTTTGGACTCTACCGGGGCCTGGGTCCGCGCCTCCTTGGCAATATTTGCTCATCAATCTTGTGCAACAGTCTAGTGAACCTTGCTGGACTGAAACCTTACCACCGCGCCGTGGACGAGAGGCCTCACCAGCTTAGGGAATATTTGTGGAATCTGGCTCGCGATGCCATCATTATGACGACGGCTGCTGTCGTTTCACATCCTTTCTATGTGATCTCCATACGGCAGATGGCGCAGTTCGTTGGACGTGAGCTCATCTATGACAATGTGATCGACGGCTTTCGCGAAGTCATCGATCGAGAGGGTCTGACTGGTCTCTACGCCGGCTTTATGCCGCGATTGCTCTACGATCTGTGCGTGCTCTTTTTAACCAGCACCATCTCCAATATATTTAATCGGAACTGCAAGCAGAATGTTGTGCAGCAACAGTACAACTCAGCGGCGGTGCAAATGGGAGCCGCTTTTGTCATGTACCCCTTGCAGGTGGTTGCCTCATGCATGGCTTCGACGGGGGCCCGATTGGCGGCCTGCATGCCACCCTGCATGCCAATCTATCGCCAGTGGACTGACTGCCTATCGGATCTGTTAGCACGTGGGGATCACTTGCGTGGCGGCATCCTCTTCTATCGCCCAATGCCCAGGATACAGATTCGTTACACTGATAGCTTTATTGGCGCCTCAACGCCCCGCACTTAGGGGATCTTCCCAAATGGCTAATTACAACACACACACACTACACACTTGGCTAAATATTGTTTTGGGTTCGATCCAGATTGTTTGAACACTTTTGTTGGTACACTGATTCGTTTTAAGAGTTTAATTGCTCGCCCCTCTTATATATTTGTGTGGGGAGCGACCAAAATGTTTCAAATTAGTGAAGTAGCTTTTAATTTTTTTTTCCCAACCGCGTCTTTTTAATGTGCCTGACAACCACTAATTAAAGATGAATCAAAATTCATTGTAGGCTTTAAATTACACAATTCACAGTCTATTCAAAAACACATACATACAAACAAGCATATGCATACGAGTGCCAGCTCAATACAAATGTGTTGTCATTGTTATTAAATTTAAGCAAATAAATTTAAGTTATTTCATGTTATTCGATAGATACAAACGCATTCCACAGACCCATTTTGATACTGAAAGTTATGCGGAAACTGGGCGAATTCAAAGTCGCTGACATATGGCTATACTTGTACTATGTCTTAGGGCTCTAGTCTTTAATGGAATGCACAGTGGTTGCGTCCATAGGCCAACAATCAAAATAAATTCCAAAACAAATTGTCTCTAAAATGTCCAATCTTCCAAAATTAATAATTTAGAATGAATTTTGAAGTTGAACGTATTTATTTAATTTAATACATTCTTATTATGAAATTAATTTGATCAATTAAATCTTTCTACATTTGTCATACAGACTGGATCTGAAAAATTGGCGAATCTTTACTCCAGAGGGGAAAAATGTCCGTCTGCTGAGGAAAGCTCTAATGCAAGCAGACTTTCCTGCAAAAATGGATTTATCGTTGGCAAGCCGAGAAGTAGAGGAAGTGGATCTTCATATTTCTATTGGAAGTATTTTTGACTGCCGATTCCACACAAGACTGATCACTGGGGTTCGTTCATAGTCGGTCGGTTATATGGGAGATATATGATATATGGGGGCGTGAAATTGAAATCTGCATGAAATTTGGTCAGGTGATGGTAAACTTTCATTAATGGACACAAACAAAATGTTTAATTCGGGAAAAAACAAAAAATGTTGTGTGCTAAGAGTTTATTTTGAATCGGTCAGTTATATGGGAGCTATGTATGTGATATACAGTGAAAACTCTCTTGGCCGGACACTCGCGGCCGTCCAATTTTTGTCCGCCCAAGGGGAGTGTCCGCTTAAGGGGATACTTAAATACTTTACACACCGATCGCATGTTTTTAGAAAAAGTGTCCGCCGAAGAGAGTGTCCGGATAAAAGAGGGAGTTTAACTGTAGTCCTCTGATCTGAATGATTTGAAACATTGTCATCTTACTACATAAAGCACCCTGTGGCAAAAATTTCAGTAATAAGCTCCACTATAAGTACTTTTGGCCGCTGATCCGATCCCATACAAGACGGACCATTGTGGAATTAAAAAAGTAACGGGCCTAATGCCTCCTCCCCCCTAATATATGTAAATGTTGGTTGTTTTTAATGTAAAACTTTGCAGGTCTAACAATGAAATCGGATTATAAAGCATACGATTATATAAGGTTCTATAAAAGGCGAAATTTGTACATCAAGGTAAGCTAATTAGGAAGCCTTTCTCTTATGTGAAAAGCTATTGTAAAGGAGTGGGGCGTCAGTTTTTGGGGCAAATCGTTCCAAAATGGCGGTTTAAGAATAAACCGACAGTTTATACTATATTACAAATTCCCAGTAAACCGCTTACATACTAGTTGGAATAGTAGGGAGAGAGGCTGTGGCGCGGGCAGCGCTCTGTTAACTAACAGACCGCTTACAGCTGTTAGCAGTGGCTGCTGCAGTCTCGGCTGTAGTTAACAGCGCGCTGCCGCGTAAGCAGCTATGCACAGGAAATACAAACTTATAATTTATATCTCTAATACAGCATCGCAGGCTAAACTGGCCTTCTGCGTTGTGTGGATCAATGGGCGCTGTCTCTTTAAATATTTAGCAGGATACCCGAGATTTGACGGCTTCTCCAATGTCCACAACGAGGTCGTGCCTGTCGCCATCCTTCAGTGGATGTTCCCAGACCCGGGTTTGTTCGGCTTAGTTGAAATGCGAACGATGCTGCAGCGCCGCGTGTGGTATGAGGGTATTATCGAAAAAACCCCTCGTGAGTACAGCTGCGAAGCTTTTCAGTCATAACAATGCCGACCATGGGCTTGAAAATTTCATGGAGTGTTTGAGAAGAGCTGATTTCCTTTAGTGCTATGCACAGATCCATATTCAGTCACCTGGACCAGCCTTGAGGTCCTTGGTTGGTTAGCGGTGAGGTTGACTGCTCTGCCCTCTTAGGTCGCCTTAATTTTTCAGTTCCTTGTAGACCAACAAGGAATTATTTGCCGTTCATATTGGCTAGATGCACAACCGATTACGTTTTGCACAATCGTTTTCGGGTCATGTGCAGTAATTATATTGATCTTTAACATTTACTTTCGACAGGACTCTCTCTCTCTGTTCTATAAAAATTATTCTTTATAATTATCTGCGGGGAAATCTCTGATCAGCGAGTCGGGGCATAGCTTTCTCTTTCTCTTTTCTTCTTTCTCTTTCTACTCCTTACTTTTTCTAATTAGTTCTTAAGTAGAATTAATTTTCCTCTACTATATAATGTCTCTGACCACATATTTCCCCAAAGGTGTCGTAAAATGTAAAAATATATTTTAATAATTATAATGGAAGAGCTATTGTTGATTTACTAAATAAATAAATTCGGCAGGCACGGACATTCTTTTCCTATAAGAACTTGTTGTCTTTTCTTCTTCTTCCTTCTTGGGCGCACACTTCAAATCATGATCGTGACGGAAAATAATGAGCAGACAATATATGTAGAATTGAGTACGATTGATCCCTAGTACTGTGGAATTTTTGAAATAAATTGTCGAATGTGGTAATGAAGACGATTTTACGATGCTCGGTGTATTTGCAAGTGTGGGATAAGGATCATAGTGTTTTCTTGTGCTGAGCTCTTGTTGAAACTGTGTCTTGTACTCACACATTGTCACACGCTGACATAATGACACAGTTGACTCATTCATGAGCATTGTTGTCGCAAAGTGTCAGAGCAGACTGCAGACTGGGGGCAGGACAGGAGGCTAGCCAGTCAGCCGGAACAGAACAAGCGTACGTTTTATTTAGCCTTAGTTTGACTTTGTTTTACTCTCTCGTTTTTTCTCTTCTTTTTCTTTTTATTTTTCTCCTTCTGTTGCTGTTACATTGCTGTTCTTTGCTTTGCCTAGTCTTTTGACCAAAATGTCAGCAGAGATTAAGCGACGGAAATCTGGCAGGCCCAGCAGACACATGTACAAGATTTTACGATGGTAACTACACACGCACACACACGTACACACACACACGTACACACACACACACACACGTACACACACACACGCACACACACATATAGATGCATATAGAGCGAAACTGGCAGATGCACGTAATGAAAATATCAAAAATCTGCAACGAAATGTGCCAACGGCTGCTCGACGCGTGAGCTTGGGGCAAGGACATGTGCGAGGGTGGTAAGAGTCGTGCGGCAAGCGGCAAGCGGCGTGCGGCGTGAGGCGGAAGGTGAGAGACGGGAGTCTGGGGAACAATTCAGTTTTGCTTCATTTGAATGCGACACATTTTGTGGGCAAATTTTTGTAGTGGCTGTTGCTGTTGTTGTTGTTGTTGCTGTTTCTACTGCCGTTGGTCAGGTTCATTTAGGCCAGAGAAATCAAAAGTCAAAAGTTAGCAGCCCGCAGAGACTTGTGGAGTGTCTCTGTGTGTGTCTCTGCGTGTGTCTCTCGGTGTGTCTCTGTGTGTGTTAGTGTAAAATAAACGCTGCAAAACGACTAGTTATTACATGTACGAGAACGCTTGTGGGTGTGTGTGTGTGTGTGCTTCGTACACACGCTTACAAACATAAATACATGCACTCTCGTATGTGTGGGTGTAAATACACATGCACACATGCATTAATATACTGCTGCACACACGAGTCCTGCTGCTCAGATGACATTGCAGTCTGCAGGCCAAAAAGGCGTATCGTCTTAATAACCAAAAAGTACAATCAGCACTGCGTGGCCATGCACACACGCACACACACACGCACACTCCTCCATATGTGTGTGTGTGTGTGTGTGTGTAAATATGTTTTTGTATGTCGCTTCTACTATGTTGCTGCCACTGCCGCCCTAAAATGCAATTAGACTAACGATGCAACACAATTTTGTCTTTAACTATACACATGGACGATAGAATGCATGCCGGAAAGATGTTCGCAGAGCAAATGTCATAAAGGATATGCAGCTTAGGCGGTAGAAGGTGGAATCATCCACAACTAATACAATGAGAATTTAACTTGACACTGCATTTATTATTATCGTTTTACCCCAACAAATTGTTATTCAAAATTGTAAATTGCAAAGGTAATGGACTTCTTTGAATGCATTTTTCATGTTAGGTTTTTTGCTTTTTTACAGCAAATGTTTTTACAACGACTGAACGAATTGAAAATCGAATGGCGTTGCAAAGTTTTGATTTTTTAAATAATCGGCCTCTGAGTAAAAATAAAGAAAAACAAAAAAGACCTGCATTCAATTCTTTGAAACAACATCATCAAATGCTGCCGTCATAATCTTTCAAGCCATGTAACCATTAACTCTTTCTTTTTAAAAAAAATGCTATAACTTAAACATAGTGAAGCGAAACATTGAAGTACATTTCAAACATTACAATTTTGTATTGTGTCTTTTAAGAATAATTGTAATTCTGAATAGAATAAAATATAATACAAGTAATAAATGGTATGGCATTGGTTTCGCCAAGAGCCAATAAGATTATAATAATGATCAACAAACAAGAGACCAAACCATAATTTAGACTAGAAAAAAAACATAAATTTGTTGAAGAGGTTATAATATTTGACAATGGTAGCAGAAAAATTCTCGCAGTGCAATCGAAATGGAATCATATCCGAAAGAAATGGAAGCATTTCATTGTTTTTGTTGGAACTCGAGCATAGATTCTAAAAAATGTTGTGGCAAAAAATCTTTATAGGTATCAATTGCACTTTTTATGGCTTCCGCCATCGGCTGTACCAAGAAAAAAAAAAAAAACCGCAAGACAGGGACAGGTCATTTTTTGAAAATAGCAGCTAGCTGTGAGCTAAAACTTGTTAAAAAATAAGCGTATAGGAAAAGTGCAATATACATTTTTAATTAAAACCATTCTTCTCTATAAAGTGAACTTCGAATTTAGACGCGAATAACAAGGCAAGTTAAATTCTGATTAAAGTGTATTATTTGCCGTTTCTATCGTTTTTTTTCAGATTTTATTTAATAAATACCAGTAATTACTTGTGTTCAGCTACTTTAAAATGTTGAATTAATTAGACTTCTGAGATCCGCCTTAGTTCTGTTCTACATACAAGTATATAAGAATATGAGATGTGACATCATGTTGAACTGATAATTATTTGTTTGATCGGCATCTAAAGAAATTTTCATCCAAATTGAAATTGCATTTATGCCGTCATTTATGAAATAATGTGACAATCAAATCCATTTGAGAATATTGAAAAATCCCTTAACGTATTGAGGCACACGGCGGGGTGGAGTGTGCGGTTGGGGGGGAAATTATTGCATGTTTTCCATGCATGTATACACACAGATACCTACGGATAAGCGTACATACATACATATATGTATACATACAACATACGTAGTATGTATATATGTGTACGCAGGAGGAGTATCATATAAATGTCATAATTAAGGAAAGCTTCATTGCGCTTTTTACCTGAATCATACTGAATAAAAAATCGCATTAATAATATTATATTTGCGCTGCACATAAATAGGTTTAAATATTACGCATACGACACATGAGCCTGGCCGCAGCCCGCAAACCCAGCGAGCAGGACCTCGTATACGCGGCTCACATGACGGCGGTTTCAATTTTATAATGTTAAACCAATTAACAGGTTTTACACGCACACACACACATGTATACTTATATACTCGTATACATATACACACACTTTGGATGAGGTGTTAATCGATGTCATTTTGATGTAAAATGGGCAGCTTTTTCCGGAATATATTTTACGGCCGCATATGAGGTTTGTAATTAACAGCAACAGATACAGCAACCAGAAGACAGGAAGCCGCCCAGCCAGGCAGGCTAATGAGCCATCATTGATTGCAAAATGGTTTTGAGAATGGCAGGGAAGGGGGTTGAGTCGTAAATCAAATACACATATTTCATGCTGCTTCATATGCCAAGCGAATCAGCTAAAAATGATGAATATCTTAATGAATGAAAATTATAGTGATTGAGAGAAATATAAACTAATTAGTCTCGTTTATTTTTCAGAACTTGGATAGAGTGAGGAACAAAATATTGTGGCTGTTCATCAGAAGTATAATATTTAGTTATTCTATGATATATATTATTATATATGATACAAGTATACTTGTATATATATTTTTTGCAAAATAAAGTTTATTTAATCTGTAATTTCTTGTATTGTTCTTAAGAGCTTTGACACTTAAAAGCCCCGTTAGCTACTTGTAAAAGAGCCAATTTATTGCAGTCACTAATCATTAATAATAATAATTTTAATCATTTTTAGAAATACTTATACAGATAAACGGTAGAAAATGTGATTTAATTGCTGGACTGCTTAGAATGCTTAGAAAATTTGACCACAACTCTCCCACATTTGTCGGATTAGCCGAAATGAAATCTGAAGGCAATCTCCCCTTATCTCCTAGATCCAATCACAGTGTACTAAAGGAATATGATGTTTTGAGTTCATTACAATGCTGCTTTGGAGAGTGTGGCATTAAAGTCTTGTTGTTTAAGCCGAGGCGCATACTTGTATTTGTTATTGGTGCTGTTGTTTTGTCGACCATAAAGAAGCGGAAAATGTGCAAAAGCCAAGCGGCAACTTCGCAACTTGACACAGTGGCAAGAAGGAGTGGGCAGCACGACATACAGACTGACAGACAGACAGACAGACAGACAGACAAACAGAGAGACCAGGCAAAAAACGCAGCCAGGTGTAAATTACAAACTTCTAAGATTTTTGCAGCCATTTCCTGACTGCTCCCCTGCCTCCAATGCCGTCATAGTTGGCTTCACACAACGAGCTGAGAAAAAATGCTTGTGGACGCAGCTGAGGAGAAGGTGGTGGAGGTGGAGGTGGAGGCGGACACAAAGACGAAGGCAGTGATGGTGATGGTGACGGAGACGGCGACGGAGACGGAGACGGCGACTGGGGCAGCAATCGAGGGAGCCGAGCGGCCAACGTAATGCCGACAATTACAGAGCTGAATATTTTATGAGCCAAGCAGATTAATATGAATATTTTATTATCATTTTAGATTCCTTATTTCTTTGCCTGCCAGCCTGTCCGTCTGTCTGTCTGTCTGCCAGTCTGTCAGTCCGCCTACCCTGCTGCTTTGCTTTGCTGCAACGTCAAATTGTTGCTTGTTGTTGTTGCTGTTGCTGTTGCTGCTGCTTTTGGGTGCCACCGGTTGCTCTCTCTCTTATGCGCCCACCAAGCTAAGGATACATGGCTTAGCTTTGTCTGAGACTGAGCCAAAGTCAAGTAAAAACCATGTCGAAAAATATGCTTTATGGCTTTTTGGTTGAGTGTTGTTGTTGTTGTTGCTGCTGATACTGAGCTACAATTTTGTGCACCTTGTGTAGTGAACAGGAAAGGGCAGAGGCCGAGGCCGAAGCAGGCAGTGCCGCTTTTTAATGTTTGTGCTGCTCCTGCTGCTCCTGCTGCTGCTGGTGCTGTTGGCCAAAAAGGAAATGTGGTGAGAAAAGAATTTATGACCACGAGCCTTCAAAGGGCAAGTTGCCTAAATGTTTTTGCCTGCCTACGAAATGAAAAACTCGAACACACAACAGCACACACACACACACACACACACACACTGCCATTCACATTCAGAAAAAGAACACACGCACACAGAGCGGAAAAAACGACGTTGCTGGCCAAAGCAACTACAGCAATGACAACAAATTGCAGTCAACATTTTCGGGGTGTAAAAATTTTTCATTTGGCTCTGGCGTTAAATTTTCATGTGCCTCGCGATATTCCTCCACTTCGCTGCTTGCTATTCGCTGTCCTCTCCCTTTAACAACTACCCCGCGCCGCCCTTTGCCACACAAATTGGCGCAACATGCAATTACAGCGTTATAATAATGTTGTTAGTACACAACATGTTTGAGCAATAAATTCGCTTATTGAAGCGCCAATAAATGCGATTTAAGTTGCGCCTGCCACGCCTCCGTGCAGGCCATGGGGCGGCCGCGCGTCGACTGTGGCAGCTTGTTGGGCGTCTGATTTATGCACGCCATAAAACAGTTTGGCGTGAAAAACTACAGCAGAAGGAAAATTGGCCAAAAAGTGCAGCCACAGGCCCCTAGGCAAAGCGCATAAGCAGTTGCAGCAGACAAAGAAGAAGACAGTCAAGAATTTCATGGCGCATGGGATGGGCGATGGGGGGTGGAGCGGCCAGCATGCCATGCAAAAGGCACATGGATTTAAAGCAGGACTAACGCAGGGCTTCCAGACAGGATTTGAGTTCGGATTCCACTCTCAATCAAACGAAAAGGCAACCGTTTCGAATTGCAACTAAGCCACCAATTGGGTATCAGTGCCTCAGAAATCATGGCGGAGATGAAAATCTGCCCCAACTTGATGGCTTGCAGTATTCTAGGGACATTAGGGTGCCTTAACAATGAGGTCCTTTGCCGGATCTGCAACCGGACTGGGCAATTGCTAAATAAATAAAAAAAACTAATTAAAACAAAATTATAATTATAAAAATATTCGCAATTATCAAAGCGATATTTTATTGCGCTAAAGCTCGTGGATATGAATATATTTATTGCTTCAATTCGAATTATTTTGTTTATACATTTAATTGCCTCACTTAAGTTTTAAGTTGAATTATTATTTCGCTCCCGTAATTCTTGGAATTTCGAAACTAAGTTTCATCATGATCGGTCAATTATTATGAAAGTTATGGCCACACATATAATCTCATATTTATATACGCACATACGTATAACGTTCCTGGAATCGAAAAGATCATAAAGAAATCAAAAGAATGGCGGATATCCAGGGTATTAAGCGTGCTCTAATCCATTCAGTACAATACGGAACCATAAATAACAAAACTTCAATATTTTTTACAAATTTTTGTTTGACATCATTCTATCATTCTGTCCAGCCGAAATATTTGTAATTTATGAACTAAACGCTAATTTATTTTTAATTGCTGGTAAGGCCGTTTATTACATGTTTTGTCGGTGAAGTATGTTTATTTTGAACACAAACTGATTTTTTGACAAAAATTAAAATATATATGAAAAGCCAGCTCTTTTGAAAAAAAAATGTTCTCACACCTATTATTCTGTCCAGGTGTGTAAACATATACGCGATTCTGTATGCTGTTTAAACATAAACATATGTATGTCTCCACTTATGTATGTATGTATTGAATATATATTTTTAAATTTGAATAAAATAATCAAATTTTAAAAAATTCATTTTCAATTTTTTTTACATTTTACAGGCTATTCCACTGTCGGGCTTGCTCGACTGTAGCGTTCTGTCTTGTTTTTTTTTTTTTAATTTATTTAATTTTTTATATTCTATAAATTTTCAACACATTTGTACAAAGTATTTCATAGTTGAGACACTATTTTTGGCTTCGCTCGTTTTATTTCGTTTCAGGTTTTCATGCTTGTAATACTGTGTGGAAGATGCTTCCCATATGAGTGGCTGTGCCTGCGTGTCTGTGCGGGCTTAACGCTTTGACTCGGGCACGTGTTAAGCCGCCGCCTACTGCTCAACAACTCTGGCGGGCAGACAGTCCCCCAATGCCACAAGCTAGCGCTAGGAGTGCTCAGCTTGTTTGGGGCGTTGCTCATCGACACCGTACCGTACCGCACGGAACGAGAAGGAATAGGAAGGAACGGGACGGGACGGGACGGCTCAGCACGGCACGGCACGGCAAGGAACGGAACAGAACAGAGCGAAGTGGCATGGCAAGGCATGGCATGGCATGGCGAGGTAAAGTCAAATGCGTCGAGTCACGTAATTTAAATGGAGTCTCCAAGGGCTTAGGGCAGCGGCATGCTTGGCATGGCATGGCTTTCCATGGCTTTCCATTACGTTGCATGGCCAACTGCAATTCCGTAGCTGTCGCGTAATAATGCACTTTTATTTGTGTATTACCCCACAGTCCATTGTCTCATTATGATTGGCCACCATATTGTTTTTAGATGTGGCGGATGGGGCAGTGTGGTGGCATTGTTAAGCGTTCGATGCAACAGGCGCAAATGAATTTCTGGCCAGCTGGCTTCAAAAGTATTCGGAGTGTTTCTCAACTGCTGCTTGCTTCAATCAAGCATTATAACAGCCTGGATGGGAAAACATTTTGAATTATTGCGGCGCTCTCTTTATACATATGAGCACACTTGGAGAAAAAACTGTTAGGTCTGGGTACTTGTATGAATAATTGCAACTCAAATAAATAAATAAAACTATAGAGCAAACGTCTAGGCTTTGGAATAGGATTAAGCGAGTCGGTATCAAAACTAATTTGTAAATATGTTAATTTTCCAGCTAAAATATTTAGTATACATTATTTTGTACTACTTCGTTTAAGAGATATTTTAAGATACGCTTATTTTGCATACCGATCATAAATATATGTTTTAGGGAAAATCTCCAATGCACATTCGGCCAGATGGCCGATTTATTGGCATAAATTAGAAAAATGAGGCTAGAGACTTGAAATTTTGTAACTTAACTGCCAGAACTGTGTTAAATTTTATAGAGTATATTTATTATATTAAATAAATCGATCCGACCACGCCCCACATATGTTGTCACCTATTTTTCAAACTAATGTGTGTTCTTGTATTAGTATTATGCTAAATAACACTTATATTTATGATTATTTGTGCTTTAACCTACAAGTAATACAACAAATTGAATGAAACCCACCCATTGCAAAACTCATGCCAAGCCATTTTGCATAAAATCCTTTAGCTCGCCAACAGATAGGTTTGAATATTTCTAACACATTTTAGTAAATGCCTTATCAAAGCGTAAATGTAATTATCAAAGCTTATTATTGTTATATTAACTTCATCTTTTTTCTCTTGGCTTAACCTCGTCAACATCCAAATATTGAGCAATGTTGCATAGCAAAATTTAATCTCAACTATTAAATAAACGTAACATAAGTTAGTATAAATATTCAAGTTTAATTTGGCAATATTACTTTTCCGCAAAATGTATGTTTTCACATAGAAAACAAATACGAACAAATTATTTTCTTAAATAAACTTTCCTTATACCCAGGCTTCCTTCCCATTTCCATTATTAACATTTACTTATTTTACATAATTAAGAAATTGATAAGCTCCGAATATATAATGAGAGGCAAAGATGTGAATTGGAGCATTTTGGACTGTATGCAAACATTTGGTTCATTCTTCACTCTATGCAAGCAATTCCCAACTCGAATTCAACTTTAATTATTTTTTTTTTGCTTGAAGGAATAGTTTAAAGTTTCTTTGGAGTAAAGGTATTTGTTTTTAAAATTTGTCTAGATAAACGGGGTATTTTGCAGGGAGATAGCATTCCCATATAGGTGGGAAGTATATGACTTTTTGTGCATCGAATATAACCAGTCAGAAGTTGGTTTCTCCGAGCACTGAGACAACGATGGATTATTTTACAAAAACTGTGAACTAATAAAAAACAAATGAATGCAGATTTTCCTGCAACTTATTAATGCTAAAGTAATTATTTTAACAGCTCTGCGTATAACATATCTGGGACATGAGGGTATACTAAGTATAAGGTAGATCCTATGTTCTTGGTACACATATGATGGGTTGAATTGATAGAGATATGTAGACAAGTTCGTCTGTCCGTCATTATAAGCACCAAGAACCCAGCCACCATAATAGCTGGGGAAACCAAACTTGGTATGTGGATTTATCGGTAGAAAAGTCGTTCATAGTAAGGTGTTTTTTTTTTACCAATAACGTTTTTGTTTATAAATAAATCTAAAGCAAATCTTATATTTATGGGCTTTGTATATGGCCGCACCATAAATTGGTCAGCCGGGAAATGATGCTTCCATAGAAATTGTAGGTACAACCAACTCAACTTTTAAGCTGAATGGCTGTGGTGGGGAAAAGGGCGGGTTTGAAGAAGTTGGAACAGTAAGAGACAGTTGCAATCCATAGCTTTAGCCAGGACAGCTCAGGATCACGTCCCTTTTATTCCAAGTGTAGAAATACATTTATATGTAAACATATATATGTGCATACTTATATGTGTTCCAACTTTTCTTATTGGCTTTTGTTGTACGGCTGCCGTAGCTGCTCGACTTGATTACTTGTCGACTGGGCACAGAAAATCGACAATTGCGAGGTGAGGGGAGAGGCAGTGGCAGTGGCAGTGGCAGCAGCAGCAGCAGCAACAACAACCAGAAACCGGCAACCAGCAGAGGCAGGAACTGCAACAGCCGTATACGAGCCAACTCATCAATATGCGACGTGTGCGTTGCAAATGTACAACATGATTACTTGCAAATCATGTGATTGTGATTGGCATTACTGCACACACACACACACACACACACACACACACACACACATATATATATATATATATATATATGTATATATGAGTATACGAGTGCATGCATTCATGTTGATGCTGTTGTGGGTGCGGATGAGGGGGGGTGTTGATTTTGTCTATGGCCAAACGATTGCTGAAAACTATGTTATCTGCTGTACTCTGACTATCTTGGGCACCTCTCGATTGTTAAATCGAACCGACTTTAGCATTCGTTGCACTTCATTATCAATGGGCTTCCTTTCATTTATGTTTAAGTTTTGATTTCAATTTAAAAGCGTTTATTCATATGTTCATGAAACGAGTCATCCAAGTTATTTGAGCAATGCGTTAAGGTAGGAGATTAAATTAAAATCAACTACAAAATGCACAGTCTTTATAAAAGCCATAAATAGTTATGTGCATAATGCTCCTGTTTATTCGTTGGTGCATGTGTCTGTGTGTGTGTTTATCTTTTTTCTGCACACACATACACATGCACATACACCTGTGCATTTGTATCTATTTCTAATTAAAATTTAAACAGTCGCGCCGTTCGTTCATGAATATTAATTTCGTTTTACGGCCACAACAGCGTGAACTAAACACGAATTACAAGTAAATATTTATAACTTATTTCGTGTCTATTTGTGCGAATGTGTTTGAGGGCCTCTGTCAGATGCAGAAAGGGAGTCCAATTTAAATTCAATATTTTTTACAGCCTGTATCTTAACTTCAATGCACCTTCTTGAAATGTAATTGAAGATCTACAAAGTCGCTGCGGGTTTTGATTTTTTTTTTCGTCTATAACTCCTACTCAACAAAGCAATGTTTCCAAGCAACGATCTTAAACTGTGCTAGTTATGTTTGCTTTTATTAGAAATGCAATTTTAAAATGCTTTTGCTTGTAAGTACATGCATGTTATGTCTCTAAATGCAATGAGAAATGAGTAATACTTGTAAGTAAGAAATAAGCAAGCAAAACTTATAGTTTGCATTGGACAGATAATTTGGAGCGAAATTGGTTTTGGCATCCTCGATTTGCTAAGCAGTTCGAAGTCGTTTAGCAATTTGATTTCAGGCTTGGAGCACAACTGCTGTACAAAGGACCGGCTTTGAAATGTTAATGAAATATTGAATAAATATTTAAATTCAATTGCAGACCAGATGGCGTAACCAACAACCTTTTCAATAAACTACTGCACAAAAGTTTCAAGAACACGACCACTCACTGACAAACAAGTACATTGTAGAGGCGACCTTTCTAAACTACAATTTGGTGGCCGGGGGGCACAAAAAATTCCCCTCACCCACTCTAACTAAAAACTTAGAACACATGTTAATATACAATTTGGTTAGTTGTGGTTGTTGCTGTTGTTCCTGCTCATGCGTTGGTTGCGTGCAAATACACAAAATTAAGTTGTATTTCAAATTTAATTAAAACTTTTACTGTTATTTATAACGCGTATGTGCGCGCTCAAATGCAGGCAACATTCGTTCCTTGCGCACCCATTCAGAGTTGTGGCAACTTCTGGAAGTCCAACAGCCCCACAGTCCACAGTGGACCAGGTCTATATAAATGCATAATTCATGGAGAACCTAAACGACACAAACTGAAGTTTTTACGACGATTGAACAAAATTTCACACGAACATGGTTGGAGGGGAAACTTATTCCAGCAGCTCGTTTTGGGCCTTTGTGAGGATATGATAGGATACTTGTATTATACTTGGAATTATATATTGGAATTATTTGATATTTTAAGTAAATGATTCTAAATGATGAGCTAATGCTTCTCCTGATTGGTTTGGTTTGGACTGGATTTCATTTCATTTAGGAGTATGTACTTGGTAATACGATAAATAGTAATAGTAATACTAATTAAGAAAACACATCACTGGTACTTATGTTTTTTTTTTTTTTATGGTTGGATTTCCCTCTAACTAATACCAGCAGCTTGTTTTGGCTCTTTGTGATGATATGATATGATATGATATGATGTGATATTTCTCTCAAATGTGCAGACATCTCTTTTATGTTTGGAAGCAGTTGGGAGTTTAGTTTCCATTGAAATATGACAAATCTCGTATTTTGTTTTTATGCCTTTGTATACCGTATATCGACATAATTAGGTGGGACATTTATTAATTGAACAAGGATGCAGGGCAGATCCGAAATGATGTTATAATCGATCTGCATGATGGGATTTATCTCTTCACCTGTCTGCAAGTTTGTTTTTCTATGCACATTAGTCCCTCAGCTTAAAAGCAAGCAAAACAGCTTCAAAGCATTTTAATTTGTGAAAGACTTTTGTTCTCAAAATCGGACTTTTATGTCTATCCAACCTAAGTTGCCTTAGCGACTATCGGTGCTTTGTATATCCCTTCAATAGGTGTCAGCACTGAAATCTGTAAGGGTATTTGTAATACCCAGAGGGAAGAATGATAGAATAGATGCTATAAGTACATATACACATCCAAATCGCGATCAATCGTTGACCAAGGATTCTTTTTGACAGACACAGATAATAGTATGTCGAGACCAAACAAAAATTGCTGTTTCTACAATTCTTAAGATATGGGAATCAAATGACAAATCTGATCAAATTGCAAATTCCTAAAAGATTGCAAGAATGGAAATAGGAATAGAAAGGCCTATTTTAATGTTTTGTCCCCAAACCAAAAAAGCAAACAATATACGATGGGACCTTTTCTTAAAAGTGCTTTCAGCTGTTTTCAGCTTTCAAGGAATTTTCATTTTTATTTGCTATTTCATTTGGTTTTTCTACATATGCATATATACTTGTATACTTTTTCGGTTTTTAGCAAGTAGTTAAAAAAATGAGTTATGCTTAAGTATAGTAAATTTTTTTAGAGCTTCCTCCTTCATAATTCAATAATAGCCTTCAACTTTCCCTACTGGTTAATTATACTAACAAGTTGGAATAACAAAATCCCCAAAAACTATAAAAAACTAATAATTGTGTCATAAAACGTACGCAATAAAACTATACGAGTACTATAGGGTCTATAGTATAGAGGATTTTGGCGAGGATACGCTGCAATATATATAATTATATGTGTGGTAGAAAGCTTAAAATATTCAAGGAGAATGCTTCCCTTGGAAATACAAGTATATCAAAATAATGGATCCTCAAGCATGACATGGCACTTTCCAATTGTTGTTGTCTAATAACAAAGACAAAGCTGACGGATATTTATCAGGGACTATAATCAATATAAGTGTTATAAAAAAATTACAAAATAATGAATATTTTGTAATTTTATTCATTCGATCACAATTACATCATTAATTTTGAGTTTTATTTTAAGAATTAGCCAATAATTATTATTGATGAGTACAAAAATAAAACTTATAAAATAATGAATATGCTTTGAGTTTTATTTTTTTTGATTAAAAATAAGACTGAAGCTGTCATTTTGTGTTTTTCATAGGGATTAAGGACAAAATGTATATATATACTTAATCAGTGAGTCAAGGCAAACATTTTTGAATAATTATTTTTTAAATACAAGTATTTAATTAAATGATTCATTGCATTTAATTCTTAAATAAATTAAATAAACAAAATAATCATTATTTGCGGTCCCTGATATTTATTTCTATAGAATGGGCGAATCCGACCCACTGTGCCGCTCAACGTTCGGATGCATGAAGGCGACAGAGTCCAGTCCATAGTGCACATGAACATTAAATTAAATTGTATGTATTGTTTTGTATTGGTGGCCGACCAGGACAAGTGTGTAAGTGTGTTTGTGTGCGTGTGTGTTTAATTGAAATGGCCGTCGTTGCACAATTTTAGTTTATCGCATCAAAAAGCGACGCTCGCGACGACGACTCTCGTGGCTAACTGGTAGTTGCGGTTTCGGCGTTTAGCATAATTAGTCGCGTCGACCGCATTTCGTAAAATGCGGTTTGAGCTTTAAATTGCAATGCGAGCACACTCCAGCATTCCTGCAACTCCATCTCCACCGCCATCTCCACCTCCACCTCTACCGTCTATGTTATTTATATGCGCAACAATAATTTTTCACACAACAGAATTATTTTCATTTGAAACAACATTTTTGCCAGCTTGCTTTTGAAATTTGTGCGCTAATGAACAGCTGAGTGTGTAAAAGCGCGCGGCCCAAAGGCCCAGCAAAACCGAAAGGGCCCCATGCCCCATTCCCCATGCCCAATGCCGAAAGCGTAGAGCTCAACCCCCAGTCCCAAATCCAAGCTCGCGACCACGAACCGCGCGCTCAGCCACTCAACTAACCGCCGTCGCCGCCGCGGTCGCTACGCGCAATTTCAATTTATGGTAAATTAATTTGTAATTAATTTTTACGAATTTGTATTGGCATATTGTTGTTGTTGTTGTTGATGTTGTTGTTGCTGGCCGTGCGTTCATTTGGCCGACAATGTTGTTTTCATTTGTGTGTGTGTATGTGCGAGTGTACGAGCATATAGTATGTGTTTTTATTTCGATTTTACGCTAGTTTAGTTTCAATTGCGTCCAATTAAACATGCGGTGCGCGGCTCGTCCTTTTGCCATCCTGAAGCCTTGGCACTGCTTTGGCAACCAAAAGCCGTGTGTTTGCACGGAAATTGAAACTGCATATTTAAATAGGCCCAAACTGTTGGCTGCTCCACTGTGCACTCATTGGCCACGAAAATAAACGTTTGATTGTTTGATTGGACGCTTTGTTTTATTTTATTTTTTCTTCTGCACGCTTTCCCCTTCTCCACTGCTATCAATAAATATAAATATTCTCTTTAAAGCCGCAGCACATTCAAGTATATAGAGTATGTATGTATGCGCATAAGTCACAGGTCCTTAACATTATTTAGATGGCATTTATGTGCCACCAATAAGCAGCCACATTTCATATTCAATTTGGTTTAGTTCACGGCTTGCTGGACAAACGGATATTGCTGGGCTTATGATATCCGTGGCTCATTACGGGCTCGCAGAGTTTCAACTGTAAAATAATATGCCAAGTCTATGTAATCTATATAAGCTGAATCATAAATAATTAAATACTCTAGTTTTGTGCCTCAGCCACTGTTTGATCGAAGCTAGATTCAGTATCTTGCAGTTGCGAAGCTTGTATTCCTCTAGAGCCTATACACCTAAAAATTATGACTATTCGTTAACTATACGTTGCTATAAGAACTTCAATTGAGTGTTTTGATTTGAAAAAAGTTGTATTATTCCAAGTATTTTAAGTGTGGACAGTAGCAATAAAAACACTTTTCATTTCCACATGGTTAGCGGTGATATTAAACGGGCTCTATAATCCACCCACAATAGCCGCCCAAAAAAAGAAAATTTCAAATGATTTTTAATTTTTTATAATAGTTCTTTTTATTCGGTATTAATTTGCATTTTCTTTTCAATTTTTGTTTTACAATATTAAGTGTTTCTCTATTATGTGTGAATTCTTTTTACTGCAATATCCAATTCGAAACAATAATAACTCATTTCACTTGTGTTTCATTTTCTCATTGTAATTTCGCGTCACATACAATATATGTATATATATATATACTATATATTTATATGTATATCTGCATATACCATAGAATTTTGTATAATTGTATTATATCTGTTCTGTTCTGTTTTGTTTTGCTTTGTTTTGTTTTATATTGTGTGTTCGTTTCTCAATGGCAACACAATAGTAACTTACAGTCGTATCCATCTAGTTGAGTGTGTTGGTGAGTTAGCTTCGCATTGTTGCTGGTTTTATACAAATAGACGTTTCTATATGGCTCCATATGCAATTTTGTATGCTCTTCATAATTGCGCGTAAAGTTATAAATAGTTAAAAGTTCCTCCTTCTCTATATATGTAGTATGTATGTACTATATATGCTGGGCCTCAGTAACTGAATATGGAGTGGGAACATGGAGCACAGACGAGCACAGCAGGGCCTCACACCCAAGCGATTCATGATCACAATTTTAAAATACAAATCATCCTTCGATCGTGCATCGGAACATTTAAAGTTCATGCAACAAGTTGCATTTCCCATTTATCGATGAGTATAACTCTTTAGTTATCGCATGCATCACTGCCTGTTCGATCTTTTAACTTGAATGCAGAATGGGAATTCCATTTGAAATTGATTGGGAGTTGCTTTTGTGCTTTTGAGAATGCTCTCATAAATGCGTCCACGTTCCAAGCTAAAGAAACTTGCCTTAATATAGCGTTACGAAAGCCTAGATTAGTTTGCTTGCTAGTTTGATTTTAGTTGCATGCCTAGTTAGTTCCTAATGTAATTGCACGAATTTCGATTGCGACCAAATACATAAATATATATACTCGTATTCAAATGGAAATTATATTACAAATCAGTATCAAGCCCACATCCTCACTAGAACAATATACTCGTAATACTGGCTATTTGTTAAGTCATTTCGCATTGCTTGGCGCATTGCTTTTCTTTTAAATTTCATAACTTAAACACACGTTTCGATAAAACAGCTACAACTACACATAACATACAATACAATACAATACAATACATTATATATTAGCATCATTTACAAACAGACTTAACTAGTAGTTTAAAAAAAAAATCAAAAAAAATGCACATATTCTATTTACCAACAACTCGTAACTATGTAGTATGTAAGCCTATAGTTTAGTTATACTTGTAAGTATGCAACCCGCTATTTAAACCTAAGGCTCTTGCTCTCTATATACGATACATACGAGATATATGTATATATGTATATATATATATATATGTATGTATATGTACTTTATATATGCATACGAGTATATCCGACGACGACGTATGTACTTATTTGTTATGCATTTTTTAGTTTGCCTCTTCAGCATAGACATTACACTCGCTTATGCCCCCCTTCTCTCTATGTAATCGTATATGTGTATTATGTAAGTACTCGTATGTATTATAACTTTCGAGCCAACTGACAGCCCATATGCATGTATATATATATATATGCATATAGTATATATATATATAGTTATGCACACATATAGCGCTCATGCTGCTGTCGAACTGCGCTTAAAGTTAGCTTTCTCTTGTTGTAGTTGTTGCTGGCCTTTATGTACTATATTTGCTAATTTGTTATATTTATTTATTTCGTATTGTTGTAGTTGTTGAATGCATTTTTGCGCGCCTGCTCTGCCTCCTGCCTCCTGCCTCCTGCCTCGTATCTTTTGCATAATTTCCGAAAATCCCTTCAATTTATTTATGTATATGAATGCATGTGTATATGTATATTTATGTATGTATATAGATATATGTGTATATTTATATGAATATTTATATTTTTGCTTTTTATTTTGTCTCATATATGTATGTATATATATTTATGTTTACTTTTTTCTTTGCTTTAGTTATTGTCCACCCATCCAGTTTACGGAAATTCTTATGTTTTACGTTGTTGTTGTTGTTGTTGTTATTATTCTTTTTGTTCTTGTAGTTTTTTTTTGTGTGTTATTGTTGCGGCTATTAACAGAATATTCGAATGGAATTCAAACAAGCAACATAATGAGGGTATTTCGGTTTAACATTTGATGTTGTTCAGATCCATTGTTTTTTAAACTGAAACAGCAGGCGGAACGACTTACTCTATTTAGAAAGCGGAAGAAAGTGTTTTGTGAACTACGCTCGAAAATACTCTCCTATTTTCTGCAAATAAATAAATTAGCTTTCTTTGTCGGCTGATCAACAAAGAGAACATCGAACCCCAAAACAGCAATAAGAACCCCTAATCCCTAATGTGAATGCAAAATTTTAAAGTCAAATGAATTCACATTTAATTAACTATAAAACTTAACTAACTGAAACACAATGCTAAACGAAAAACCTTTTAAAATTCAGGTGTTTTTTCAGGGAAGAGTTTGGCCAAAATCGATACATAACTAATAAAAACAGCGATTAAATAAAAGATCGATTGCAAAGTCTAGAGAAATGCACCTCTATATTAGCTTGAGAGATGATTGATATCAATACCTCTAACCATACAAAATATGTTGTATACATTTTGTGTGTATGTGCGGAATGAAATACGAACATTTCCTATTCAGTTCTCGCTTCAGCAATCAGGCTGTGAAGCTTTGTTTTAAATAGTTAGAATTATCAACCAAATTATGTTTTAACCTTTGAGCAATTACTAATGATAAGCCTTCTATTAAACTTTTATAATTTGTCGGAATTACCTTAAGAATTGGGCAGCTAATGCTTATACTTGAATAGGAAATGTTTTTTTTTTTTTATAATTTTGCAGTTCAATATCATCGTGTTATACCCCTTAATATAATCTTTATTTTGATGGTTTTTAAAATAAAGTGTTGTTGTCTCTGATCGTCTTTCATTTCGCACATCTCTATACTTAAAACAAGGGTTCACGATGCTCTCAATGGTTTTTTATTTTAACATACGAGGGTAGCCTCAGCAGTACCTGATCCCATTACGGTCCCAGTCCAACCAAGATCTCTGGGGGATTCTGTTCCTTCTTTTACATTAAAATATTGGTTGGCTAAGTTAAAGCTCTGGAGCATCTGCTTCAATGAAGCGTGTGGCGAAATGTGTGGGTCGATTCATAGCCATGGATGAAACATAAGTCTATCACTACACATCTGAGATGGAAGAGGAGTCAAAAGTGTGGACTGAGAGGGGAGAATCGACTCCAAAGACTGCAGGCAAGATGATGGCGCAAGTTTTTGGAATGCACATGCAACTGTTTTTTTGATCAACCAACTTTGGGGAAAATGCTAGTGATGTTTCCTCAAAACAATGCAACAGTTCACACATCCATTAGGGCAGTGGTCAACAGCAAGGAGCTAAGGTTCGCATTGCTCTCTAACATACCGGATTTGCCATTTCTACAAAATGGCTTTGCTAACAATGAAGAGATGGAGCTGGAAGAGGGAAAGGCGTTTCGAGCTAAAAAAGAGACTAGAAAGTACATTTCTCCCCAATTGCTTGTATTTTTTCTGTCTTTGTATATTTGTGTTACTTATATCGATTTCGAATTGTAAAATTAATTTAACAAAAAAAAAAGCATCCTTTATAAATACTTGGTAACTGCCTTCTATTTGTATGCGAAACAATAGCGGGTGAACGAAAAAATGGCATTGAATTGGAAATATTTGCTTGTTTTAAGTTAAATGCGATAAATTAGCCGCCGTTAATTGCATAAATTAATTGTTGGCCATATTGTGCATAATTTCACATTTGTTTATGCATTCGTATGCCACCAGTATGCATATGTGTATGGTTTTCGAGTGTGCGTGTGTGTGTGTGCGTGTGTGTGAAGCAGAAATAATTTCTATTCATATTAGAATGTAATAAAATATTTGTGAAATTGAAAATTATGCAAAATAAGTGCACGGAACAATACCGAATTCAAAACTAAAAACGAATTACAAAAGTCGGCCAGTAACATTTTAGTTATATTTCTCATTGATCTAATTGTTTGTAACATAATGAGAGCGTGTGTGTGTGTATGTGTGTGTGTGTGTCTGTATTCATAATTCATTGTTATTGCGTTGAGTGTTGTTTGTGTGTGTGTTTGTTTGTTTGTTTGTTTGTTGCAAGCATTTGTTGTTTTTAACATTGTTACCTTTTTATCAATAATGCAACAAAAAATGCCATTTTTGTTGCTGGCGCTTTTGTTGTAGGAATATTGCAAGCCAAACGAATCCTGAGCTCGTGTTATAAACATTAATATAAAACTTTAAAGTGTAATAAAAATCGTGAAATGCGTTATTGCTGTTGTTATTGTTGTTGTTGGCCCTGGCCAGCATTTTGCAGGACACCTTCTCTGGCGCTGTTATTGCCGTTGCTATGGTTGTTGTTGTTGTTTTTGCTGTTTTTGTTGTTGTCATTATAGTCGTAATTGGTGTTATTGCTGTAACACTGTCCGTTTTTAATTTTGTTATATATAATTTGCTGATGTTGTTGCTGCCGCCGTTGTTGTTGTTGTTGCTGTTGCTGTTATTGCCTCCACTACTGCCTGTCCTGTCATTTGCCTGGCATTGTCAACGTATCAAAAGTCCCGTGTCGGGTGACCAGCGATTCGCCCGATAATACATATCCTTGTACATTGAAGGACATGCATTTTGATTCTGGAATCGAGAGAAATGGGGGAGAAAGAGAGCCAGAGAGATAAATTATTTGCAAATTATTTGAATAGTCATTGAAGTTGGACGATATTGAGTGAAAAAAAAAACGTATACCTTGGACTGGGACTCACCTTATTACGCTTAAAATCTATATTCGTTCTTACTGTTCTATGATGTAAACTTTGCACGGGTCGCGCATTATTTCCTAGTGGAGCTTTAGGTGTACTCTCGGAGCCTTGCATCAGTCGTCGGAGTTGATATAACTGCAAGAAAACCAATAATAATAATACCCATAGTTAGTGGCAAGAGCTGATTCAATTTATTCGATGAAAAGACCATTTTGCATTCAGAAATTCGCTATTTATTTGGGACAGTTCTTTTTATACCCTGCCCATAAAGTGTACAAGGCTATATTAGTTTTGTGCGAATTTATTTAACACACAGAATGACACAAAAATTCTCTCTTATTTCATTTTGTTGTTTGTGAAAGAATCCATTAAATCGGTCCAGTAGATTCGGAGCCTTTTCAAAAAAAAAACAAGAAAGGAATGCTAAAGTCGAGCAGGCTCAACTCTTAAATACCCTGTACCACCCCACAAAAAAGTAATTAAATTAATTAATTAATTTAATTTAATTAATTAACTAAATTAATTTAATTAATTAACTAAATTAAACATAAAATATTCCATGCATGCATACATACATTTACATTTACATCAGAATCGTGCCTTATGCGTGTTTGTGTACTTGTACATATGTATGTATGTGTGCATTGGGCCTGGTTATATGGCTATAACTTTCTTTCCGATCATTCTATCATAATGAGACTTGGTATACGGTTATATAATAACTAACCTAATGTGACTACCAAATTTTAGTTCAAAATTCCAAGAATTACGGGAGTTATAGAAAATCGTTAATAGGGGGGGAGTGGGGGGGTGGATCAGAAAAAATGAACAAACTCGTCCTTTCTCGGTCTCAGGAGAATCTGTATACCAAGTTTGATTATTCTAGCTCTTATACTTTCGGAGATCCTTGCGTTCATACAGACAGACAGACGGACAGACGGACAGACAGATGGACAGACAGACGGACAGACGGACATGGCTATATCGACTCGGCTTGTCATGCTGATCAAGAATATATATACTTTGTGGGGTCCACCAAGCCTCCTTCTGTGTGTTCCATGTGCACTCGCACAAAACTAATATACCCTTGTACCCTTTGGGTACAGAGTATAAAAAAAAAAAAATCAAATCTTTCCTCTTTATAATATTAGTATAGATAAATAACAGAGTTTCGCTTTGAATTTATTTATTTAACTTTGTAATTAAAAAGCCTTCAAATATGTTCTTTTTTCCAGCATGCGAACTTTTTATTTGTTCTTAATTTTTGGATGATAATGGTAATTCGGGTTATGAGTTGAAAAAGGACATTATTTTCATAGAGAAAATGAATGTTTCAGAATGTTGAAGCATAAACATGCATACACATAGTATATTTCACATTAAAACTACATCTACAAATAACCTGAATCACAAAATAAATTCAGTTTCCATTTGAAATTCATTACATTTACAAGACTTTTCTTTAGGGCAGTCCTTAAATGAAAATAAATGTCACAAATAAATGAAAGTAATTCCGCAATTGTATTGGAAATATATAATTTGGAATATTTAGATGAGCGAGTTGGTTTGCTCATCGAAAACACAAATACTACGAGCATAGCTGGATAAAGAGGAGAGGACCTGAAGCACTCGATTTATTGTGTGTGAGAAAAAAGTTTGATGAACCCGATCGATTGATGAAAACGCTTCCTGCTCAGGCTATAGGTAATGCCTGTATTATTATTTGTAGTTCTCATGGAGTTAGCTTATTTAAATTGTTGCCCCAGACATGGCATTAATTTTAACCGGTTGTTTTTAATTTCCAACTGAAGAAGTGTGTCAGTTATGTTATAAAGAGTCTGGATCTTGACACTCGTAATAGCGATGAAAGACGGACTCGAAAGAGTTTAGTCAGGAGGGATCTGATTGAAGCCGATCCATCTCCGTTTCGTGTAAAACTACATGCATTTTTTTTTATTATTTCATCGAATTTTTAATTCCACTTTAAGCTTATCAAGTGTTGGCATCACGATTGTATCATGGGTGTGTGTGTTTTTTTATTTATTTATTTTTTTTTGCCCCCGATTCACCAACACTTTCAATGACACTAGCAACAAAAACAGCAGCGAAGTGTATATAAGGACTTACATATGTTTATACATATGTATTCACAGACACTTAGTAGGTATGTACGTACACATATACATACTTGTATGTACATATGTAAACACATATCTCGTGTTGTTTAATTGCTGTTCAATGAGACTCGAATGCAAGTGCGAAAGTGTTAAGTGGCCAATTAAACAATTGCCTGCATACATACATACATACATACATACATTGCACTTGCATGTTTGTGTGTGTGTGTGTGTTTATATATGTATGTATTTATGTACGATATGTGGACAATTATGCATAATTGCCTGATTGCCTTCGATACTCGCATGTACATACTCGCAGATATGTATGTATGTTCGCGTAATTCGTCTACAGACATATGTAAATTGTTTAAATTAAGCAAATATTGTTTTTTAATTATGTGCTGTGGCATGCATGTGTTGCAAGCGCTGCCCATGCCCATCATTTTATTTTATAATTGCATTTATTTGATTTGCTGTTGTTTTGGTGTCGTAAAAACCAAAATTCCATTACAATGCCTCTAATTGCTTTTGATTATATTGCGGTGTCATCACACACACACACACACACACACGCACACGCACACACGCACACATACAAGTGTACGGTGTACATATAACTAGGATCTCAACTCAATAGGTGCAAGGTGTAAACTTTTATTTGTGTTAAAACTACTCCCATTTACAAATGTAATTAAAATATGCAACAATAACATTTTAGTTAAAACGATTACGAATGATTATTTATCCTAATTTGTAAATTCGCAAAATATTTCCCTTCGCTAAAAAACTGAAAATCAGGAATGTGAATGTACTTTTTGAATTTTTGTATCAAAAGCTTTCAAACGTTTATGTAGGACGCAAATGATTGGAGAACGCAAATAATGCGTATATAATTGTAGTATTCGTATATATATAGTAATCGTATGTATATATATATTGTATGTGTTTATTCAAGTATATAGTATTCGTATCGTGCATACAAGCATGATCAGCACGACAGGACGAATCGATAAACACAAGTCCGTATGGTCGTCCGAGCGAGAACTCGAGTTTTCAAGTCGTCTGCATTTCGTTTCCTGAGAACCTTCAAGCGTTCGAAAATATTTAATAATTAAAAAAAATAGAAGCAGGCACAGCTTTATCACGGAACGCTGATCAAAAATATTTATGCTTTGTAAGGGCTCATCTACTTTTTAAAATCGATTTAGAAAGATTTTGAAAACAGTTTTTTATTTGGAATGAGAACCCTTTTTGAGATTTTCGAAAATATTAAGTAATAAAAAAAACAAGAAACAGCCATATATATTTATGATTTTTTTAGGGGCAATCTACTTTTTAAAAGCGATTTAGAAATGTTGAAAACAGTTTTTTATTTGGAACGTTTTTTATGTTGATGTTTCGCCCAAAACCCTTTTTGAGATTTTCGAAAATATTTAATAATAAAAGAAACAGCCATATATATTTATGCTTTGTAAGGGTTAATCTACTTTTTAAAAGCGATTTAGAAATGTTGAAAACAGTTTTTTATTTGGAATGTTTTTGATGTTGATGTTTCGCCCAAAACCCTTTTTGAGATTTTCGAAAATATTTAATAATAAAAGAAACAGCCATATATATTTATGCATTGTAAGGGTTAATCTACTTTTTAAAAGCGATTTAGAAATGTTGAAAACAGTTTTTTATTTGGAATGTTTTTATACTCTGTACATGAAATGTACAGAAGTATATTAGGTTTGCGGGAGCTGAAAAATGTAACAGGCAGAAGGAGGCGTGGCAGACCCCACAAAGTATATATATTCTTGATCAGCATGACGAGACGAGTTGATCTAGCCCTGTCTGTCTGTCTGTCCGTCTGTCCGTCTGTCAGTCTGTCCGTCTGTCCGTCTGTCCGTCCGTATGAACACCTGGATTTCAGAGACCATAAGAGATAGAGACACCAAATTTTGCACAAAGATGCGTTATGTGTGTATTCTATACGAGTTTGTTTTATTTTTTTGATTTTCCCCCTCACTTCCCCCCTATGGGGGTTTTCCCGATTTTCCATTCGTATTATCACCTATATCTCGGAGACTATAAGACCTATGGTCACCAAATTTTAGTCCCAGATGCCTTATGTGAATACGCAGAAAATGTATATTTTGGAATTTCCCTTCCTCCCCCCTCTACCCCGCAAATCGTAACTCCCGTAATTCTTGGAATTTTGAACTAAAATTTTGGAAATACCCCCAGTTGGTTATTATATGTCCGTATACCAAGTTTAACTATGATAGACCGATTTAACGAGAAGTTATAGCCATAAATATATTTGCTGCTGCAGCGCTGCTCAAGCGCTGCCCGCGGCTGTTGTTGATGTTGCTGTTTGGTTGACTGCGAAAATTCTTACACAGACACGAATAGATGCGCATAGGCATACATACACTCACACAGACGCAATTGCTATGTAAATGTGCAATTATACGTGAGTTCGAATACCGAGAGAGGTAAAATCGATCAATTTTTTTTTTTTATTTTCTTAATTTTTTTTATTTTCTATAATTATTGTAAACATATGTACAGAGTATTTCAAAGTCGGGACACCCGACTTTAGCTTTTTTACTTGTTGATGTTGATGTTTCGCCCAAAACCCTTTTTGAGATTTTCGAAAATATTTAATAATAAAAGAAACAGCCATATATATTTATGCTTTGTAAGGGTTAATCTACTTTTTAAAAGCGATTTAGAAATGTTGAAAACAGTTTTTTATTTGGAACGTTTTTTATGTTGATGTTTCGCCCAAAACCCTTTTTGAGATTTTCGAAAATATTTAATAATAAAAGAAACAGCCATATATATTTATGCATTGTAAGGGTTAATCTACTTTTTAAAAGCGATTTAGAAATGTTGAAAACAGCTGTTCTTTTGGAATGTTTTTGATGTTGAGGCTTCCGAAAATGGAATAAAGGTTATTATTTGCTCATCTAAGCCCCAGTTTTCAATAGCATTTTCGATGTAAATGATATCTAAGGGAGCTAATACATAGATACATAGTTAAATAACTTGGAGAGTACTCACCTCTTGCTTAGTGATATAGATGGGTTTATTAACTATTATCCAGACGGTGCTCTCCCAACAGCCGGGATGCGTTGTGGAGCCTTCATAGGTGATGTAGTGATCCGAATTTGGCAGCAGCGAACGCACCGATATATGGCGAATGGGCGTGGAGAAGCCTACAGCAGAAGGGAGGAGAGGGGCGAGAGCAATAATGCAAATGGAAACATGAGCTTGGCGTCATTTCACACAAAGTTCAAGGTGCAGCAAAGTGAGCAGCAAAGTGGGGGCGAACCGTTGTAGGGTGTTGGTGTTGGTGTTGGCTTAGTGGCGCTATTTGGCAAACATTTATGCGCACATGCCATAGAAATATGAGCGTTGCTTCAGTTTAATGAATAATTCAAATGTCGTCGTCGTCGTCGTCGTCGTCGTCGTCATCCTTGTCGTCGCCCAAAGCCCGCCATCCGCCACCCGTCGTCTGTCGTCCGTCGTCCGTCGCCCAACGCCCACTTGCATTCATACAAATCATTTTTGCAAACAGGAAATGAAGCGATCCGTGGTTCTTGGCGCGGCATTTGCATTACAAGTGTTGGTTTTACTTTACAGTTTCGTTTTCCCTATTTACTTTCCCGGCTTGCTTTTGGCTTCTTTGTGTTTGGTTGTTGTCGTGTTTGCTGTTGCTGTTGTTGTTGCTGTTGTTGTCGTCCTGCTGTTAGTGCTGCTGCCTTGCATATTTAGCTGCCGCTTTACAAATTGCCAAGTTGCCACATAAACTTCTGTGCAACCTGTAAAAAGGCTATTAAACTGAGCGGTCGGCAAGCTGCCGCCTGCAAATTGCATCACTCCTTGCCCCACAGACCAACAACCAACAACCGAGAACCCGACAACCCAACAACCAACTGCCTGCCCCCTCCCGAATTCCTCCCACAGAACCCAGCACTGTTACTGCCAGGGCCAAAACAGAATTATTAAGTGTTGGTTTAGTGTAATTCGAGGTTTCATTTAACATTTGCGTTCCGTCATTTCTTTTTGCTTGCCTCTTGCCATTTACTTAATTTTATGCTCAATGGGCAGCCCCAGGACTTCATCGAAATTTTGTTTCATTTTTGCAAATATTTTAGAGCCTGTTTCGAGCATTTAATGCTGGCCTTCAAACACATTTATGTAGAATACATACTCGAATTATAGTTATATGTATATATAAAGGTCGATTGCTTTTTATTGAAGGTCAGGCTTATGCTTAGAAATGGTGATATCAGCGGCCTTTTGTTGAAATCCAACACGGGAATCTTTTTGGAAAGCATTTCGGACTGTATCTTCACACATAGCCTTTGTTTCGAGCTTAATTGATTTTGGTAAACAAAATGTTTTCATTGTTCTAAGTTCACATTATTATTTTATAAGAGTTCAGCAATCTTGGAGTTGCAGTTCCACTTTCGATCGAAAAAACGCGCAGAAACTTGTCTTTTTAGAACTCGAATTATCAGCTACTCGATATAGGGTTATGATCGAGGAAGTTTGAGCCCTTCGATATTATAATAACAAGAAGCAAACAGCAGATGGACTGACAAACTAATGGACATCAGAAAGAAGGCGTAAATGTGTTAAAATCTATTTTGCTTCAAAGAACACAAATATTTTGCAAATTACGATGGCAATAGAGGCTATTAAAAAATTGTTAAATCATGAAACAGAATCAATTGTTAGAAGGCATAATAACAATAACAATGATAAATAAACTATTATTATTAACTGTTGTTGAGAGATTGACAAAAAAAATATTTGCAATGGTTTCAGAAGTGCCTAACATTAAAATAAATTTTAGCTAACAGCAACTAAAATCTCCAGAAGGGAGCTTTATAGTTATACATCGGAAAGTTGGGAACAGCAAGTTGTAGACAGCAATTTCTTGATCTGGACACACAATTCAGAATACCTATCTAGCCTCAAGTGAATATAGTAATAAACGCTGTTTAGATAATCGATCTAAAATATTTAAAAAACCTTAAAGTTACTTTCTAAGAACAGTCCAAGATAAGGGGTTTGAGTCTTTTTTCTGTAGAAAATCAAAACTATAAATATATTTATCGGATTGAGCGAAAGTTGAGCTGCGTCTTTTTTTCTGACCTTTGGACACTTTTGAGCACCAAGACACATATATATATATATATATATATATATATATATATATATATATATATACATGCATTAGTACATAGGTATGAATGAGTAATCTAATCTTGAATTGCTCTGAAAAAGCATTTCCATAGCTCCGTTTTGTTCGACAGTAATTTTCTTGCTCGTTTGTTATGAATATTTGTTTAATGCAGTACGCGTGGTAGCCGTTATGTGTTGCTGCAGCTGTTGTTGTAGTTGTTGTGTTTTTATGTTGCTGTTGTTGTTGTTGTTGGGGTAGGAATGACATCATAAAAAGGCACAGCGTGAAGTGCAGCGCCCGGCTGGGCAGTCAACATTGCAACATTTCCGGGTATTTTGCGTAACGGAAATGAAGTTGCCAAGGCACAACAAGAAACAGGGAGAGGTCCTTACGAAGTGCATATACATACAGTGTATATGTAGGTATGTGTATATGTGTGTATGTACTTGTATGTGTGCACATGCACACGCACGTGCGAGTGCATTGCCTGCATTTGCTTACCTCTATAAAGCACCTTATTGAATGTGCTCGTTATGATGCGCAGCTCTGGATTGGGCGTTTCTCCAATTTGCACCATCAAGGACAGCCCCACAATGCCCTGGGATTTGTGCTGCGCCTCGGACATGTTGTGATATAGTTCCTTGTTGAAGCCGTAGATTTGTATCTGCAAGGACATGGAGAGAGAATATTCATGGCATGGAGGGGGAAGCGTACAAATGTCACCCGTTCTCGGTGCATTTGGTTTTTTTCTTTTCCACTCACCTCACCCGGAAAACTATAGCCCTGTATGTAATGCTCCGAGCCGCGACTGTTCTCAGTGCCATAGTGTATATAAATTTCTTCGAATTGATAGCGATAGGCCAGCGGGCCCCCGGAAATGTTCACATGCTGCTTTGTGTCCTTGTCGACGCGGAAGACGAGTGATTGACCTGTATTGTGTAGTGTGCCGGAAACCTGTTGAGGTGATGAGCGGGTCGGGTCGGGTCGGGTCGGGATGAGATGGGATGGGAGGGGGCGAGACAGAAAGTTGACCAGCGGTTGCTTTAAACTTTAAGCGTCTGTACACACACACCATTGCACTCAGACAATGTGCATACCTTCATACATATATAGCTATGTATGTATGTATGTATGTCTGTACGGGTCTGTGTTTGTGGCTTACCTTGTGCTTATCAATGTGCAGTGGGCGGAGGTAGGGATCGAAAAGCAATTTATCGGGCACCACATCGATGGGCGACTGACGTCTTCCTTTGTTGCACATGTTCCATTGTGGATTGATAAGGCCCCAGAAACTTGGTCCTGCAAAGCGGATCGAAGCAACAATGATTAGCAAGGGCAAGCGAAATTGAAGACATTAATAGCAAATCAATAGCAGCCCATAGCGATTTAAATATTGAAACACCTTGGCAACGCATTTTGCTGAAACATACAATAATCATGTGTGCACATTTTTAAATCCATGTCAATCATTAACTGCTCTGGAAATTAACGAAGCTGAGAAGAAGAGAGGAAACAAATCTAATTCTCGATTTATTTATACGTTTTTGGATAATTTTTTGGCTTACAGTTCTTAGACACTAGTATGCCTTTATTTCTAAAAAATGTCTCTACTTCTCAGGCTTAATTATTTATTAATTTTCTATTTGAAAATAATTCGATTGTATAGATATATTGAAAGGAAATTCTTTGGAAGTTGAATTTAATTCGTAAATTTAGTTTAACATAAAAGCAAGATTTTTTGTGCATTTTTTTCCGCGCATATGTATTGTTGTTTTGTTTAAAATGAGAATTAAATACTTATAGGGCCAGGGCTGTAAAATGTTGCTATTATGATCTTGTATTGTGTGAGGAATAATGGAAGATTAATTTAATATAGCTTCGATTAATGACCTTAAGGCCCTCGCTAATTTAAGTAATTCATTATTTGCAATCGGGAATTTACTTTTATAATAATAAAAAGTAATAATAGCTCCGATTAAGAATACAAACACAAATATTAGAAATTCAAGTTTAACTAACAAAAGTGCTTTATACAAGTATGTTCAAATTTCGAGCTTATTCAATGCAACGAATTCGCATTTCTCTTTCTTTTTCCACAACATCAAAAAAATGCCTATTTTTCTGATTACTTTGCCATTTTTAATTTAGTTCGTTTGAAATGTTTTACGTCCGCCTGAGTGAAACCTTTATTAACCTTTAATTGAAAGAAACATTGCCTTTTTTAAAATAATAATGTGTAATTAAAGGCAGACACTTTTTAAGGGTTAGCAATTTCCATATAAAAAATAAATATTTCACAAGCACATCCACATCGTGTATCGAGTTACGGGAAAGCTCACATTTTTTAAAATTGCAATTAAATGTGTGAGGTGCATTCGTCCATGGATGCTGTGCGGGGGGAGGGGGGGGGGGGGGGGGGGTGGGGAGGGGCCTGCCAGGCAGTGAGATGATGCTAAATTTGACGTGACAGGCCAACTGTCGAAAACTTTCAAAACAATGCAACGCCCAAGGGGTGGCAGCTGGAGAGGAGTGGAGTGGGAAGTTGATCGCCGGCTTTATACAAAATTTAATATTTTCGTTTTGTGCCTCTGCTCTGCTCTGCTCTGTTGTGTTGTGTTGTGTTCTGTTCGGTTCTGTTATGTCGTTGTTTGTGTGCGTATGTTGTGTGAATGTTTTTATACATTCTTTGTTTTTCAGTTTCTTGTTTTTCTCGCGCGCTTGTGAGGTGTGCAGTTTAAATGAATAATAACAAAAACTATGCGCAATGTTGGCACTGCACGTCAGACTGCTGGTGGTGTGACTGCCCAGTAGGACTCTAGCACTTTTGTTTTTCCCAACAGAAGACTTTTACGTCTATTACTAAAAACATTTTTCAAACAATTGAAAGAATACTTGTATATTTTTTTAAATGCAACAAAAGCAATATTCATTTTTCAAACAGAACACGGGAACTTAGAATGTTTTCCTTTCATCGAGTGCTTCATCTGGGACATTCCGAAACAGCTAATAAATTGAATGTTTTAAAAGACCAGTCTTACATTCATTTTAATGCAGTTTTGCTTACATATTCTCTCTGTAATTGGAATTTCCATTTCCATTTGCCGCACTAACTGGCACAAGAAAAGCGGACTAGCTTCATCATATACCGAATATTTCGAATTTCAATTTGTGCTTTAAGAAGGAGCATTAAAAATGAATACCCTACTGGGAGGGTTCTACTGGGTTACTGTTTGAGTATATCATGTGTTTTGATGACACGACACACGTAGGCAATAAATGCCAAAGTTTAAAAAGCGAACCGCGGCATGTGAGCTGAACTGTTGCTATGGATGTGGGTGTGGGCGTGGCCTCTGCTCGTTTCACTCATTCACATACACATGCATACATACATACTCGTACATACTATATAGTAGATATGTATGCAGAGATGTTTGTATGAACGAGTGCTTGCTTGCCTGCTGCATTGTGTTTATTGCTTGTTGTTGTTGCTTGTTGCTTGCTGTTGTTGCTGCTGCCGCTGCCGCTGCCACTGCTTGTCTTTTTTTGTATGCATATAAATAACGGGGCCGTCAGCGTCGACGTCGCAGTGACAATGCAAATGGCCAGCAAACAGATGTGGAGGGATATAGTGAGAGCCGAGCGCAAACAAGTGGATATGGCCAGACAAACAGAATGCAGTGGCAAATGCCACACACACACACACACACACACACGCACACACACTGTCCACATGAGAGAGTGTAGCTTTCTATTAGCTGAAATGTCGGCTGCGATTTCGTTATTGCTATTTCAAACACTCTGAAATGTAATTAAATCAGAGAAGCTACAAAAAATTGTTAACATTGCAACGCACTGTATGTATGCATCCATGTACAATATGTGCGTGTGTGCATATATTTATAGTACATATGTTTAATAGCGCATACTATGTGGCAATATGCGTTGCACTGGGCTGTGAGTGGCCGCCTCACAGACTACATGTGTCTAGACGCGCGAAATGTATTACATATACTCATACATTTTATATTATTATACTTAGTCATACGAGTATGCAAGCAATTTAGAGCCCATAATAATTCGATCATAATTCTTCTGCTCTTGCCATCGTTTGCTCAATTTTCATTGCCTACATAAAATAATAAATCAAAAGAAACATACGAAGAGAACTGCTACCGCAAAGGATCTTCTAATATTTATATTTATAGCTTTCAGCAATTTATATTTAAACTTGATTTCCTAATAATAATAAATAATAATATTTAAGTTAAGTTAGTTCCCTATTTTTTTTTTCATTCATTAAATGGATTGTTCCTAATCAATTTTTGAATTCAAGATGCAATTTTCTTTTGTGAAGGAGTGTAGCGTCTCTTTGTGGTTAAATATCTCCAAAATGGCGGCGCAAGTTTCTTCTTTTAAGACTAACTTTACAAATTCCTAATTAGGGAGGGAGGCTGCGATGCGGGCAGCGCTCTGTTAACTAACAGACCACTTACAGCTGTAAGACTTGTTAACTAACAGACCGCTTACTGCTGTTAGCCTTGGCTGTAGTTAACTGCGCGCTGCCGCATAAACACCTTTTACCATTTTTAGAAACCAATTTTTCTATGAAAACCCGTACTTTATATGTATATATATATATATATATATATATATGTATATCAATTTGATCGAATATTCTTCCTACTAATATTTATTTCACTAGTCGATCGACTGCCTGCATCAGCAAAAAGAAGAAGAAGGTACTGAAGTAAATTTTTTTTTGTAAGCTTTACATCCTATATTCGAAGGATTTGAGCCTAGTTTGTCAAAAGGCTAGTTTGTCAAAAGGATAATTTTCAAGGCAAACTATCTTTTTTGAGAGGAAGAATATCGTAAATGAATACTCCGTGTCTTCCGCGTGCCTGCATCATCAAAAAGGAAAAATAACAGTTCTCGGCTTTAAGTCAAAATCATGTGTTTTCAAATTCTGTTGTACTTAACCTTTTATTGAACAACAAATAATTTACTGTCCGAAGAAACTCAATCTGTCAGAAATTATGAATGGCAAATCAATAAACTCACATAAAGAAATAATGTTATTTCTTTTGGTTTTTTTTTTATGTTTTTACTGCAAGTATATTATTATTTTAAAATATGGACAAAGTAGTATTTAAAATAACCGTTTAGACATGAAAGCTTAATTTGGCTGCCATCACACTATTTATTGATAATGTTTATTGTGCATTGTTTGTAACCATCTTTTAGTGCAACAGAATTCTTTGAAGAAAATGCTGCTTTGGTGTCAAAGCAAGACGATCTTTTGATAAGTATGAACAAATGTTTTGTTTTTGATAAATTTGAAATTATGAAATACTTACCGGATATACCATCGTATGTCCACCATTCCTCCCAACTCGATAGAACTTCTGTAAATAAATGATAGAAACAGTGAATACAACAAAATAGAACTGGCAACCTGAAGCAAGAAAAATGAAATGCTTAAAGCTGTCAGGCATTTGTATTTAAATGGATTGGTGCATAGCACAGAATCCACTTTCATTTCTTTCCACTTAAGCCAAAGGCAGACGCAACAATCTGCCCAGTCAACAAACTGTCCCTGCCCCTGCCCCTGCCCCAAACACTGTCCCTGCCATTTCCATTGCCACATGCACACAAACGAAATGCTTTTGCACCCATTTATCTGGCGCTAAACGTTTATGCGTCTCATTTTACTTACACACTCGCACACACATATACCTATTTCTATATATATGTATATATGCATATGTACAAACTTAAGTCCAGGGCTTAATGTCTGCATTTACCGATGAGTCAATGACACCGAGTGGCCGAAGTGAAAAAATTTACCATCAGCCGCAGCGTGGATTCGGATTCGCAAGATTCGGGTTTTTCAAATGCGCATAATTCGCCGGCAATGTAAACAGCGCATGAAATCAACTAATGTAAGATTTCCTTATGGCGCATATATCCCCCCCATCCATGCAACATTCACATTCACACCCACAATCACAATCACATACACAGACAGAGCAAACATCTTGTTGGGCGGCTGTGGGTCTTGGGGCTCGGATTCGGGTCCCGGTTCGGGTTCGGGCATGGGAGTGCAAACAAAGTGACATGAAGGCGCTGGATTTTTGTGCGAGCCACTGAGACGCCAAGCTCTGACGTGTGCATGTCTATGTCTATGTCTATGTGTGTGTGTGTGTTGCATGAGTCAACGTCAATGGATGGCGACAACGACGACGACGACAACGACAACGTCGCCAGCCAGTCTGGCGCCAATAAAGTTTACAGCCAGTTGCCACATTTCGTTTATGGCCAAGTTCTGCTTCCGCTTTATCAAGCGACAGACAATTTTCGCTAGTTTTTTTTTTCATTCTTCTTCTTTGTATTCTGCGTCTCGTTTTGCTACAGTCAAGCAGTCTCAACCTCAACCTCAACGTCAACCCCACAGCCCCCCCTCTCCAATCGGCAGCCACTGAGCGCGTATTCAAAATTTATGCTGTATGCGTGCGGGCAAAGAGTCAACGACGCTGGCGGCTGCGACTGCGACGCCGACGGAGACTGCGACGGCAGCAATAAAGCCCAAAGAAATTGGTACAAGCCAAAGCGGAAGTTCAAAAAAGGGAGTCGTTGGAATCGTTGCTGCTTCCGCATTTTCCGTTGACAACAACAACAACAACAACACCAATAATCAGACCGACAGCCAGGCAGGCAGCCAGCAGGCAGCAGCCAGAAACCAACCAGCCAGACAACCAAGCAGCCAAGCAAAATGTGCGCCAGCGATTTTTTCTTAAAATAACAATGAACGTCCGTTTGGCGGCGTGCGTCAACGTCAGAGCGCCAAACGCTGCAAGTGGAGCGCACAGTGGCATGCACTTTAATTCAAGGTGTGGACTTTTTGGCACTTGACCGTCGCGGCTATCCTGTTCATTCGGTCAAGATTAATTCTTTTAAATTTTAGTGCGATCTAAAGTGCGATCCTATACTCGAGAGGCTAAGAAGGCTATGCTAGCCTTTCTTTTAGATCATTTTCAAAGCAACCTAACATTCTTTGGGAGGAAATCAGTACACCGTGTCTAAATATATGAGCAAATGGTTCTATTCTCAAGACCCATCCTCTGGACCTCCTTAGGGACTAGCCGGATACTACAACCTCATCATAAATGAAATAATTAATAATAATAAAAAAAATTCTATTCATTCTATAAATTCAAGAATGTCACACTTGTGACTTCGAGTAGGTAGTCGGTTCGAATCATGCCGCATCCATCATGAGAAGACAAGAATGATAACAAAAATGTCAAAGTTATCATACAATTTAATAATTGTCCAACCTAGGAAAGATCTTAAATAAAGAATATAGTTTGAAAAAATAAAAACAAAAATGATTCTATATTCAATTAATTAAACGTTCTTCTAGCATACAAATAAGTGTTAATTGTGTGCCACAGTTTTAATTGCATCGATATTCAAAAATACGTTCCTCACCCTTTGCAAACAGGACTATTTGCAAATGAGAACTAATTTTATGAGATGAGACGGCTAATAAACGTATTGTATTACAAAATACAGTTAATTTCGGAACTAGATATTAGATATTATTGTAATTTGATTAGATTTCCCTTATGCTTTTCTAGCTTATGAGATGCTTTTTATAATTTTTATATACTTATTTTCCTCCTGTGTCGACAGTCAATGTTTGTTTACATAAATAAATAAACAAATAAATAAATAAATAAATAAATAAATAAATAAATAAATAAATAAATAAATAAATAAATAAAAAAAAAATGAATGAAGTTCGCGATTGTCATTAAACAATCGATACGTGATGATGATATTGCAGATCTAAATTGCCTTTGTTATCTTTTAATTTTCTCTTTAAATTAGGCAACAATTTAACTTTGTTGGGTTCTTAAAAAAGAGTTTGTGCAGAAAAAAGGAAATACCTAACAAAAATCATTTATTGCTAGTCAGTTGGTCTTTTCTGACATTAGATTTAAATCGTTTAGACAATTGTTATAATTACAATACAATTATATTCTCAATTATATCGTATTTACTTATTTTGCGTTGTTCCTTCTGATTAAACAATTTGATGAAATATTTGACGTCTCATTTAGTCAATTAGAAATGATCAAAAGCTAGTGAAAAGGCTCTTCCATTTAATAACCCTTCAACGCTTCAATGTGACATTGGACTTTTTGTCCACTCGCTTTTCAAATCTTGACCACTGTTAAGCAACGAGTGGTTCAGCGTTCAGTGGGGTCGCTGTCCACGGCGCTGTCACTTTATTTTGTTGTTTGGCGCGCGCTATTTTTGGCTACAAAACTACACAGTCGTAGTTTGTATATTTCTGTGTTGTTATTGTCTGCTTAGCGCTGTAAAGTATGCTATTAAATTGGCGTCTAACTGACTCAACAATACAGAGGCGCTTAGCGAGGGGCGGCAGCGGCAGCAGCACTGGCAGTGGCAGCGGCAGCGGAAGCTAGCGCCATCAAAACAATAAAAATTTGAAAATGTTTTACGGTATTGCTTGCAATTGCTGCTTCGCCATGGGTTTCAGGAACAGATCCGGAGACAAGGTTCGTTGTTTGGGTTTGGTTTGGTTTTGTTTTGGGTTTCGGTTTCGGTTTCGGTTGCGGGTGTGGACTGAGTGCGGGGCTGGAGCTGGAGCTGGCTCGATTTGCCTGATGATTCGTCAACAGATTGCACATTTCCATTTTGCTGGCATTCTTATCTGGCAGCAGTGACAACTTCGATTCGTTTTTATGCGTTCTTCGTTTTATTTCGTTTTATTTTATTTTCTGTCGTCTGCAACTTTAGCAACTTAATTTATTGTTATAACAGTTTTAGACGCCATTTCGGTTGGCCCCAAAAGAAACAAAATGAGATGCGATGCGCTGCCCTGCCCTGCCATCCGATGCGATGGAATGAGAATACAATGCGATTTGTTGGCATTTTGTGCTCTCGTTCTTTTCATCAGTTTGTCGTCCATTCCCACAAATATATATATAAATGTATAGATATATATATAGATTTTGTATTGTTTTCTTTTTCTCAGCTTTGGCTCTTTGATTTAGTTAAGGCATCTTTTAGGCAAACAACTGCAGTCTTGCGTGCATATGCAAATTAGCGATAATATGCGAATATCTTGTCGTAAATGCTTCGACCTTATAAAACCTAAAGGCGAATGTACGGCCACTGCTCGAACTTTGTAAACAATTTGGCAATGTAAGGTTGCAAATATTGTGGCTATTTGGTATTCATTTCATTTAATATAACTTGAAGATGGAATGAAAAGTATGCCAGTTGTGTTAAATTATTAGCAACCTTGTAACATGTTGTAAAATTTAAATACATTTTAAACCTGTAACAGAAAAACAAAATTGAAAAAATAAACAAATTGACGAGCAATAATACCTTTCTTACAATTAATCTTTTTTGATCTGATCTTTTAATTAGGGTACTTAAGGCTATTGAATACTGATAGGTGTGTATGCTTTTGAAATTTTAAATGACTTGCAGGAATACGATTTAATTGTTTTCAATAAAATTTAGAGATTCTGGCATGATTTCGATGATCAATGGGCCCTTTTCCTTTTGTTTATATACATTTTTAACGTATTTGTCCAATTAAATAATTGATCACATTTACATAAATTAAAAGTTGAACAAGTAAAAGTCATGTCCACACTTCTTGTAACGCCTTTCTTCTTAACATGCAATTTGGATTCCATACTGGTATCTTCCTAAATATGTAAGTCGTTCATAGAATACTCTTCCCAACGTGTTACAAGCACTCTGCCTACGCAAAATCTAGCTTAAATTTAATGAGAAGACGACACAGTTAAGCAAATGTATTTGGAATTTTTATGAAACATGAAATACCATATAAGTCTCTTGTTGAATTTTGCGGCTAGAACTAAATCTGTTCTAATAGAGGAAAATTATTGTGCAGTAAAAATCAGAGGGTTTTTGTGTGAATGCCGGACTTCAAACCGCGCAATAACTCAAGATATCCGTTATTCCATAATTATTCTCACAATTGAAACTCAAAAAACTTCAGAGGTTGTGGGCAACAACTTTGATCTATTATTACTTAGAATTCGCCTATAGAATGATTGATTCTAGTTTCTGACTTCCTAAATTAAAGTAGTAGGCAAAAGCATTTCCCTAATAGTTAAGCTGTCAAGCAGCTTTCTTTATTAGTCAAATAAGCCATTTTTATTAGCTTTAAATTCGGATTACTTGTATGCAAATAATATGCCAGCATTATGAAGCTAATTTAAATGTACTGGACCACTGCCAAGGGAGGGACGTCGAATTTAGAAATACTTATATCACAATACTTGTATTTAACTGGCATAGCTTCTTATTGGCATTTGGATGCATTTAGTTTAATTAAACAGACAGATGTTTTCATTAACTGGTGAGTTGAGTTGAGTTGCCAATGCCAATGCTATTACCATTTCTCATGCCAATGCCAATGCAGCCAAAGAAAGTCTTGTATAATTAACCCACTTAGTGCTAATAAAGCAATTGACGAGCAATATTGTATGTGCAATTCTACTTGTATGTCTTGCGTCCCTCCAAAGCCCTCCCAAGTGGCAGGCACACAAGCGCTCCTTCGTTCAATCGTTCCGTCGTTCCGTCGTTCATTCACTCAATCATTGAAATTGACTCTCGAACTTCATGCCAAGGCAGCATGACGACAAACAGCAAAAGGAGCGCTCACATAAACAAATGCTTGGGGTTTATTAATGCGCTTGTGTCGATGACTAAATTAAGGACGATTCGATGGTTGTTGTCGCTGTCGTTGTCGTTTTCGTTATTGTAATTGCGATAACCGTTAAATCAAAATAAAGTGCGACACAGATAAGGCACAGGAAATGCTCACCGGTCGGTGGTTGGGCCTTTTGTTTACTAGTTAATGCCTTTTGCTTGCGTGCATTAAAATGGCGTAAAGATGTTGGCAATGCGACAAGGCTAGGCTGGAGCGGTGTGGTGCTGTGGTTTGGGGTGGTTTGGGGTGGTGTGGGGCCCAAGGTGGCAGATGCCGCAAAGTGGCAATGAAATGACAAGGGATATGTCTGTCTCTCCGGCTGTGTATGTCTGCGGTGGTTGGCGGCTCGTTGAATAAAGCAAAAGCAGAGCCAAAGGCAAAAGTCAAAGCCGCACGCGAGGCGCGCACACACATGCGTGCGAATATGTGTGTGTGTGCACTTAATGGCACCGCACATCAAAAGGCAACACGCCTAAACGACTGAATGTCTAAATAAATTAGACAAGCAAACAGACAAACAAACAAACAAACAAACAGACGGGCAGACAGGCAGACGATACTCACAATAAGCCAACAAGCGGGAGGCAAGCGCTCCTAAAAGCAAACGAGACAGCGCACGCAAAAGACAATGAAGCAATGCAGAGCTCAAGGAGACGTACACACACACACACACACACACACACACACACATACATATGTACGCACGCAAAAGCACACGCTCCTTATTGACATGGCAGCCCTTTTATGTGTAAATTATGGCTTCAATATTATATTGACAAAGAATCAATAAAGGAAATGTCCTTAAAATTAATAGGCGACATTTTGATATAGAATTACCGCTATGTCATCGCTTTTAATTAAAATTTCCAGACGTTGACAACCCACACACACACACACACACACACACACACACACACACACACAACATGTGTGGCAGGGCAAAATTTATTACTTCCGTTAAGCGCTTGGATCGCTGATTAGAATCTGAAGCGCGACCATCGCCCAGTTGTCGCCCCAGTTTATCAAACTGTCGCCTTTCCTAACATTGACGGCATAACTTTTGGCATTTGTGTGTGTGTGCGAATTGGCATTGTTTGCTTTATATTCCGTTTTTGTTGCCTTTGGATATCCTTTTTAAATGAACTCCAATTCGAATGCGAAAACGTACGCGATTCGTACTCGTGGGTTAATTGCCGCAAGCAATTAAGTGGAAGAGTCAATTGCTTGCGCACACACACACACATACGTATATATATCTGTATACAAACATTTACACACACACCTATACACACACGGACGACATATATACGTTTGCATTGCGCTCGCAGCATGTATGCTCGATGCATTTCCATTGATTCCCGATTTCTGTTGTTTCCGCGCATTTCCTTTGCACGTTGTCTGTTTGTATTTATCAGTTGTGTTTGCCATAATCAAACAGAGCGAACACACTCACATAATGACGGGTAATCCCCCACTCGTGCATCATCGAGAATGAACAATCAGAACGTATCCCTCAAGTCCTATTTGTTTGCTCTTTTCCCAAGAAATTGTATACGTCGTAAAAATTGAACTTATCTTCGATCTGTACAAATTATTTCATCAAGTTATTAACTAACTAAGCGATTAAGTCAATGTTATGTTATGTTAACATTTCTCTTTGTTATCCTTTTGCTATAGAAATATTAATATGTGCTTTGAAATATACAAACTTACTTACTTAGAAACAGCTCTGAAGTAAACAGATCGTTGATTAAGCAAATCAGTCAGTAATATATATGTATCGACTTGACAGAAAGTCATTGAAATAGATGCAAAGCGCTCATCATCTTAAATAAGAAAAAAATTAACCTCCTTTTTTGGTAAAATTTCAAAAAAATTATATTACCAATAACAACAGAGAAGTTAATTTTAAGCAGGAAGTCCTCATTTTAATTCATTTATTTTTTTGTATACAGCAAGTTCAAAGTTACAAATAATAACCAACCAATAATAATTAGGCAACGGCGATGTTCTTCGCGTAACACAATCACAAAGTCAGCTCATACTTCTTTTAATTACCCCCCATAATAGACCTAATCAGGACACTTTCATTGCGAGATATCCATGATCGGCTGCTGCAGTCAGTTCGCATTTAAACGAGCCCCTTTTCTAGATGCTTTTCAACTTTTCACTTCAAAATGTTGCCAATCACATGAGCGCTTTACGGAAGACTGACAGTTTATTTCACTAGTATCTACTAGTACTAGTACCAGCTGCTTATGACGCTGCGGTTCTGGCACTTCAGGTTGCTAAGAGCATTAGCTTTTTTTTTGGGGATACAAATGAACGTCAATTTTCCGATGTTTCCTGCACATGCGTATACTTTAGTTTTTATTACCAGTAGACTATTTCCCACAAAACTCCGACAAACTATTTGATAGCAAGTATAAGTCAAAAAAATGGTTTTGTGATAAAAAAAAGTATTAATAACGGTTTTAAGCTTTAAATTCAAATGCAGTAAGTAATCGCTCTAAAACTTAACTAAAGAGAAATTGAGAATGTTTTTTCCAAACACAAGCTAAGACCGGGAAATTAGGCAAATATTTCTACAAATATTTTCAGTAACATAGAAATGTGCTTTCTTAAAATAAAAAAATCATCAAGCCTTGTGATTATTCGGCATTTTACTTTTTTTTGGGAATTGTAAATAAACACAGGATTATTTCAGGAAGATCCACAGAAAAACAGCGTTTTTTTCCAAAAAATCTAGATAGTGTATTTCTCTCAATGTAGTTACTAATTAGAGAATATTTGTGCTTTCTTAAAACAACAAAACATTTTATGATACTTGTGTATATTCAGTTTTTTTTACTTTTTTTAATTATTAATAAGCACAGGATCATTTCACGAAGATCCAAAGAAAAACAGCGTTTTTTCCAAATGTATTTCTCTCAATGTAGTTACTAATTAAAGAATATTTGTGCTTTCTTAAAAAGAACAAAAAAACATTTTATGAAGCTTAATACTTGTGTACTACAAGTATATATTCAACTTTTTACTGTTTTTTCTAAATTATAAATAACCACAGGATCACTTCAGGAAGATCCACAGAAAGACAGCGTTTTTTCCAAAAAATCTAGATAGTGTATTTCTCTCAATGTACTTGTAGTTACTAATTAGAGAATATGTGTGGCACAGCATTGGGAGCCTTTTTAGCTGCTCGCATGCCCCATCCATACGAAGGGTTCGAGAATTTTGAGGGGCAATCGCTTCCACGAAGCAGATCCCACTAATGTCCTTTTAAAATGATTAGCTGGCCAAGTGGCTGTGAAAAGAATTTTCTCTCTTTTCCCACTTTACACGTTTTTCACTTAATTACCAAGCAAATTAACCAACAACAACAAAAACAACAACAAGAAATGCAACCCTCTGCAATTACTTACTTTCTGTTACTTTTTTTGTTGCGCTCCTCTAAGCATTTTACAAACTTTTTCCACCGAGAAACAAATGAATGCCAGCAGCCACAACAACAACAAAAAAGCAAAAACAACTGCAGCTCTAACAAAGTTGCCAACTGGCAGGACAGACAAAAAAAAGAAGAAGAAGAAGAGCCAAAGTTGTTTATTTTTTGTTAAACATTTCTCTTGCCACCTCAATTTGGTTTTCTAAGTTGTGGCAGAAAGCGTTTTAAAAAGTGAAATAAGTGAAATGCTTTTGTTGTTTTCAAATAAAATTCCAATTTCATCTTTTAAGCCGCCCTCCTACCACCACCACCACTTCCCGATCACCACACAACAAACACACACACACACACACACACACACACACACACTCATCACTTGCCAAATTCGTTCAGAAAAGTACATTAAAAATAGGTCAGAAATACAAGTAAGTGAAGAAAAAAGGCAGCAACACTGAAAAATAACAAAAATTCTCAACTCACGCGATGAGTTAACACTAAAAGTTCAAGTTGTTTTGGCCATTTGTGCTGGTGCCAGTGTTGTTATTGTTGTTCTTGTATTGTTGTTGTTTTTGCCATTTCTGTTGTAGCATTGTCCAAGTTCTATGTCGATGTCTACCTTGAATTCACGACTGCTACCTCCACAGTTCTTCCATTATTTAATGCCAGTAATAAGCTCAATAATTTAGATCTGCATTTAATTGTTGGAATGAAGTGAAATATTGACATCACCATTTGACAAATCAAAACAAGAGTATCACATTAAAGTTGTAATTTTGAGAGTTTTAATCATAACATTCAAAAAACTTTTAATTTTAATCAGTTTAATCAGTTTTAAAGAGTAACATAAGCCATAATAAAATTTTGAAAATAGGAATGAGTTTCTTTTATTTAACAAAGCTACGTTGCATTCTCGCATTTTTTTTTAATGGCTAAGACTTTTCTATAGAGTTATCCTTTAATGGCCAAACGAAGCTTAAAAAGATTATTATTATTATGTATGGTTGAAGCAAAATTATACATAAATGTTTGTCTAATAGTCAGTGACAAACGTCTTTCGAATGTTAATTTCTAAGCAATTTTTAGTTGTCAGTCAACTTGTGCGGAACACAGCAGGAACATATCTCTTCCAGACCCAATTGTTTGCCTAAAATGCATTGAAAGGCTGATTTCAATTATTTTAACCCAAGAGTTTAGATGATGTTTCTATTATTCCAGCAATTCTTCAATCAGCAAATCAGTTCGTCTTTATTTAAGTGACCGGGAATGTTTTTGAATCGCGTATACCTCTCGTGGACTCTGTCATTAGTTAAAGAGTTGTCATTATAAACTTAATTGATCAATTAAGAGGTCGGTAAGTGTTAAGCCGAGTTTAAATATTACTTAAAATAAGCTCTTCTAGCACAAATAGCTTGTTGTTTTGTGTGACTGGTTTCTTTTTGATTGCCATAAAAAGAAAAGAACCGAATTATCTGTATGACAAAATATCATTTACTTTATCAAGAAGAACCAATAATGTAGTTTGCGTAAGATATAGATTATCCTGTTCACACCACTTAAAAATAATCAGCAATGAAATATAATATAATATAATATAATATAATAATATAATAATTATTATAAAACAATAATTATAATGATAACAATAAGAGCAAAAAAAGAAGAAGCCTTAAATTCATGTATAAATCAATTTTAATTTTATCTAAGAAAGGAATTAATAAACAAACAAACAAACAATAAAATTGTATGCTTTGCGACTAGTACATTAATTTATAAGTAATCTTCTTGTCGTACTAGGAACTAATAAACAAATATCACTATGCAGTTTTGAAGGGAAGTGTATAACATATCTACCAATTCATCCGATTGCCATGAAATTTAAATGGGATGTACCTAACTAACGTTACCAGAAAGGGATAATTTCGAAAGTGGGACGCATCTATTAAATATTTAATTAATTTAAAAAATAACATTATTATTAAAACTGTGCTGGTTAGTGAACTTTTAAATAACAAGTTTAGAGCGAAAATAGCGATTTTTGAATTGAGTTTAAAGTGATTTGAAATCTGGTATTTAGAACCGAAAAGGGAAGTATATATTTTCTAATGTACTAGCACCTTCGTTGTTCAACAATAAAGGATTTACAATTTGAATATATGTATAGGAGTGCATTAAAGATTGCTGCTGGAAACCTGTATATATATATATATATATATATATATATATATATATATATATATATATATATATATATATATATATATATAATATGAATAACAAGTAACATTTATGTTTGGAATGTCTGTGAATTGATTTTCGTGCATCGACTGAATCGAATCCATAGGTTGAACATACTTGTATTCGTGAAGTACATTTTCCAATGCAAGCAGTTAAGGGCGCCTTTATGGACATGTGTAACAAATACTGGCAGCCATGACCATTCCGTGGCACTTTGGCTAATGTCGACATGCATTTGGTCGAAAGTAATTGTTGTTGTAGTAACAAGTGACTGTTTTGTTTGTTTTTTTTTTTTTTTTTTGGTTTTTTGTTTCCAGGAGCTCGTATGTGGAAGTAAGCGGCAAGTAGCTAATGGCCTGGCAGGCCAGCTCGTGGCTCGTGGAAGGGGGTGAGCGGCGGGGACTAAAACGTTTGAAAACCATAATTTGACTAAAAACAGTCTAGACGTGCAACTATCTTAATGTTGGTGCAAAAGTTGTTGCCCAACTTTTTGGGGCGCAAGAGAAAAATGCCAAAAGTCGCGGCAACGACTAAAGGCGGCAGGAAGTCGTGGCATACAGTTTGTGGCATATACAATTTCGCTAATAAGCAACAGCATTACTAGAGTAGGCGGTGGCTTACACACACACACACACACACACACGCACACTCCTGTATGAATGTACGTGTGCATGCATGCACTCTCTTGGCTTAGTTAATTCAAGTCACGTCAACGCTGCATACGAAATCGTGTCGAAGTTTCCACATGCCACAAAACTTGCATGAGCTGCGGTCTTGACTCTGCACTGGCTTCAGCTTCAGCTCCAGCTCTAGCTGTGGCTGCCTGCCCCAATTAGCGTAAGCGCCGCTCGTGCAACATTTTGTGGCATTGGCCTTTAAAGCAGTGCGTGCATGTGGCTGTGATTATGTGGCTGTGTGCTGTGGCTTTAATTTGGTCAATGAGAGTGCCTCGGGCTGACATATGTAGTGGCGTTTGCAATGTGACAGACAGAAATACAATCAGCTAAACATATATCCACATATCCACAAATACACACACACACACACACACACAGAGCGAAAAAAGGCGATGCGCTGCTCATGTCAAAGTGATTTTTCACCTCAAGGGCAAATTTAACACAATAATTTGCACAATTTGTCAAAACACCCCTTGGGCTAAATGGTATCATAAACCAAAGCACACACACACACACACACACACACACACGCACACCCACATGCACGCCTGTTGATACATATATACATATATGGGGATACATACATACACATGTATGAGTGCCGTACTGGCCAGCGAGTGTGCGTGTGTGTGTGTTGGTGGCGACACCATAAAGTTGATTGTCCTGCGTGCAATTTTATTTTAGTTTTTCTCCGCCCGTTTGTCACCAAACGTTGCCCCAAACTTTCCAGCATGTTTTTAGTTGTTTTTTCGGTTTTGGCTTAAACGGTTCTTTTTTTAACAAGTTCTTTTTTTAACTAGTATTCAGTCGTACATTTTAGCCATATGCCGCACCTGAAGTCCCTTTAGTGTGGCGTTTATATTGAGCTTGAAAGGTACCTGAAAATCGTCCAAATGGGAATCAATAAAAAATGAAATTTAAATAAATAAATAATAATAAATAATGTTTGAATAACAGAAACTTATTATTGATCTGCGTTGCTAAAGCCAGACACATTTCTGAGAAAAAGTCTCGAATATTGCCAAATCGAAAAGTTTAATGAACATTATGAAATATTTATCGTTAATTCGTCTATAATTATAGTACATATGTCCTTTTTGTGCTAGAATCAATTTCTTCAAAACAGACTTGTTTGCAAATTAATTATTCTGAATATTTCACAATCTAAATAAACTTAATATAACATCGATTGACTTGTATTAAGTACATACTGGAAAAAATAAGCAATTGTGTAATAGATCGTGTATAATAAAGAGTGAAAATTTTCTTACAAATTCTTTGTATTTTGCAAAGCATTTGTTTTATTTTTCATTTACCCACCAGTACGAGCTTCTATTGAGTAGACCACTAAAACGTTATCATAATTCTTAGAAACCGTCTAAGAAAATTATTATCTGTTGAACATTATTACCTGTTTAAAGTTATTATCTGTTTGTTCAGAAGAACAAATCTTTAGCTTAAGAAATGTGTGCTTGGCCTCTAAACAAAGATATATTTTCTTAATATTCTTTATTTTATTGAGAATATTCAAGTATTTATTTTGTGCTGCTAAACGAAGTTTACATGAAGCAGCAGCTCTTAGGCAATGCTTACAGCAAATCAATTTATCTTTTATGTGAAAATAATATTTTGCAATTCACAAAAAAATTAATTGACTTCAAAGGCTTTAAATGTTGTCGAAATGTTCCGTTTGTAATGGGATATTGGAGTTAAAACAAAGGTAGCATGCGCAAAACTTTCTCTTTAAATTTTTAGAAAATATTTTAATATTTTTTATATTAGAGAATACGCATTTTAATAACGATTTTATTGTTAGGCGATCAGTTCCAAGCCCTAATCGAAAATAGTTTTACATTTTTGTAATGGGATATTAGAGTTAAAACAATGGGAGTAGGCGCAAAACTTCCTCTTTACATTTTTAGAAAATATTTTAATAATTTTTATATCAGAGAATACGCATTATAAAAACGATTATATTGTTAGGCGATCAGTTCCAAGCCCTAATCGAAAATAGTTTTACATTTTTGTAATGGGATATAAGAGTTAAAACAATGGGAGTAGGCGCAAAACTTCCTCTTTAAATTTTTAGAAAATATTTCATAATTTTTATATCAGAGAATACACATTATAAAAACGATTTTATTGTTAGGCGATCAGTTCCAAGCAATAATCGAAAATAGTTTTACATTTTTCTAATAGTTCTCTGGAGAATAGAAATTGTTGCCAAATTTCTGTGCTTACTCAATTCCTTAAAACATATGCCAATTTATTGTTACCGGATTTATTGAAATAATTCAATTGACGACTATTGAACCATTTCATAAAAATAGGCAAACATATTTTTAGTGTTTCATGAAATGGAAAGGCAAACATATTGTTAAATTTATATATTTATTATGTTTATTATTCATGTTTATTCTATTCCTTTTTAATTTCCACATGAAATTTAACAGTAAACTAAGAACTTGTTGATTGATTGAAGCCTATTAGAAGGGGCACACAATGCTAAACGCTTACTGTGGTGCATGAATAATTTATTAGAGAAAGGGGAAAAATCCATTTTCCATCAGTGGGAAAAATGCAGCCAAAGGGCATGCAAGGTTCGACACACTCCCATGTAATACATTCGTGGAGCGTTTGTGTTTTATTTTGGTTTATGTTTTTAATAAATATCGTCTGTTTTTATGAATGGTTACCTGCAGCGGTCGTTGGCACCATTGCGGCTTTCACTCTAATAACTAACGTGTACGCCAACAAAAATAGAATATAATAAAATTAAATGAAATATGAAGTGTAAACAAGCGAGTGCATAAAATAAATCAAATTGTATATAAAATTCACTTCATGTTCGTTGTTTGTACAAACATATATGCTATATGCATACTATCTAGTTTCATTCAGGCTGCGATTTTATTAATAAAGCATCAAAGGGCATTTTAATTACAGAGTTTTGGGTGCCATAAGCCGAGGTTTAGGTATAGGTTTGTTTTAAGAACAGCAGTTCGTTGAAAAGCAATAGATGGAGGAGAAGAGGGCGCGAACTAATGGGGAATTGCTGGGAACAGACAATTATTTTTAAACGCGCCAATAGTATAGTAGCTTTGTAATGTTTCTATCTTTATACACAACACAATTATAAAGGTCCAGTATTAAATAAAGCTATTGAAAGGTTTGAGAAATTGCCATTTCATTCTTGAGTTCGCTTCGGATTTTTAATGCTCAGAAAGGAACACTAAAAAAACTTTTAGGTTATACTAATCATCAAATTTAAGAGATTGAAACAAGCTTTTCAGAATATTGGGCGTACATACAGCTCTTTATCAATATTATTTAGAGAAAGCAAATCACAATCAAAGCGCTAGTCCACAACCCCACATACAACACTCACAGTTTTTATTGTGGGACTAAAAACTAATTTGTTTATACAAGTTCTTAACAATTGAAGCGAAGTTATATGTAGGTCGGCATTGCTTAAATAACATCTAAATATTAACATTTTAAACCAATATGCTAGGATACATTATTGATGGAATGCCTGAACAAATGTGGCATTCTTTGGAGTTTTGTATTATTTTCAAAACAAGCACATCTATTTAAGGAAATGATAAATTAAGTTAAAATTATAATTTTGATAAACTTGTGTTTGATTTCTTGACTATTTTTGTTGTTGCTAGCAGGGTCTGCTATTCGCTGATTGGAACTCAATTATTGGAACACAATTAGGATGCGCTTTTAACAACTTTTTGCTTCACAAATACTACAGCAACTGAAATGCAGATTCCAATTGGCGATAGTAGCGGGTGAGTCGAGGAGCTCATGTGCTGGGCCTCTGTGATTGAGGTGAGAGCTTATAAGTATTATAAGTATTATATTGGGTGTTTTGTACGACTGTGGGAAATGTTGAAGCCCTATCTAATGGGATTCCAAACTAGTAGTGTCTTGCGACAATAAAGAGTTTCTATCTGGCGTTAATAATTTTTCGAATGAATTGTTTGGCCCATCTCACCCATTTTGGAGGCAAGCTGCCTTCATTGCAATGGAAAACATCCTGTCTATTCATAGATGCTGATACATTTGGCAGATGTCAACAAATAGGCAATAAAACGACTCGCGCCCATTTGAAGCCGTCGAACGTCTTATACTGAGCACATACTGGAGCAAATGTGCTTCCTTCGTTTATATTTTCGTCCAAGGAATTTGTAATACTATACTATGTACATACACTATTTGCTTTAACTGCTGGCAGTGCAGCTAAGTGCCGCCGTTTGACCATTTTCCTTAATAGATTCGCCAAGGGAAGGAGGCCAAGACGACAAAGCAGGCAGAAGGCAGCAGGCAGCAGGAGGAGCAATAAAAACAAGCTAGCAATACATTTTGTGCAAAAATATTTATGTTTTTATGCAACAAAATGCATTAACTCAACTCTGGAATTTCAAATGTCTGGCAATAGCAGTAGTGGAAAGCAAAAACCAAACCAGACTGCACAGTAGTTTAGAGCTTCAAGCTCCATTCTCTTCTGTGACGAAAAATGGCAGAACATTAAAAGGATTAAATTTGCTCGAAATATAATATTTATTTTCATATTTGTCAACCAACAAAAGTCATTTATATGGTGCTTAAGCTTACTTTTTCTTGAAAAACCTTTGAAGATTTGTTGGCGCGCAAAGGCAGCACCGACATTCCACTAACTTGTTTTTGTGAATTTGCCAAGTTTTTTTTTATTAATGAATTAATCAAGTTAATAATCAAATAAATAATGAACTAAATAATCAACTAAATAATTAACTAAATAATCAAATAAATAATCAAATAAATAATCAAATAAATAATCAACTAAATAATCAAATAAATAATCCAATAAATAATCAACTAAATAATCAAATAAATAATCCAATAATAATCAATTAAATAATCAACTAAATAATCAACTAAATAATCAAATACATAATCAAATAAATAATCAACTAAATAATCAACTAAATAATCAAATAAATAATCAAATAAAAAATCAAATAAATAATCAATAAATAATCAAATAATAATCAAATAAATATCAAATAAATAATCAAATAAATAATCAATAATAATCAAATAAATAATCAATAAATAATCAAATAAATAATCAAATAAATAATCAAATAAATAATCAAATAAATAATCAAATAAATAATCAAATAAATAATCAAATAATAATCAAATAAATAATCAAATAAATAATCAAATAAATAATCAAATAAATAATCAAATAAATAATCAAATAAATAAATCAAATAAATAATCAAATAAATAATCAAATAAATAATCAAATAAATAATCAAATAAATAATCAAATAAATAATCAAATAAATAATCAAATAAATAATCAAATAAATAATCAAATAAATAATCAAATAAATAATCAAATAAATAATCAAATAAATAATCAAATAAATAATCAAATAAATAATCAAATAAATAATCAAATAAATAATCAACTAAATAATCAAATACATAATCAAATACATAATCAAATACATAATCAAATAAATAATCAACTAAATAATCAACTAAATAATCAAATAAATATTCAAATAAATAATCAAATAAATAATCAAATAAATAATCAAATAAATAATCAAATAAATAATCAAATAAATAATCAAATAAATAATCAAATAAATAATCAAATAAATAATCAAATAAATAATCCAATAAATAATCAAATAAATAATCAAATAAATAATTAACTAAATAATCAGTTAAATCATATATACTAAGAAGTTATAAAATAAAAATGAAAATTTTCAAAAATAAATAAAGTGTTCTTCATTTTGTTCAATATAATTTATTATAATTTATTTACTTCAAAAAGTACCGTAAGCTTTCTTAGTCAAATTCTAGAAAAACGTCTCTTAGGGTAAATAATCGTAATATTTTCCAAGTGTCTGCTAAATACTGCATTAAATACTTAATTATATTCAAAGTGATTGTTTTGAGCTACAACTTCTAATTTTTATTTTAATTTCCAGTTTGATATTTTTTGTTTTCCAAAAATTTGTTTTTTTTTTTATTTATTTATTTAAATGGCAACACTTTTTTAGTTTAGCAGAAGAGTTGTTCAAAATACAATGATGTGTATATTTTTTGTTTTCCAAAAATTGTGTTTTTTTTATATTTATTTATTTGAATGGCAAAACTTTTATAGTTTAGCAGAAGAGTTGTTCAAAATACAATGATGTGTATAATGTTTATCTCACTTAATAGGGGAGCAATATATTTGAAAAGTCAAACGGCACAGCATGTGGCTGTACTGCTCAGACGTGATGTGCTGATTTACTTATGTTTTGTGCACTCGGATGCGTGATCTGTCACACTGTGAATTGGCAGTCCAGTATTTATAGAAGTTATAGAAATGTTGTTGTGTCTTGTTCTAGTTGTTGTTGTTGTTGTTGACCGACCGACCGACCGCTTTTGTATGCAAGTGTCGGTCAGTTGCGGTTTATTTGTACATATATATATGTATGTGTGTGTGTGTGCAAGAAATGCTTTTCAACTTGCCTTGCAAAACATTTTACATTCGATGACGTTTTCATTGCAAGATGCAACGTCAACAATAATACAGTGGCACAAACACAAACACACACATATATGCACATTCACAAAAATTGAAGAGCCAAAAATACATGTACTACTATATGCTATATGTATGTATGTATGTATATAGATGTATGCACAACTTCATCGGTTTCGCTAGGAAAAAAGCATGAATGAATGGATGGCTTGCATTTGCTTCGTTACGTTTCATTTCAGTGCGTGTTGCTGTTGCTGTTGTTGTTGTTGTTGTTGTTGTTAGTGTTGTTAGTGTTGCTGCTTCAGCTCAGTGGCCCTGCTCGTATCCGTACCAGTACCCATGCCCGTGTCCGTACCCCTCCCTCTCCCCAACAGTTGCATATTTCACTTACCGGAACTACAAAGCAGAACGATTGCTGAGCAAGCGATAAATCCTAAAGAGGAGAAGCAGAATGTGTGCTGCACTGGCGACGGCATGTCTGGCTCTCAGACTGATGGACTTATGGACTGAGTGGCGCCACCGCCACTTCCACTTCCCCTTCCACTCCCACTTCCACGGTCACTGCCACTTCGGTTGCTTCCACTTTGGCAGGCAAATATGTTTAGTCGTTCGATCGCCTGTTCTCCAGCTCTGCTTAACTGACAATGTCGTTACTTTTTTGGGTTCAGGTTCGGGGTTGTAATCTGAGTCTCAGTCTCACTCTGAGGCTGTGGCTGCGACTCTGGCTGCAACTGTGACTGCTGATTGTGCTCAGTCGTTCAAGTCGCAGCTGGGCTGTACAAACATTGTTGCAGCATTGCACTTGGCTTTGGTATTTAAACGCTCCTGCCTCTTGCCTCTTGCCTGCAGTTCTCCTGGCCGAACAGTTGTCAAGTCGTTTGAAAACAGCTTAGGAAGTGGCGCGCGCTTTTTGGCTTTTGGTTTTCGTTTTAGATTTGGATTTGGATTTAGATTTTGTTTTCACTTTTGCTTAAAGGCCGGCAGGCTATGCTGTTGGTGCTGGCCACTGGCCATCTTGCCACACTGCCATGTTGCTGGCTCCAACAACAACAATCTCCAAAAAAAATAACAAAAAAAATGGGGGGAAGGGAGAAAACAATGGCTGTGTGGATTTCTGGACTTTTTTATTGTCTTTGCTCAGCGTATTGTCTTTTTTAGCATTTGTCACAGCTTTTTCGGCTTGTCACAATTTCTTCTGGCTTGCTTCTGCTGCTGCTGCTGTTGTTGTTGTTGTTGCTGTTGCTGTTGATTCTGTTGTTTGGAAGGAATAGGAAGAGCAGCATACGGACGTGTTAAAACTTTGCCACTCTGCACATGCAAATTTTTAATTTCCGTTGCTTTCTTTGATGTGGACACAAGTTGCATTCGTCATTTCCGTCATTGGCGATTTTTGCCGCAGAGCGCACAAAAAACCGAAATCGAAAAACAAGGAAAAGAAAAAAGAAATGCAAAAAAGAAACCAAAAAATTCACTAGAGAAATAACAACAATGCAGCAGCTGTAAAAACAGCAACAAGAGCTATACGTTTGCCACAACAATGACAAGAAACATGCTAAAAAATGGCGCTCTTTTTTTTGTTTTTTTTGTTTTTTGTTTGTATATTTGAAGTGCTTGTTGTTGCCGCTTTCACCCGCGCTTTTGCACTTTGCACTTCGGACTTTGATTTGCATTTGTGTTGTACACTAGTACATGCATATTTGTTTATTATTAAATCCCAATCGAGCAAATCAGAGTAAAATTAACATAATGTGAAGTGAGTTGGAAATTGTGAAAATAGTAATAAATAGTACTGTGTGTACACAGAGAAGCCACAATCCATGTGTGTGTGCTGTATAGTACACATTTTTAATTAACATGCCATTTAATGTAATTCAATTATTAATTATCAACATCAATGGTCCAACAAGGCTTATCGCTTTTCAAATTGCGCGCGCCTACGGTTTTAAATTGCTCGTTCACTTCAATTGCCGCGCCACGCGTCCGTTTATCTCTGAATCCGCATTTAAACTGAATTGTCATTGCTATCAGCGCCAAAGGATATGCAGCGCTTTGCCTTTTGCTGCTGCTGTTGCTGTTGCTGCTGCTTCTGCTTCTGCTGCCACTGCCGGTCGTCGTAGTAGTCGCAGTCGTCGTTGTCGCAGCCGCATTACCAGCAGCAGCAGTAATGTAACAGCAACAGCAACAACAACAGCACTGGCACTGCCACTGGCACTAGCACTAGCAGCTGTTGTGTTGTGCCGGCCTCACAACAGTCGCACTCGCACTCGCATTCGCATTCGTAGCCAGACTCGAACTCGCTGCAACTTTCCGTATAAGTCAACAGCTACTCACATCTACTTATACTGGGATATTTATGCGGAGTAGCGCGACGTAGCTGGGATATTTCAAATTTCCCTTAGTAGGTGGCTCGCTCAGTGCCTGAAAGGGCTCTTGCCATATTTAAGCGCGTAGAAGCGCATAGAGATCTATAATTATTAAAAGAAAAACTATTCAGGATTAAATAGTTAAATAGCTGAGCGCACAGAAGCTGAAAGATCTGTTATGGACAGAAACAGTTCTTCTTTTGTCAGTTTTAACAAATTTTTGATTTCGAAGCTCTTCTTATGGCAGCTGTATGATGCACTTTACAATGCTCATTAATGACTATATCCCTCAAAATATATTTACAAACACAAAAGCTATCCCAGTACAGCACAGAAGCTGAAAGATCTGTTATAGACAGAAATAGTTCTTCTTTTCTCAGAAAGCAGCTCAGTTTTTAAATAAAAAGCAATTTCATTTCTATGTAATATGTTTTTTATGTTCTTTTGTTTATACAGATATGCTTATATTATCTTAAAACCTGTAATTATGGCAGCTATATAAAGTAACAGCTTTGATGATAAAATACTCATGAATGACAATATTTGTTGAAATATTTGAAATGTAGCAACATAAATGTCAGTTAATTTGAATTTATATTAAGAAACCCTGTCATGCTAAGTGTGAAATATATTGTAATCTATCGATAAGATGAGTGATATCGATAAATATCGCGCATTTCGCCTAATGAACTCAACCAATAAACACCTTTGCTCTTTTCATTCTAAGTAATAAATCCCAACAATATTCCCCAAATTATATTTATAACTAGTATACCCTTTGGGTACAGGGCATAAAAACAGCAGTTATCTCAATAAGGGTGCCTTTTGCACCAATCGGTCCTATGACAGCTATATAAAATGGTTCGCCTATATACAAGTATGTACATACAAGTATATGATTTGCAATAAACTTTCTTCACGTATGGATTTCACAAGTCAACATAAAAAGGTTGGTTTGTTTCGTTTTAGTTCAAGAGATAAACCAATTCATCGCGTCGTGCCGATCATATGTTTGGGTTCAGCCACGCCTTCTTCTATAACAGGCACATACATTTGGCACTTGGACTTTTAAGGCTTTTACACTTAATTGCGTTCACTTTAGTGAGTGTATTGCATTGACAATAGTGCAGATTATTTCTATAGATCAGCATTTATTACAATATTTTTGAGGCATAACATTTTAATTAATCGAAAAAAACTAAGTAAAGTTAGTTGATCATATATCGAATCAATTGAATTTGTTTATTTTGGTCAACACATTACGGTTTTTAGTTCGATTTTATTTAATAGAAAGTTCGTGCTGTTTGGCATTTGCGTTTGTTACCCTCTATTTTGTTTTTGAGGCACTCTTATATTAAAATACTGTTATGTCAACTCTTCTACGCGCCGTAGAGAGCTTCGGCACTGTCCTCGGCATCTGCTGCGGCCCCATCGGCATCATCGTCGCCTTCGTGAGGACTTCGGGCCGCACAGCTGGTGGCTCCCAACCGACGCCTGCGCGACAGCAGCGCCAATTTCAGCGAATTACAACGCTTGGCGCCACGTGCATGCTGTTAGCGGTGTTGTTTTCGTTGTTGTTGTTGCTGGTTCCGTTGCTACTACTTCCTATTGTTATTGTTTTTGTCTCTGCTTTTGCATGGTGGAGTGGGGCGCGGGGAACGGGAAATGGGGAGTTAGGAGTTGGACATGTGGCCTGGCAATCAGCGGCACTGTATTTTTATGCCATGTGCCTCCTTTTTTCTTTGTTTTTTTTTTTTTTTTTTTTTTTTTTTTGGTGGCTTGCCTCTGCCGCCGACTTTGTCGCCTCTGCTGCTGCTGCTTCTTATCAGCAGGAAGACGGTGGCATTGGCATAGGAAGCGGGCGCGAGTGCCCATCGGAGTCGTCGTTGCCATCGTTAGGGGCTCGGCGCTGGGGAGCTGGCGCTCGTAAATGCGCTCGTTCTCCTAACTAGTCATCGTAGTCATAGCCTGCTGGCATCCTCGTCCTCGTCCACGTTCACGTCCACGTTCAAGTTCTCGGAGTCGTCGTCGTCGTCGCCATCGTCGTCGCGCGTTGAGCAACTTTGATATAAATTCTTATTGGCGCATTACAAATTGTCGTCTTGCTGTGCCGATGGGTGGGTGTGTGTGTGTCTGTGTGTGTGTGTGTGTGGGTGCCACATAATGTAATCAGTCACATTACATAAACATTTTCATTTTCATTTACATGCACACACATAACTACACACGCACACACACACATCCACACACATCCAGACACATCCACATACATCCAGACACATCCACATACAGCACATATGAAAATCTGCGTTTATTATCTGACATTTTATTTCGCGCATATTTTCGGTAATTAGATTTTCACTTCATTTGCATACAAATGAGAAGTTTTGTGATGTGACAAACGCCCCTCGTTGTTATTCTCATATTGTTTTCTGGCAGAGCGCTCTGTTTGCATTGTCTTTGCATTCTTTTCGCTTGTCGCACTGCCCCAAGTCTCAGCAAATCTCAGCAAATCTCAGGCAGCCAGCCAGTCAGCCAAGCTGACACACAAGTCCACACACACACACACACACACACACACACACACACACACACACACACACACACACACACACACATACACGCATTCCAATGTCCTGATAAGGAGATTACACAGTTTTCATTTTAGCTTCCCACTACAGCTTAATATATCATCTCACTAAGCTAATTCGTTTCATATGTAAACAGCCGGCATTTTCTTAAGGCCTGCATTATTAAATCGAAGCCCAAGATTAATCAAAGCGAGCACCCAACCATCCAACCATCCAACCAACTTACTAAAGAAATACAGCAAAGACATTTCACGCTTTCGGTTATTTAGAGATGGGCGCAGAGTGCTTGGTAATATCGCGGAATTTCTATTAATATAAGGTTATGGTTTGTTTCAAGCTCCAATGGAGGCTATATTTTTTCATAAAACTGTTCAAAGCCCATAAATAATATCATTTGTTGAGTTCGTTCAGGTCTGAATTTCACAATATACATTTTCGAGCATTTAGATGTATTTATGGAGAACAATTTTAAATAAAAACAATGAGTGAGAATAAAAACAATGAATGAATACCTTTTTTTATTAGATATTTTATGGACGATATCCCCTTTTCTCTTTTATTTTTCTCTTTAAGCTTAGCTATTAAGTGGAATAAATTTTCCTCATCTACTTACTCTTTTTTTTAGTTTGTTAGATCAATTACTTGTATGTCTCTTACCACGTATGGCTGTGAATCGGGGCATAGCTGGCCAAATGGCAAATGAAATTCCCCCAACGTGTCGGAGGCATAAATAGACGTTATTTTACAGTTTTTACTTAGACTTTCTTATCCTTTGAAGTTGAAATTATAACGTAATATTATTATATATGTTTATTTTAATTTATAATTTTATAATGTAATATAAATCATAGTTTTTGTAATATGTATCAACAGCACTATTTGTTGATTGATTAAATAAAATAAAAAATTGTAAATAAATAAATTTATTTATTTAAAAGAAAATCGCGTCCTATGTAAACAATACACACATCAGTCTCTTATAATGAATGATTATTGTATTAAAATAAATTGGTATTTTAGTTGTACAAATAAAAAAATTGCTATTAATTCAAAAATTTAAAATGCATTGCATATAAATTTAAAAACTTTGAATGCACTTTGCTCATTAAACGCTGGATTTTAGCCCCGATCTGTCTCTGTAGTTTGTACATATATATTGTGTATGTACGAATAAGTGCGGTCTGCCAACTAAAATTCATAATGAATTCAGTCTGGTTGCTGAATTCATTTGCTTATATGCGTATTGGTTACAGGATTTCCAAACCGGAGCCTATGGATAATTAATTGAACGATGTTTCACGATTCACATTCGGGGCTAATTTCCATCGCTATGCTCAATATCTTGCTCGCTATACATACGTATGTACATATGTACTAAGTATATATAGATCTACACCTTCATTGCTTCATTGGTATTGACAGACTTGACATTGCAAACCACGCGCGTAATTTAAACAAATTCAATTGAAAGCGAAGGCGAACGCGAAGACGAAGGCAGCAATAGCAACAACAATGACGAAAGTAAGAGCAAAGTAGGAGAAAAAGGAAAACACGTACAACACCTACAACAACAAGAACAGTAACAACAATTGTAAGTACAACAATGTGGATGCCAATGCAGGCTCATGTAATTGGCAGGCACTTTGATTAAGGCTTGTGGGTCTGCGCCCCAAAAAGTATGCTACACTTTCGTTGCCCGCTGCAATTTCGCCTCCGCCGCTGAACGAAGCTAATGGAGGTCTGCGCGAATATGTACATATACATACACCTATATATATATATATATAAAAGTGCTCGGGGCAAGAAAATGCAGCTTGTTCCGCACACATGCACAAAAAATGCAATTGAATTCGTGGCACTTTTAATGTAATTAGTTTTTACACCTCGCAGGCGCACGGACAAACACACAAACACACAAACAGACAAACAGGCAAACAGACAGGCAAACACAAAAAACATACAGTCAGACAAGCAGATAGACAGACAGACACACAGAGAGACGTACAAGCCGGATAGACAGCAACTGTACTTGCCGGTGCGTTTAACTGCAATATCTAATTAAAACGCCACAGGCAACAATTGTTATGGGCACCCGCGCCAGCAAAGAGCTAATTGGCAACAAGATAAATCGGTGTAGCAATTTGGCAAGAATTATGCGACAAGATCAATTGGAATGCAGCGGGAGCAATCAGGTAATCAGGATGTGTTGAAGCAGCACAATTGGGCCAGGCACTGTCAAGGTCTGCAGGCAGCCTCGACACTTTCTGGGTCAAACGGGCCAGCCTGAACTCATAAATGTTGGCCGCTACACTCGTATGTCTGTGTACACAAATGTCTACCTAACGTTTTACGCCTTTCTCGAATTAAAGCCATAAAACGAATGAGAAAAATAGCTTCCAGAAATTGGTGGAAGTGGCAATACAAAATGGGGGAATGAGCAATGGCCCTGACAGCCACAAGAATAGTCTGTGTGTGTAGCAGGGTTTGATTTGAAATTAATATAACTAAAAGGTTTTACGGCGCACTGTCGATGTTGATGTGATACATCCACACACACTCACATACTCACACACACACACACCTATACTATAAATATCTATGTGTGTGTATATAGGTATGTGTTTGCGTTTGTTTGTCTGATGAATGCCAAGTGAAATGTTTGTTTCTTCTACTGTTTGTTGGCATTTCTATAGCTTTTTTGCTCGCTGTCTTGTTGGCTTTTTTTTTTTTTTTGCTTTTATTATTGATTTCCACCGCTCAGTTGCGCTATTTTTTATTTATGTATGTATTTTTATTTCTGCTTGGGCAATAAGCGCGTCGGAAGAGCGAAAAACTAGCGACGCCTTTGGCGTTTCTTCGGCATTTGCGCCTTTGACGCCAAAGTTCGTTCCCACTGAGGCGACGGAAATGTAACAACACATGGCCCATAAGTGCATAGATAAAAATGTAGAACTCGTTGGGGTAGTCACGCAGAGAAGCATGAAAAGCAGAAGAGCAGACATCCAGTCTGCCAAGTGATGCCATTATTAACCCTTGAAAGGCGCTTCGAGCTCACAACTAATACGGCTCACTCGGCCGAACAGTCACGACCGATTGCATTCACTATAGTGCATCTGCACCTACAATTATGATTATACATTTTATTTTATTTTTAAAAATCGCAAGAACTCCTTTTTATTTAATTGACAAAATTTAGAATATACGAGTATTTTCGTATCTAATCATTAGTACTACAAATTAAAAATATAGTTTGTTTTATTCTATTGCTTATGATACTTTTATGTAAAGAAGCATCTAAGCATCTAAGTTATATTTTCAATTTGTAACTAATATAAATACGCCTAGTTTTCCGCCCTTAAATAATACTTATTTCTAAAGTGCTTTCAAATCTTAAGATCCTTTAATATTTAGTGTTAATTTGTCCTTTAATATTTTGTGTATTTTAAAATTATTTTTCTGTCTCTTCTCTGCATTTTATTACTTTGTTTGAGCTGGTCTAGTCAACTTAAGATTCAATTTATGAAGAGCTAAGGGTAATAGTTACAAGTAAGAAGATTCGTCTGAGAAATACAACTTAATCTAGCTCAAAAGTGATTGGGAAGTAACGTATAATTACCAGCCATCGATTTGGAGTCAACGAAGGGTTAAGCTCAGCCCTCTATTCAGCCAGTATTGGAATTCGTACATTTATTTATTTTGGTATCTAACTTCTGCTGCTGGTATTGGTGCTGTTTGTGTTGCTACTGCGGCTTCCTCTACCCTACTTGGCATTTATTTATCATAAAAAACAACAAAAATGAAACATGCTGCAACAAATACTTGCAAATAAAAATGCATGCAGAAGAGTCGGGGGTCTCAGCTGCAAATATATAGCATCTTATCGCCAATAAGATGTCGCCAGAGATAGGGCTCCAGGCAGCTTCACATAAAACGCACAATTGACCTATTTTTTTCAATTTCGTATATTTAAATATTTCCGATTGGGCTTGAATTGAAATATCCGTCCTGTGGCTCTCTGTCAAGTAAGGAAGCGGGGCTGCGGTCTTCAGGTGTAAGCATTATCTCCATTTTCATGTGGTGAGGAGGGAGTCAGCCAGCCTGAAAAGCTGTCAGCAGCAAAAGCAATAAATATACAAGAGTCAGGTGTAGTTGTCGCATCGTGCGGTTGTCGACGACTTTATCGCCGCAATCGCATTGCGTCTCATGTTTCCAGCTAGTCCTGTTGCCTCTCCGAGGTGTACAGTTCAGCTCTCTTCACTTTGAGGAGCTGAATCGGTTTCTGGCTAAAGGGGTCTATTCAGAAAGTTCAACTCACTGTGCTGTTAAATAACAAAAATGCATTTTCTGATACACATGCTAAGCAACTGAAAGCCTCATAATCACTTTTTTAAAATATATTTTGATATAATCAACTATATAAAGTTGCCTATATGACTTTTTCAGCTAAGCAATATTTAGGCAACAGTCGCAAAAAAGGGAACAGTTGCTAATGCTCGCTATTAATAATTACAAAAATAATTGAAAAAACAAAACGCTACTAAAACTTATACAACTATTGCAAAAAGAATGTGTTTCTCATATAATTAAAATCATTGTTTTTATTATTATAATTTTTTGTATTGGCTTGAAGCTCATTATTAAATATTGTATGTGATTCTGACTTAATATATAGTATGTAGTATCTTCAAAACTGATGAAGAAGCAGTTTATTTTAAAACTATTATAAGAGGTAAATTATTCAGGCAATATTTGTAATTTAGAAGAATATTATAAAGAAAAAGGGATTTCCAAAACTCCTATTAGTTTCCAATGCTTTTCAACTTAAGAGCGCTCTAATTGAATACATTAGGACTGTTCTGATTGTTAATGAAAAATACAAATTGTATGCTTATTTATAATAATAGTTAATTATAATAAATTAACTGAATTTGCAATCTTTTTTAGAACATTTCTCGACACTGCGCATCTTAGCTTGTAAACATTGTATTTGATTCCGACTGAATATAAAATATATAGTATCTCCAAAACTGAGGAAGAAGCAGTTTATTTTAAAACTATTATAAGAGGTAAATTATTCAGGCAATATTTGTAATTTAGAAGAATATTATAATGAAAAAGGGATTTCCAAAACGCCTATTAGTTTCGAATGCTTTTCAACTTAAGAGCGCTCTAATTGAATACATTAGGACTGTTCTGATTGTTAATGAAAAATACAAATTGTATGCTTATTTATAATAATAGTTAATTATAATAAATTAACTGAATTTGCAATCTTTTTTAGAACATTTCTCGACACTGCGCGTCTTAGCTCGTGTGGAAGTCTTTGTAAAATGTTTGCGGAACTAAGCAACTAGTATTTATAAAATGAACTTGCTTGGCACAACTCCACCAGCAGCTCTATTGTTCAGCTCACCTCACCTCGACCCTCTCCATAAGCATATCTGTATCTGAGTGTACATGTGTGTATGTGCATTACGCTAAATTACATTTTGAATATTGAATTTAAGTTGACCTTACGTGGCATAGCATTCCATTTCCATTGCCAGCACCACAGCACCAGTACCAGTAGCAGTAGCAGTAGCAGTCATAGTCGCTGTTGCTGTTGCTGGCGTTGTCGTCGTCGTTGTCGTTGTCGCAGCCACCAATCACCACCGACCCCGCCAGCATTGGTGCTGCATTCTAGCCGTGGCAACAATTGCCAGCAGTCAACGAAATTCAAATCGAAATCAACGCACGAATCCGCTGGCATCGAAGTGCATGGCATCGCATGGCATTGTATGCCATGGCATGGCTTTCGCACGGACTTTCAATTGAATTTTGCGGTTGTGCAACGCAACTCAATGGCAACTGATCCTTCCCGTCCATACTCCTTCACCCTCTCCCTCTCCCTTTACCTTTGGCCCCCCTCCCAGCCATAGTAGCATGATTTCTTGGTTACGCAAACAAATTCATTTTCATCGTAGCTCGAGGTTCGAGGCCCGAGGCCCGAGGGTCGAGGTCGGTGCTCGATGCTCGGTCTTGCGTGTCGCTGGCGGGCCACATTCGTTTTGGATTACAGCAACTGTCAAATGCAAATAAATAAGTTTTCTAATAATGCAGGTGATGATTTTGCATTTGTCAGCTTGGCTTTAGACAACTTTGTCATTATTTGTTTGCTTCCTCTATTTGGTTGTTCGGTCGTTCGCTCGGTCGTTTGTTTGTTTGTTTTACATATGTATGTATACTGTATATTCTGTCCTCAATAATTTGAATTTGAAATTGTTAGTCAATGGTTAGTCGTGGCCCAGGAAACTCTGCAGAGTTACTGACGCGCTCAATCAGCTGGCTGACACGATTCATCTCCTCAATGCTTCGTGCAGCACAATGAAGCTTTCGCTGATGTTACAGAGAAATCTGGAAAATTTTTGGTCAAAAGAGATTGTGAGCTTTACAACAAATAGCAACAATTTGTAGAAGTGCGATCCACTCGAAATTCAATTTTAGTGCAACCGTAAAACATCGATAGTAGATTAAGGATGTAACAAGTGCTGAATAACGATACTCAGACTTCAGCTGTCGTCGATTTCTCTCTCTCTCTCTCTCTCTCCCTCTGCAGCCATTACTATTATTAATAATATATAGTACTACGTGTGAGGCATAATCTTCTCGTATATATTTTATTCATTCGCATCATTCAGAGCTAAGAGAGCTCTTGAGTAAATTTCAATTTTAAGGGAAATAACTAATTAACAAACACAGTCACAAGACTGTCTGTCAAAAGGATGTAAATTACTTGATCAGATATCAATAGGAAGTGCATAGTTTTAGATTAAAAATGTAATACTATATGCTCCAAACTTTAAAAGATTATGCTATCAATATTTGCATATAAATTCATTACGACTATAATTCCCACATAGTTTATTTTCATATGTAGAAAAGAAGAGTCTGGAATACATAAAAAATGGAATTACAAATAGATTTTAACGAATATATAAATAATAAATATTCTGATAACATCATCGGCTTCATCATGTAGGAACTGTCCTCGAAAACTAGAGCTTGTCGATTCGGTTATATTACAGACCTGACCCTAAATAGTTCAACAGCAGAAATCACCAACTTGTTTTCTAAAAGCTCATACATTTGCACAAAATGTTTGTCACAAATGTTGGTTGCATGGAGCGGTAACGTACTTTATATTTTATTTATTAAATCTCAAACTCTAGTTAAAGAAAAGCATTGCAATTAAAATGCAATTACAATGACTGACAATAAAGGGAGAGCAACTAAAGTTGATAAGGATGTGGAATAAGTACTTCTAGTACCTTCAACCAAACAACAAGTTGTTGAGGATAAGAGTCTCACAATCGAGAATTGCCGCCAAAACGCCTTTATACTCGTATGTATGCATGAATGTGTGGTGCGAAATCAAAATACTAAGCTTTTTATTTGCCTAGCTGTGATTTCGGTCATTATGTGCTGCTTTAGTCAGATTAGGCCGACACGTGAGTGCGACTGTGTGCAAAAAGGAGTGGATCCAGTTGTGTCCTCCTTGATTCCACACATGCGCCAATACGTGTCTGGAGGCGAGGCGTGCTTAGTAGGTTTGTAATTTTCACAAACTTGATGACTGAATTCAAATAATTGCTCAAGTCTTATCACACTTTAGTGAGATATGCTTCCAGCATAGTTATAACTAATTGTGCAGAGTAGTTATTTTTTCAGATCCATTGCTAGAACTCAAATAAATACAGAAAAGACCGAATGGAGAAGGGTGGGCTTTAAACGAAAATAATTTCTTGGACACTCGTTGCTCTTAAGTGAAATGATTACTGATGTCTGTTTTTATGTGCAACAGTGAGGCTTTTCATTAAATTTCATCTTCAACGCGCACACACTATCTTTTTGGCCAGATCTATAAACAAAACTGTGTAAAGAATGGAGTGAGTGTCGCACAAATTGAAGTATAATTGTATTTTATTATATTCCATTAGTATATTTGGAAGTTAAATTTAGTGCAAACTTTCTAAGCCAATAACTTGCTCATGCTCTGCAAATGAACAACAATAATGTCAAATTAATTCCTTACCACAAGACAAATGCAATCACTTTTATAAATATAATATCGGAACTCTATTGACATCACTCCTGCCAGAATACTTAGAAAACTTTTGACCCATCTGCTCAACAGATGCCAAATTGTCAGTCCGTTTCGGGTGCTTTGCTAAAACGATGACGCATGTCCTCATCTAGTCTCCATGGAACTCAGTAAAAGCATTACTTCTTCAGCTACCTTCGATAGAATCCTTTGAGAGTCGGCGGTTACTACAATTATAATGTTTTTTGTTGTGAATGGGGGCATTGGTGGCCTGCTTCGTTAACAGTTTATTATTGTAATTTTATAGACTTTTTTACTTAATAAGTTTTCGACACCTTCGCTTGCCATTAAATAAACAAATAAATGCTTAGTTGCTGAACTCTTATTTTGTGTTTTTGATGAAAAGTTTCCCCTGCATTTGTTACATATTCGAAGCTGTCCGTTCACTCACACACACTTTATATCTAATTAAGTAGATAAGGCTTTATAACCCAAGCTCTTTATTGTTAACTAATTAAATAAGCACGCACATGAGCCAATTAATGTGAATAAATGAAATGAAATAGTAAAATGTTCAAGCCTTTCAATACGGATGCTGACGTAGTTTTAAACTTACATTTCGACCAGCGATAGCCTGAGGTCTTCTTAATATAAGTACATACTTTCGTGTATATTGTCGACCACAAACTTATCGACGGACCCTCGCACAGTGGCGCTCATGAAGAGGCCAGCAGGGCATTCAGTCACGCACGGCGGGAACACATTTCACAGACACGCAACGCGGCAGCCCAACACCTGTCTCTTCTGGCTGTGTGTGTGTGTGTGTGTGTGTGTTGCTAATTTATGTAGGTGTTGGTAAACGAGTTGCTCGCTTTCTTCTGCACCTTTTATGGCTATGTCCGCCTTTTGTTTGCACGTCTGTACGCCAATACTAAGTATATATGTATGTACACAGATATGTGTGTGGTATATGAGTGCGCATAAATATGGGAGTGAGTGTGTGCATGTGCTTGGCTTGTAATAAAAAGTAATTTTAATGTGTTAATTCAGTCGGTCGTGCAACATGTCAAAAGGATTAGCAGCTACATAAGCAGGGCGTTGTCAGACCAGCCCACTTGAAAAGTGTCTACATGCGTGTATATACATATATAGATATATATATATATATGCTTGTATATATCTATGTGTGTGTGTGTGCACCTGTGATTGTGCTTCTACTTATATGTTGGTGTGCAGTATTTGCAACTTAAAGCTTGCAACAAATGAGCTTCTGTAATTCTGCACGCAGCCCCGAAATGCTCGCTGTTTTCAATTAATCCGTGTGTTGTTGTTGCTATTGTTTTTGGTTTTTTGTTGTGATTTTAACAACAATAGTAACTACTTCACAACAACAACAACAAAAACCCATCAACAACAACTGGGCAAGCGTACAGAAGCTTCGTCGTCGCTCTAATTGATTTGCACGTGCGGTATCGCAGACAAAAACGAAAGCTGAAAAACAGCATTGACCCAAGGGAAATAAATAGAACCGGAAATACGATACATTTTAGCCGTTCGCCGAAACCGTGATACCCTTTCGAATGAGCTGCGAATGCTTCTAAAGGTCAAAAATTACGATATTAAGCCGACAATAAGTCGACTTCAGCCATATTAATCCTAATTTTCTGAAACGATAGCCAAATGACTGGACATATATAATATTAAGAGTTCCATAAAATACGAGTACGAGCATATGCCCTATTGGAACATCTCTAGCAATTGCTATTCTATTCAACTTGTAAGCTACTGCCTCAAGCTTATACATAATTTTGAGTAGAAAAATGGACTTATCAAAATTATGTTCATGTGCATATACAGGAGAACACGCTATTTATGCGATCTTTTAACATTGATTGAAACAAAAACTTAGAGGTATTACCAACTAATCCGCACCATCGATTAAATGTTTACTTTCAATTGCCATCGAACGGGCGGTGAAAGGACATCACTTCCTCCAAAAATGCTGCCCAATAAGTAAAGAATGCCAAGAACTTTTTCCCATTCAAATGACTTGTAAGGATCAGCCGAAACTAAAGAGACTGATGGAGCTATTCTATTTAGTGTTGTTTGTTAAAGTTTTTTTTTTTTTAATTTTCATTATTTATTTTGATTTATTTTAAACTTTTTTATATTTTTTTTAAACTTATCAAGTACCAGATTACTTTGAAGTTAGCTAGTCGTTACATATTCATTTCTAATTTAATTCAGCTTAATTGAATTCAATTACAAATTTAATTTACTTTTATTTGACGTCTAACATTACAATTATTAATTTTTGTTGGATTCTTTTTTTTATCCTTTTTTTAATATTTTCCTTAGCTAATATTATAAAGAAGAACGATTTGATTTTTTGTTTGTTTGTTTATTTGAATTGAAAAGGCTCCACAACTACTGGACCGATTTAAAGGATTTTTTAACTATTGGGAAGCTACACTATCCCCGGCTAAAATAGGCTATATTATATTTGCAAAAACATAGGTTACTAAAACGGCAAGGTGTAAAAATATTACCTAAAAAATTCCTGAACAGGATGCTGTTAGTTCAGAATCATCCTCGAAACATTATGATACTTTAGATATTAGGGGAATATTATTCAAAAGTCCCCAGCCAAATAAAAAATTACAAATCGATCGACGCCATGAATAATATCGAAGACACAGGCCATTACCCACAGGAATTTTTAAATTCACTAAGTAACAACAAATCATTTAAATAATACTTACTATCCAAACTATGTTTATAATTTTACTCTCTTTTAGTAACTCATAGCGAAAAGGAGGTGTGAGTGCGTGTGTTATTTAATTTAAAATAACGCTAGTTATTATATAATTTAGAGATTTCAGATATACATGACATACATATGTATATGTATAGTTTGAAGTCTAAAGTGCGTTTCGTTGGTAATTATTTAAGGCAATCAAAGAAAGGTATTTAATTAATGCGAAGTGTAATTGTAATCAGATGCGTTGTACCGGCTTCCAGACGACCCTGATTGACGTCGAAAGCAGATCAGCCATCCTTTTCAGTATCGGCCACTAGGTTGCGTTCGCCGATTTCATCAGGCGTCCGGATCGTGGAATTAAATCACTTACACATGACTGAAGCCGACTTCCGGATACGAGTTTCTTTTCCATCGAGAATAGAAAAACGATTTAAACGATCAATTAATATCAAGAAAATACAGTTTTTGAAAGGATACATACTTGTATGTGTGTACTTAGTATGTTCAAATACTCATAAGCAGATGCCCGAAAAAGTAACCAGCGGGTCTGCGGAGCTGGTGGGTGTCCCACTGGCTATATTTGTTCCAGACTCCCTAAGCTTACACGTAAGGCTTAAAAAAAGGAAGGGCTTTTTAAGCATCCACATAAATTTCTTCGTTTCAAGTTTCCTTCAAGGCAGGTCGCATTGAATTGCAAAATGTTTTCTTTCTAGTCAAATAAAAATGACTCTTTTTACAAGCAAACACAAATCTGATTATTTCTTGTTTAGTTTAGTTCTCATATTAAAACTACGATTAGACAACACTCTTTGCCGAAGACGACTAAAAAGATTCCACGTCCTAGACCTCCCATATAGAACAAGATAGAGAAATATGTATATATACGGATTCGGTTCACTGGAGCTCATACCGTCCTGTTAATTAAGACATTTATGTTAATAAAATGTTTATTGTTTAGGTTAAGACAGATTGCAAATAAAATGAAATTATATATAAAAATATATTATATATAAAATATAATATATATAAAATATAATATATATAAAATATAATATTGTTGAGTATTTTGGTGACCTTCCTCATAGTTATTTTTATTGTTTGGCCGGCTCGAGGTCAGAGTAAGAAAAACCAATTTATTTAATTTTCTTTTCTTTTTCCGATATATTTCGGTTACGCCACGGTAACCGTCTTCAGGGCAACTACAAAACATATAACATAATTAACATATTAAAACTATAACACAAAAATTTTTTATATAATTACTTATTTAAGCAAGTCTGCTCTGTTTGACTTGGAGTTACTAACTAACAGGTGTCTGTAAATATGCGCGCAATTTTCGGTGTCTGCTTTGTAGTTAATTCTGTATTTGTTAGGTGTGTTGATAATGTGTAGCGTTTCGAGAGTGAATCGCTTACTGTAGTGTCGTTCTTGTTGAAGTACTTTCGTTTCTTCAAAGTTGGGGGTGTGTCCAGTCTCTATGCAGTGGGTTGTTAGAGCAGTTTTTTGTGTCAATGTTTGATGCCTTAGTTTGTAGTCTGACTTGTGTTGTGATATCCGTGTTTTTAGTTTCGACTTAGTGGTTCCAATGTAAAATCTCCTACATGGGTTGTCGCTGTCTCCGTCACATGGAATTTTATAGACTACGTTATTCAGGTCCATTTCTGCAATTTTTGCCTTAGTCCTATTAAAAATGTTCCTAAGTGTATTCTCCGGTCTGTGCGCAATTTGTATATCCTCTTTTTGATAGCAGTCTGACTGGGTGAAGCGTTCTGAGAACCCAGATACGTATGTCAGAGATTTGTAGATTTTTGGTGCTCTTGGTTCTTTTTTCTTTGGGTTCTTATGGTTCTTGATTAGGGAATACGTCAATTTGATAGGGAAGTCGTTTTGTGTCAGTATCCGTTTAATTTCTTCCTCTATTTGTTTATGGTAAAATTTGTCACTTGTCTCGAACATCCGTCTTATACAGTTCTTGGCTGTATTTATTATCATATTTTTCGGATGTTTCGAGTGATAGTTAATCAGCCTACCCGATGCCGTCGGTTTCTGGTACCATTTTGTTTTTAGCGTATTCCCACATCTATTTATAGTCAAATCCAAATAATTAAGTTTCTCGTCATTTTCTGTCTCTAATGTAAATTGGATGTCTTTGTGGTATATGTTGAGGGCGTCTAATGTCTTTTGCACCTGTTCCTTGTCAATAATTGCGAACAAGTCGTCAACATATTTGGTCAGGAGTCTTGGTCTATGGATCAATTTCGATGTTGTGTTTTCCAGAAGCTCCTCCATGACTATGTCCGCTATTACAGGGGACGCCGGGGATCCCATCGGTAGTCCCTTAAGTTGTATATACATTCTGTCCGTATACTTAAAATACCTTGTTTCACGGATGCAGAAATGTACGATGTCCATAAACATTCTCTTTGGGATTTTAGTGAAGCTTTCTATCCTGGTCCAGTTTTTACTGATGACATCCATCGCTAAGTCGATTGGGATGCTCGGGAACAGAGACACCACGTCGAACGAAACTAAAATCTCATCGTCTACTATATAAGTGTTGTTGACCTTGTCTTTAAACTCTGAGGAATTTTTAACGTTATATGGTGAGGTATTGGTCAGGTTCTTTAATATCCCAGCGATGTATCTACTAAGTTCGTGACAAGGGGAACCGACTGACGAACAAATCGGTCTCAGGGGTGTTCCTTTTTTGTGTATTTTCGGTAGTCCATAGATCCTGGGTGGTAGTGCAGTGCTTGTAACTAATTTATTCCTTTCAGTCTTTGTGATTATGTTCAATTGGAGTAGTTTGTCAACGAAGTTGTTGTTTTTATTCTGTAGCCTAAGCGTGGGGTCTTGTCTGAGTGTTCTGTATGTGTTTGCGTCTCCTAGTATATCCGTCATTTTGATATTATATTCCTCCTTGTCCATGGCTACCGTCTTATTTCCTTTGTCCGAAGTTAATATTAAAATGTTGTCATTAGTTTTCAGAAATTTTTTGGTTTGTTCCACTGTGTCTAATATTGCGCGATCTCTTGTGTTAGTTCGGTTGTTTGTCATCATGTTCTTAATTAGTAAAGAGAGTTTTATGCGAGCTGTTTCTTGGTTCTCTTAGTTTTTTATTGTTTGTACCAACTCCTCTCCGTCCGCTATGCATTTAAAGAGCGGAAAGCTTTTTCGGTCAGTTGGTAAAGCGTACTTTGGACCCATAGCAAGTAATGCAACAACAACAAAAAACAGGCAGAGTGGTTTGCAAACCAATCACACACAACATTCCCACCAAACATCACAGCATTACTTGCTATGGGTCCAAAGTACGCTTTACCAACTGACCGAAAAAGCTTTCCGCTCTTTAAATGCATAGCGGACGGAGAGGAGTTGGTACAAACAATAAAAAACTAAGAGAACCAAGAAACAGCTCGCATAAAACTCTCTTTACTAATTAAGAACATGATGACAAACAACCGAACTAACACAAGAGATCGCGCAATATTAGACACAGTGGAACAAACCAAAAAATTTCTGAAAACTAATGACAACATTTTAATATTAACTTCGGACAAAGGAAATAAGACGGTAGCCATGGACAAGGAGGAATATAATATCAAAATGACGGATATACTAGGAGACGCAAACACATACAGAACACTCAGACAAGACCCCACGCTTAGGCTACAGAATAAAAACAACAACTTCGTTGACAAACTACTCCAATTGAACATAATCACAAAGACTGAAAGGAATAAATTAGTTACAAGCACTGCACTACCACCCAGGATCTATGGACTACCGAAAATACACAAAAAAGGAACACCCCTGAGACCGATTTGTTCGTCAGTCGGTTCCCCTTGTCACGAACTTAGTAGATACATCGCTGGGATATTAAAGAACCTGACCAATACCTCACCATATAACGTTAAAAATTCCTCAGAGTTTAAAGACAAGGTCAACAACACTTATATAGTAGACGATGAGATTTTAGTTTCGTTCGACGTGGTGTCTCTGTTCCCGAGCATCCCAATCGACTTAGCGATGGATGTCATCAGTAAAAACTGGACCAGGATAGAAAGCTTCACTAAAATCCCAAAGAGAATGTTTATGGACATCGTACATTTCTGCATCCGTGAAACAAGGTATTTTAAGTATACGGACAGAATGTATATACAACTTAAGGGACTACCGATGGGATCCCCGGCGTCCCCTGTAATAGCGGACATAGTCATGGAGGAGCTTCTGGAAAACACAACATCGAAATTGATCCATAGACCAAGACTCCTGACCAAATATGTTGACGACTTGTTCGCAATTATTGACAAGGAACAGGTGCAAAAGACATTAGACGCCCTCAACATATACCACAAAGACATCCAATTTACATTAGAGACAGAAAATGACGAGAAACTTAATTATTTGGATTTGACTATAAATAGATGTGGGAATACGCTAAAAACAAAATGGTACCAGAAACCGACGGCATCGGGTAGGCTGATTAACTATCACTCGAAACATCCGAAAAATATGATAATAAATACAGCCAAGAACTGTATAAGACGGATGTTCGAGACAAGTGACAAATTTTACCATAAACAAATAGAGGAAGAAATTAAACGGATACTGACACAAAACGACTTCCCTATCAAATTGACGTATTCCCTAATCAAGAACCATAAGAACCCAAAGAAAAAAGAACCAAGAGCACCAAAAATCTACAAATCTCTGACATACGTATCTGGGTTCTCAGAACGCTTCACCCAGTCAGACTGCTATCAAAAAGAGGATATACAAATTGCGCACAGACCGGAGAATACACTTAGGAACATTTTTAATAGGACTAAGGCAAAAATTGCAGAAATGGACCTGAATAACGTAGTCTATAAAATTCCATGTGACGGAGACAGCGACAACCCATGTAGGAGATTTTACATTGGAACCACTAAGTCGAAACTAAAAACACGGATATCACAACACAAGTCAGACTACAAACTAAGGCATCAAACATTGACACAAAAAACTGCTCTAACAACCCACTGCATAGAGACTGGACACACCCCCAACTTTGAAGAAACGAAAGTACTTCAACAAGAACGACACTACAGTAAGCGATTCACTCTCGAAACGCTACACATTATCAACACACCTAACAAATACAGAATTAACTACAAAGCAGACACCGAAAATTGCGCGCATATTTACAGACACCTGTTAGTTAGTAACTCCAAGTCAAACAGAGCAGACTTGCTTAAATAAGTAATTATATAAAAAATTTTTGTGTTATAGTTTTAATATGTTAATTATGTTATATGTTTTGTAGTTGCCCTGAAGACGGTTACCGTGGCGTAACCGAAATATATCGGAAAAAGAAAAGAAAATTAAATAAATTGGTTTTTCTTACTCTGACCTCGAGCCGGCCAAACAATAAAAATAAAATATAATATATATAAAATAAAACGAGCTCATTTTAAAGAAATAAAATTAACAGGTTTATTGATTTAGCAATCTACATTTTCTTGGACTCAAGAATAGAGATTCAGAGTGCTTTATTTAATCTAAAATCCTATTGGGCATATGTGTACTAGTTTGTCAAAAATGATGCCGTTCTATATATACAAGTAGAGCTGTATTAACAGAGAGATAGCGAGAGTGTTGCAAGGCCATAAGACGAGCGCATAATGCATGTTTGCGATGGGTAAGCATTAACAAGAGAGAACGCTACAGTCGAGCAAGCCCGACAGTGTAATACCCTGTACCCAGGTAAACTTCCGTCACTGAGAGGAAGAAGAAGAGCGAACTTGTTGCTGCTGGTTGGTGGGGGGGGGGGGCTGTACTGGCGAGAATTTGTTTCGCTAATAACTTTTCTTAGAATTGACCGAATTAAATAAAATTTTAATTAACAGTAGATTAATGATGATATATATTAATGATGTGTGCAAACTTTGGTTTAGATAGCATTTGAAATGTGGACGCCATCGACGAAATTCTGTAGCGGGGGAAGGGGGGAAAAATTCCAGAAAAAAAAATTAACTCGTCCTTTCTCGGACCTAGGAGAATCTGAATACCAACTTTGGTTGTTCCAGCTTTTATAGTTTCTGAGATCCTTGCGTTCATCCAGACGGACAGACGGACGGACAAACGGACAGACGGACGGATGGACGGACATGTCTACATCGATTTCTCTCGTCATGCTGATTCAGAATATATATACTTTATGGGGTCGGAGATGCTTCCTCCTGCATGTTACATACTTTGCACAAACCTAATATACCCTTTTTACCCTACGGGCACAGGGTATAAAAAGGAACAACAAGCGACTAGACAATGCAATGCATTCCGTGCTCATTTGTTGCCAATTAGTTTGTGGAGCACCGCAGTCAATTGGAAATTTCATACACAGTTGGCCGGGTCGGGGCGAGCCGGACAGCAGATCCAGGTGAGGCTACAAGGAGCGCGACCAAAGGGCAGAGGGAGACTGTTGGGAGCTGGGGGCTCAGGGGAGCCTGAACTTTTATCAGCGTACGCTTAGTTGCTTCTCCCATTCCCATTCCCATTCCCCTTCCCCAAGCGTCTTGCCCCGATGACAAAGTTAACCTACTCGTACACTTCACGAGCTTGCTTCATTTAGCTATTGTTGTTGTTGTTGATGTTGCTACTGTTGTCTGCTTGTTGCTGCTGCTGCTCTGCTGCTCTGTTGCTCTGCTGTTTTGGTTATCCATTTATCGGTAAACGGCAAATGCGGCAAACTTTGGTAATGACTTTGAGAGAAAATAAAACAAGAAGTGCACCCAGGAAGGGCGGACGGAAGTACGAGCATGGAGGAGGTGCAGAGGCAGACAAGAGCGCTGAGGGCTGAGGGCAGAAAAGCAGAAAGGGAAGTGCAAAGCAAAAGGCTAAATTATACAACTATTGACAATAATGAGCTTTTGCTAATGAGTAGTGCTGGGTAGTGGGTTGGCTCAGGCGTGCCTAAATGACCAAACTTTTCCCATGTTTTGTCTCGTCCGAACATGCATATAAAACCAAATGAAGGATGCTGCTATGAGTCCCCAACCCCAACCCGAATCCAATACAGCCCTATTTTTATGCAAATGCTGACTGCGTGATCGGACCTTCTTTGGGGCGAGGCATTCAACAATAAAGTGAATCGCAAGGTGCTGCATAAAACGACCAAGAAATGCAAGATTTATTCCAAAATCAAACATTTAAGCTTATTTCAAAATCGTCTTTCTTTGGGCCTTAGTCATCGGACTCTATTCTCGAATTATATTCTATCGACTCTCAACCGACAAAAAAAGTGTTGTATATGCATATATATGTAGGTATAATATATATTTCTGCAGGAAGTCAAGGAAAATAAAGCAGCTTCTCTCTCTGAGTGATCCTGAAGGCTTGAGTCAAAGCGACATCATGTAGGTTCGTTATTCATTTGTGTAAATAATTAAGAAAAGAAAATCTGAGCCCCAACTCGAAAAATGATGCCACAAAATGTTAATAAAAGTTGAATTGAAAAACAATATATATGTGTTTATATTAACGTTTATGTGTTGAATTGTTCTAATTATTTTAAAAATAATTCCTGCCTGTAATGTGCAAAAACACATTTTAAAATTTGATTCCGATTTAATCAGCTCTTTTGGAGCTTATAAAGTATAAAAAAAAGCCGCAGACTCTCACACTTTTAGAGATTAAAGTTAATCTGTTACATCAAAGATAATTAAATGGAATAATACATATGATAGAAATATATGTACGAGTAACTTGCAACTGCAATTAGAAAACTATCACATACCTCTTAGTAAAGAATTTAATTGACGAGTATGTTTGTGGTTTGATTTTGAAGTGAAAGCTTGCTTCATGCTGTCTCTTTATAAGAAGTATAACTAAGACCAACAAATTCCAGTTATAAGCTAAATTTTAAAAAGAACGAGCACGTTTGTTCTAAATACCATTTGATCTGAAATTGTTAGAACTGCAAATTAGTACCTAGAAACTAATATGAATTTATAAAATATTCTAGTATGCAGCGGAGGACTATTTGTACTTTTAGTTTCGCCTTCTGCATGTCCTATGCATTTTCAGCCCATTGGTGGTTATTAACCCTCGATAGGGGGTAGGATTGGTTTTATCTTTCCACTCAGGCTGCAAAATGCTAATTATAATTATAGCTGCAAATCGTTAGCTAATCATTTAATCACAACAGGTAGAGCATGCGGCAGCTCGTTGAATTAATAAGAAGCAGGTGTTTAGTAATAAACACAAAGCCACCTCTCTTCCTGTTCGAGCTTCAGGATTCGGTCGCAATGTCAACAGCGAAAGCGAAAGCCGAAAAGTCAAGAACTGGCGCGACGGCGTTAGAAAAAAAGGCAACTGTTGAGAGGAAAACCGCAATAAAATGTGATAACATTAAGGCAACAATAGCAACAACAACAGAAGCAGCGACACTCGCAATAGCAACAGCCACAGCAACAACAACAACAACAACATCAAGAGCAATGGCAGCAAAGGCAATAGATATTTTATAAAAGGCCACCAGACACACCTAAGACATAAGCCGCTATCATTCAACCTTAATCCCTTTAAGGACACTTGACGTGCGGAGCAACAACAACAACAGCAACAACAGCAACCGCAAACAGCTCACCTAAGACACTCACATATAAACCGAAACAGACACACACACACATATTTATATATAAGTATATATGTATACGGATAAAGGAGAGCGAGAGGCGTTCCATTTTGTGCAGATGAAACACTTGAAGCTAAACTAAAAGTCAGTCAAGTTGACCAGAAGTGGAGTTTATAAAATAGAATGATGGCAACTACGATGATGACGATGACGACGACGACGACCAGCAACACCACCACCATGATGATGATTGCAATGGTGATGATGATGATGATGACGATGACGATGACGCAGACGACGCTGCTGTTCAAATAGAAACATAAAGAAAATAGATAGAGTAACAGAAGCAACAACAGCAACAAATAGCGCCCAGCATAGAAAGTGAAATAAAACAAAATATAAACATAATGGCCAGGTGGATGGTTGCATGTATGTATGCCTCTGTGTGTGTGTGTGTGTGTGTGTGTGTGTGCGGAAATCTGAAACCTGAAATCATCCACTTAAAAGCCAAGGGTCGATAAGTTACTGATGCTTGACAGTTTATGGCTAAACTGCGGCTTGCAAAGGTGTGTGCCCAAGTGGCTGGACGGCAGCTCAAAGGAAGTGCCTAGGAGGCGGGCGTGCAGTGCTGAGACAGGCGCGGCATTCGGTCAGTCACTCAGTCGCTCAGTCAGCCAGTCAGCCAGTCAACCAGTCAACCAGACGACGCTTATTTACGAGTCTGTACTGCGGCTGCTACACTTCTGGGTTAAGGTTGAGCGGCCGTCGTCTTGTTTTCTTTGTCACACCCCACCACACCAGCACTCGTTGGCAGTCAACGACCAACTGACTTACTAACTGACCAACAACAAGAACACCAACTACAAACACAGCCACAACTTTAACAACAAGAACAACTGCCGACTGTGCGCTGAATGTCGCTCATAATTATGTGAATGCCATCGTTGCAGACGTTTCTGCTGTCGCTCTCTGCCCAGCACCCGCCTCCGCCTTCGCCTCCGAACCAGCCCCGCACCGCCACCCTGCAACAGTCACCGACGCAGACATTGAAAATTTATTGTGGCATAAATTTGCACTTTGTTGTGGTTGGCATCTTGTGGCGTTCCCTCTGTTGGCAAATTGTTTTATGTTCCTGTTCCCGCTCCCTCCCTCTCTCTCCCTCTCTGTTTCTCCGCATATATTGTCTAGCAAATTTGCAGCATTTAGTTGTGACAAGGACATAGCCTGAGGGATACAATAATGGTGGAGAGAGTGAAGAGGCTTAGGTAGCATAATTTAAAGCCAGGCTTAAACGTTTTCACACTTTATATCCTCACAGATATCCAGCAGAAACTAGAAGCACCGCTTGTGATGACTTGGTCCACAGAATTCCCCTCGAGTGCATCTTGCACACTTGTTGAGAGGAATATTTTGACAACTATGATAACTGTATAGAAGGGGTCACAATTGGAGAAAATAAATTAAATTAATATTATTGTCTTCAACAAGATGTTTGCTTTTAAATTTGTTGCAAAGGCGCAGATTGAATCGGAGATTCAGCAGCCAGTATAGCTTCCCAAGCTTTGTCTTTCTCTAACCAAGTAATATGAGTACGCTAAAGACAAATCTTAAATAAAGATTGAAAAGAAAAAAGGTATAAACACATTTGCAAATGCATGTAATATTTCAAATTAAATTTGTTCAATCAGTCATCGAACTTAATACTTACACATATAGATAAGTCATAAGAGATTAATAATGTATTTAAGTAACAGTATTGGCTTTAAGCCAATAGCTCGCTTTTTTACAATCCTTCGCGCAGCTAGTGTACATATTTTTTCAAGAGGGGTTTCTTTTATTTCCTTTCGATACTTCCGCTTGCATTTTCACGAGGGAACTGTTGCATGCAACTGTTTCATTGCCTTTCCTTTAATAATATGTAATCGAAAACGTTAAATCGAACAAATCAGAAAAGGCTGCCTACGATTTTATGGGAAGAAAACATTGGATTGGATGGAATGGAAAAATTGAGAATGACTGGTAAGATCTTGCTCTTATGCAATATTAAGTAAGAAAAACCCCTCGTGTAAATCTGGACTTTCTATTCAAAGCAGACCAATGCTCCTAAAACACATGCAGATATCTATCGCCAATATCATGCAGAAGATATAAGAGGAGCCAGCATAAGAGATATAGTCGCATTCGTTGAACAACTTAGCAGTGGCGCTCGAAAGTAGGCAACATTATTTGCTGCAATATAGTATGCCTGCTGCCAAGCGCAGCCAACATGGCGTATACGCAATGCGAACGCATTAAAATGCAAAGCAGGCTGAGATAGAGCGGCAGAGCCAAGCAGACAGATATGGCGGACAGACAGTTCGACTGATAGATTGATAGAATGACAAAGAAGCTCTGCCAGCAGCGGCAACAGTGAAAATATGCGCATAATTCAAACACACAAAACAATTAAAAAGTTCGCGGCAAAGTGCCGCAATAACATTCAGCGTGCCAAGGCTGAGGCTGGGGCCCACGCGGCGTCTATGGCTCAATGCCAAGAATTGCGCTGAAGACTCAACTTGTGGCACGTACGTTTTGTTAGACAACGGCGAAAACAGCAGCAGTAGCTGTACTGGCAACAACAACAGCAACAACAACAGCAACAACAACAACAACGACAACAACAATAACAACAGTTAAAACAACGACAATAGCAGCGACAACTGAGATGCGAGACAATGACACAAATCAAAAAGTTCTGCATGCAAACTTAATGGAAAAAAACACATAATTGTAGAGCACAGCTGTGTGCATGTGTGTGTGTGTGTGTGTGTGTGTGTGTGTGTGTGTGTGTGTGTGAGCGAGCGAGTGTCTTCTGCTTTCTTGTCTAATTGCGCGCTAATTGTGCGCACTCTGTTTGTCTGTCTACCGTCCACAAGTCGTATACGTGATTTATTTGCACCACTTGCTAGGCAGCCTAAATATTGTATGTATGTGTTCGTCTGCGCCTGAGTACCTACTTGTGTGTGTGTGTGTGTGTGCAACCTTTTTGTCAATATTTATAAAATATTTTCAGGCTACGTGCTCAAATTAAAAATCAATTGCAAAAAATTCGACAAATAGTGCGCCGAGTTCTGTACACACTTTAAAATTCCTCTTTACTCATCAGTTTCCAAAACTTTTTCCATGTTTTGAGCCTTTGTCACAGGGCCAGATATTTGCGGCTATTTATTTTAAATATTTTCTAGACCATCATGTATAGACGTTCCTCCAAATATTATGCTCATTGGTATTGTTATAAATGTTTCTATGCATTGTGCCCCTCAGTTTCTAATAAAAAATAAGCCTTTGACTATAAGGGACTATAATGGAATAAAATGGAGCCTGCAAGTGGAATTAAAACTTCGGTCAATGATCGTATAGATACCTGAAGAAATAAGTTATAAATTAATGCTGCCAATATTTAAAAGATTTCTCTGAACAAGGCCAAGAACCATGTGGAGAAAGTGAAGTTGAAAGAGTAAGAAATTTCCCAAAAAGCATCTTAAAATCTGCATTTGTGTTTCAAGTTAAGTTGAGAATAAATCTATTTGGTAAGCAAACTTAGGTACTTTCTACGAACTAATTAATGATGTTCAAAATATTCAAAATAAAGATCGAAAAGCAAGCAATTAGCTGTAATAGGAAATATTGGCAAATAAAAACGTTATAGAAATCGACGAAAAGCATATTTTAATTGTTTTCGTTTCAAAATAGAGCGTATGTTTAATAAATGTATCAGACAGTGGGCCGCAAATCCTTTAACTAAGCCGAATATCCTCTTATCTTTTTAAGAGTATCAAGGGCTGAATGAAATTGGCAGACATACGAGTACCGTCAGCTGGACACTCTGGGTGCGAGGCGTCCAGCATGCGGGAGTATTCGGGAGCCAGTCCGTTTACTTCCATTGACAGTTGCTGCGACACATGCGTTGCACACACACACACACACACACACACACATATATATATATATATATATATGTACATGCACACTCCCATATACTCCCGCTCGCTGTTTGCAGTCAATAAAACAAACATCGCCATTTGTTGGGTAAAACATGTCACAAGGGTGAAAAGCACTCAAATTAATAAACTCCATAAAATGTGCGAGCGGGATCGGGATCGGACGAGACGTGGCTGCCGGTTGCGAGTTGTGTGGGAGGCTGGGCTGATATTGGACGCCATGGGGGCCAGCACGGGTGTCAGACAGTTATGAAAAAACGGAGAACGGAGAAAAAGAACGAAACGTGTGCGCACAACGTTAAGTGGCTGGCATGGCGCCCAGCGTAAATCAATGTGAATGCCGGCTGGACAAAGTCTAACCCACACCATCCTGTGCGCACACACTGGTAGTCCTCGACATCAGCTCCAAACATACTCCCCCCCCTCCCCTATCACCCACCCACCCACACACACACACACACACACAAGAGGCAACCCCCGTCCACAATTCGCTCACGGTCACTGCTCTTGGCCTTTCGCACGTCAGACACTCAGTCAAACTTTTATTTGTGCGCCGCTTGTTGTGCAGTTACACCATTGTGTGTCTGTGTGTGTGTGTGTGTGTATATATATGTGCGGGACGTAAGGGGTGCGACCCACAATGCCGTTTGTAAGCTGTCAATTTTTGGCGCGTTTGTCTGCATTGGACAGGGGACTTTGCAACGTTATTGTTTTTAAATTTGGAATGCGTTTTTTAATTCAGCCACAGGCACTCTCCTACTCTTCAAATGCCAATTACAGAGAATGTCAAAATGCCATTTGACTCCTCGTGTTTATTTTCAATGAAAATGAAAATGATTGCAAATGATATTTTTTACACACACACATATATAGTATGCCTAGTCAAGGAATGCTAAACAAAAGCCACTTCGGCCCTACCTCTCAGCCAGAAGAAAAAATTTATGAGAATTTAAACAACTGTAAGAGTGAAAGAGAATTATTAATGAAGTTTGTTTTTATGGAAATCTCACATGCTTGTTACATTTTTCACAATCAATTTCCACTCAATATGATTATTTCCCTTAGTCAATTAATTCACAACGTTGACAGCAGGAACATCAGTTCATTATTCGAGCTGTTTTACAATTGAGCTAATTTTTCTAGGCTCAGAAAGCTCTTCTAAGATAACATGTGAAGTAAAGACATTAAAAAAATATTAATTAGCTGTTTTATTAATAGTAAGCAGCAACAGAGCCAGGTAGCATTAGATGACAAGCAAGCTACTCAGGCGATATAGTTCCAGGTAGTTGCGAAAGGATCTGGGATAACCAGTTAAGGGCCTACCTTTCACATACACATTCCATAAACAAAAAATATATATCATTTGTTGAGAATCAATTTTAAAACAATTTAAGAAAAAGAATAAATTATATGTATAATCAAATCTAGCATAGCAAAAAAATTGGAAATTAGAGCGAATGTTTGTTTCTTGTTTGTCACTCAGCTTTCGTGGGCCACAGAAATTGTACATTTATTTAAGACCATACTACAAGTATATCCTTGATTAATTTAAAAAGTTATGATTTACTTTATATTTTAAATTGTTGCACTGAGCTTATAAAAAAACAAGGTCGATTTTAACATTAACAATCTATATATAAGCAGATAATCCAATATGTGGAAAGAATTTTTAGGCCAGCTATTCTTCGATTTACAATAATTTTGCTCACCGCCGTCAATGGAGCTAATCCTTTTCAAAACTAAAAAATATAATTCATAATTCCAGGTTATATTCATAATTTCTTTACTTCGAATACTTAAATGAAGTAATGCATTTGTATTTATTTATAGTATTTTAAATTGAACACATTTAATAAAATGCGTTCTATTTAAAGCAAATAAATAAAAATGGCTATCTTCTTTTAAGTTTCGAAGTACAAATACAATACCTGCATACATTTTTTATTTCTGATCTAATCGTAGGGCACCTTATTTTTTAAGGCATTCATTAACAAATAATCAGCTAATAAAAATAAAACTATCATTGAAAAACACTTGCTTTAAATTAAATTAATTATGAATTTGAAAATGCGTCATAGGGATTTCCGCTCAATAGTCACTCAAAATCTGAGCTGCGCAATCAATAAATATAGCAATGAATGAAATACTACATTTTCCAATAATAACTATAAAGAATCACAATTAAAAGTGCCTCCTATTTGTAATTTGTAAGCATCAAAGCTGAAGAATGTTTGATGATGTCTGAAGGACAACAATTTTTGGTTTTCGTCAATATGTTGCTGCCACCGTTATACCCTGCATTCAAAGTTTATTAAGACACAATGAAATCGTGCTGATTTGTGCAAGGTTCTGTTGTCTTTGTATGTGTCGTTCATTTATAATTATTATTCACTTCGAGCCTTTGAGTAATTATGTTGATTCATTAATTATTCGCCTTCAATTCAATGTATTTTATTATTCTTACTTGTCTGTTCAATTAGTCATTTATATTTTAATTCGCTTTAATTATGTCACAAGATATTGCTTTTTAAATACATAACTCTTCTGGGAGCTGAGTATAAGCTATTGGAAAGTCAATTGCCACCAACTAGTAGTCTGTTTCTTTTTTTTCTGCTTGCATATTCTTCTTTTGGCAAGTTGCCAGCGACAGGCAGCTGAGTTTTATCAACAACTTTAGTGTCCTGTCTGTGGTTGTTTTTGTTGCTAGCTATTCCAACAGCCAGGTAATGCACATGACTAGCATTTACTTTGGGCTAAGTTTACCACAGTTGCTGCCGCTTCTAGTGGTAGTGCTACTGCTACTGCTACTGCCACTGCTACTGGAGCTATCAACTGTCTCACTTTTGGCAGCTGGCGCAAGTTGTAGTCGTTGTTTTCATTTTTTGTATGCCTTTTTTTGCCACTGCATTTCATTAGCCCGGCAGAAGCAGTTGCCGCTTCTACTGCCACTTGCTGCATAAGTTAGTAAATATTAAAAATTTTGCCTAGAAAAACAACAAAAGGAACAAGAGCAACAACAACAACACCAACACCAACTAGTGGAGCTCGGAAAGAGATGACAAAAGTTGTCTGCGTTTCTTGGCTGTGGCAAAAGTTTTCTGGCTTGGTATTTCTTCTTTCCTTTTTTCGTGTGCCAGGCAAAGCTGTCAGTTGCAGCTGTGTGTATGTGGCAGCTTTAATAGACACACACACACACATACACATGTATGCGCACACATTTTTGCCACGTCCAGACAATGGCATCCAATAATTAATGCCATTTTGTCATTTGTGTAATGAATGCGTCGCGGCGTCTGCGAACATTTCATTCTCATTGTTTTAGCCACGCCCAACGCCCCCTTGATCCTTAACTTTATACGTATACACAATAGACAATTGCTTTGTCATTAAAGCTCAACATTTAAGTGAAGGATTTCATGCGTGCACTACATTAAAGTCAAATAATACGACTATATGTATGTCATATATTTCATTTGGCGATAAGGAGTAACTGAACAACAAATTCGTAGCGGAATATTTGGAGTTACCTAAGTGTTGGTCAAGCTCTTAAAAAAAATACTGTATTGGTAAAAAAATTAATTCTCATTTCAAGCAATACCGTGAATGGTGAAATGAAAACGCGGATTATTTTCTGAAGCATTCGATAATTAAGATTTCATTCTGCAATATTTTTAAAATAATTAATGACTAAGGCAACTTTCAACAAATTTAGGTTTGTATCGCGTTTATCTGTTATAGTGCAGGCGTATTGTTTTGTCGTCTTAATAATAAATTATTACAATGATTAGACACGTCTACTTAGAAATATTTAAGCTTTCTCATTCATTAAGTATTCATTGAGTTCTTTTTCTAATTTTCAATCGGTTTCATTGTTTGGTAGTCAGGTAAATAATACCTTTTTCTAATTAAGTTGAAAGGGCACCAGAGCCAAAAATTCTAATTGATTGATTTTTGCCTCATGAATATATTTCACGTTAAAAGATCCCGAAATTTGAGTATTTTGCTTGAAGAAATTCTCTGGCTGAGCATTAATCAAACAAAAATAATAAAATTCGGAAAAGTTTTTGCTTTTGAATTACATATTTATTTTTATGTAAAAATATTGATTTCACACTAGACAGAAAAGCCTCAACATATGCATTTGCAATTTGCATGAAAAAGTTCTCTTGCATTGCATTGTATTTTAGAGAGTTCCTGTCCCTTAATCAAATAACAATAATACAAATAAATGTGTGCAGCTTCATTTTATTTCATTTTATTCGGCTTGCAAATGTGCAACAGTTCCTGCAGCGCACATGGGGCGTATGCTTAATGCCCACTGACAAGCTGGCAAAACGTGTTGCATACTTATGGGGGAGTGGTGGGAGAGGGGAGAGGAAGAGGTTTGGGGCGAACAAGTAGGCAGTCGGAAATGTGTTTGTGGCCAGGGCTTTTTGCTGCCGGGGCCACTTAAGGTTACAAGTTGTGCAACGCATATGCAAAAGACTCGCACACTCACACACACGTACACACACACACACACACATACATGCAATCGTGTGGATGCATACATGCGTTTACCAACACCCATAGAATTGAGCAAGTTGAAAAGTTGTTTGCTGTTGCGTCGCGCTCTCAACTTGTGCGCAACTTTGCACCAATTAAACTTGTTAAAACGCTCGTTTTCGGTTTTCAAAACTGACAACTTCGCAAAGCACTGCACTACAAAACTCTAATTACATTTTACGAGTGCACATGGCCGCACATACTGGTGCGTAGCCATGCAAAAGTCATGGCTAGTCTTATTGGGGCGTAATTAAAAGTTATTTTATTGTGTGGTAAATTCTGCAACTGCAATGCCCCAACTATCTGTCCTGCACTGCACTGCACTGCTACTGCTACTGGTACTGCTACTGCTTGTTGCTAACTGAGCTTTTGGCTAATAAGCCGTAGCATTGTGGCCGTCTTTGTATGCACACTCGTCCCATTCACTTGTGGACACAGCAAGGCAATAATCCACCAAAACTTGCCCCACTAGGCTAGTAACAACTAGCTCTGTGGACCAATAAAGGACGCTTAGTTGCACATCAGTTTTTTAGTTTTGTCATCATATACACACTATTCGTATATAAACATTAGGCAACGAAAATGATGGACTATCAATAAATAATTAAAATATTATATTATATTATATTATATTATATTATATTATATTATATTATATTATATATATATATTTATAATATAAATTGAACAGTTTTTGCTTTAAAAGTAGTTGCAACATCCCATGCTTATTTAAACAAAGCATTAAAATAAAAACTACTTGTATGTATAGCGTACGCACAATAATTTCATTCTGCCAAACCATCTTAAAAAAATTAATTTTAATAAAAAAAAATGTATTGTTTCTTTAACACATAAACTCTTTCAAAATGTACATTAGGCTTTGTATTGAAAAAAGTAATTCTGAGAGAAGGGTATTCTGAAGTACTCCCTACATTGATTGTTGTATCATATTTAAAAATCTAGCGCCTTATTGCTTCTCCAAATTTTTCGAATAACCAGTTCACTCTTTCTTTTGTACTATAGTTGCAACTTTAAGACTTATCTGTAAGCTTCAGTTGGCAGTTAAATAAACAAACATGCGTTTCTATGGAAAAACAGTTGGACTCAAAAAAGAAAAGAATATTAAAGATGTTCGCTGTTTAAAATTGTGAAACTTGTTTAGTCTGTCTTATGGTCATATGTTATATGGTCAAGTTTTCATAGTTTTAAGTGCTAACCATATGTTAACGATATTGGCATTCAGAGAGACGCACATACACATACAATTATGTAGTAGAATACCTCTGCCTAATCTTGAACTCGAATCACTAACATAGATGAAAAATCTGGTATAAAAATTAATAAACTGTTGTTTGTTTCTTTAAAAAAAAATTAAAATTAAAATTAAAAATTGTTCATTCACTTCAGCTAACAGTGCTTCGTCAAATTCTGCATATCTGTCTATATATTTTGCAGCACAATTAAAGCATAAATTAGTTTCCGCAATTTACGAATTGTTGGGGAGATAGCAGGCTTGGCTTTCTGCATACAATTAGTGCATAGAACATAATAAAATGTTACTAAATCTGTTTGGACTCTTACAAAAATGCACAAAGTAAATTTTTGATGGACAACTACATTATGCATAGATTAGCTCTAAGTTATTGGCAGCATAAATTAAATCTGATAATAGGAATTTTTTTAAATTTTTGGCCACAATTTGTGATTATTAATTAAAGTGATTCTAATTAAAATGTCGTTCCGATATTTGTTTTATCGGAGATATTAGTGCGAGAAGGCATAAAACAAATTTTATCATAACTTTTTCCTCACATCGCAGCTTATCATCAAACGAAGATTGCGCAGATATTTGATTTCAACATTTGACAAAATCTAAAAAAATGAAAGGTAATATTTTGTACAGTTTGGAAAGCATTTTTGCGGCCTTAATTTGGCAGGAAGTTTTAATTGGAAAAGTTTGCCGCTGGGCCGACCTGTTCAGGTCATATTAGGCCATTTGCACTAATGGGTCTCGGCCAATAAACATTAAAATATTGCATGCGCCGTCGCGCCTAAAAGCGCGCAACATAAAAACCAAATTAATATATCCTTGGAGACCAACAGCCACACCAAGATGGGTCCCACAAAGTTCATTATGCGCCCGACTGTGTGTGTGGGAGTGCAAATGCTTTTTAGAACTTTCTCCAGAGCCCATAATTAACCGACTGCCGTACATTTTGAGAATGTGGCCAAGACAGCTGAACAAATATTGCGGTCGGTTTATGAAAATGTCAAAACAAGTGCAGCAACGGAGCTCGAGAGCAGCACTCGAATGCCAGCTGCTGTCTGCCTCTTCTATTGTTGCTCGAGTTCCAGCTCCTTGCACGTTTTGCTGCTGCTCTTCATCTTGCTGTTGCCGCTGGTACTGGTATTGTGCAATTTTTGGGCAACGGCAGATGCAGCAGCTGCTAATTCTGTCAGAGCCACACAAAGCAATACATCACACACACTTTCGACAAATTCATGGCAGCAGCCGCTCGAGATGGATTGCCAATGCAGGAAAACAGAGTCCAGCTCTAGCCCCAGCCCCAGCCTCAGCCCCGGCGCCAGCTCCAGCTCGATTGTGGCACGCATTGTGCAGCGTGTGCCGCCACAGCTGAGATTGAGCTGAGTGTTGCAACGTATTGTTGCATGCATGGCAAATGGTACGGCATTTGACAGCAAAAAATTCATGAACCAGCAGCGACAGCAACAATAAAAACTCCCTTCCCTTCCGTTACATTTTTGAGTAGCACAACCAAAGTTTGGAACACAGTTCGAAGCCGTCGGGCATTTCTATCTATTGAAGTGCAACACTCAGACACGGTCAAATGGGTGCACTCCTCCTCCCTAATGGCAGCTTATCTCATTGAACTAACATTCAAAACACAATCAAAGCATCTTGGATAGCAACGGTACTTATAATTTGAAAAAGAGTATTGTTACAGGCAGAAACAATAAGAGAATTTTCATCATTAATCTGTGGATTTGTGCTGCTTGCTTAAAAGACTCTGCTACTCGTACATAAGTCGCTTACAGAAAATGAGTGCATCTTAAACGCATCTCTAAGCCTTAAAGGAGGAAAAGGATCGAAAACTCCTATATTTACATATATGTTGCAAATGAGTGACAAGACTAAAAACAATTAAAAACCTTATACTTTTCAAGTTATATTAATAAGTTAATATGCTTGTTGCAAGGCAGCAATCAAATATCGAATCTGTGTTGTTAAAATGCTGCTCGAAAGGACGACCTCACTAGGTCAAGCAAAATTCTGTGCTTCAATAGCCATATCCTAACAACTGTTAATCGAATCAGACGCATTTTGCCTTTCATTAAAGAAAAAGAACTCGATTATCCTTAAGCAACAACACTTCTATACAATTCCTTTGTTCGACCGATCCTTAAGCATTGCTCTTCAGTATGAATTTGTTGTAATCTGCTTATGCTAGATGTGGCTCCTATCTGCGCAGAGATTATCATTATCACTAATTAGTGATGTGGATTCTATACGAGATGTGAAATTATAATGTTTTCTTATTTTTCCCCTTTGCTTATAAGTATATTTGTTTCATTTAACTGGAATATCTGGCAATTAAATGCTGAGAGTTTTATTCGAACTCATTTAAATGTAACCCACAGGATGCTTTCATCCTTTTAGTTGCCGTTTATTTACTGTTTGGAATTGTTTTTTGTGTTTTAAACTATTGTTTGGCTCCACAGTGTGTGCCTAATAATGTGTGCGATGGCTTGGTTTATTTAAACATACAGAGATGAAAAAGTTGCAGGGGCAATTAGTTGATGAAAGCCGTCAAACATGCAACATAGAGCGAAGCAAAATTGTTCACAATCAGCAACAAAGGCAAATAAAAGGAAGCAATTTTGCAACAAATTAATTTAACCAAAAAGTGCAGAGTTCAAGAGCAACTGTGCAATTATGTTTTTAGGCAACGTTTTGAGTGGTGGGCGGCTTGTTGCGATGACGATGCTAAGAACTTATAAGTATACATATTTAGGTTGAGAGTTATAGTGATTGATGAGTTTTACTCCTTTCTGCAAATTTGTTTTTTTTTTTATATATGAGCTAATAAGTTGGTTTGCTTGAATCATTAAATACAAATTTTATTATATATTTATACATATTTATAGTTTAAATATAATGTAAAAGAAAGTGTTTCTTTCATTTCATAAGCGTGTATTGCTGGTACTATTCATGTTTATTATTTCCATCGAGTTGGAGTCTTAACTTAAAAGCCTTGAAACAGATACTTATATACATAGGAGTTTTCGATCCTTTTCCTCCTTTAAGGCTTAGAGATGCGTTTAAGAGGCACTGATATAGGAAATTTATATTTTTAAAAAATAAGATTATAGCTAATGCAAGGACTATTATTTCGAATGGCATTACATTAAACTCGAGGAGAAGGTTGGCATTGAGAGTAATCCGTCAGGCAGAGTCCGTTGTTAACACAAACGTATATCGTATTCTGTAGTGCAGAGAGACATTCGATTAAGTTAAGCCCATTTAAGTGGAATTGGAGACTAAAATGTGATAATAATGCATAGGAATATACATACTATATATCTACGATTATCTAATTACAAACGCTACAATTTATGATTCATCTTTCTGGGGTTAATCAAGTGCCTGTTTTTCTTTGCATATTATATTCCAAAATATAAATTATAAGATATAAATTGTACCAAGCTATTTTCTGAGAGTAAATGCCACTTCACACGTTGCGCCCAGACGCGAAAACAGTCATTAAAAGTAACCAAAAAGAAAACAAGCTGACCATTAACACTGTAGTGCCTCCCAGTCCCTAATCAAGCACACACACACACACACACACACAAACAACAGTAATGCATAGACAACAAGCAGAACTGCAGGAGATGAGGGAGAGGAGAAAAGTGGAGGAAGCGGCAGACGTAACAAAAAACGCGCTAAAATGTTTCAATTTAAATTAATTATTGTTTGCACCACAAGTGGCGCCACTGGCCCAGCGAAGAAAGAGGCGATAGATGGCGCGATAGAAGAGGGCAGAGCAACAACAAAACCAGCGCAACTTTTAATTATGGTTACAAAGATTTTGCAGTCCTTGTCGATGCTGGGGTCCGACTAGCTGGCTGGATGGATGGTATGTTCCGATGGCCTGATGAGGTCTTTGGCTGCCTGCCTAATGTCGACGACGGTGGTTGTGGTGGTGGTGTTGGCGGCAACTTTGACCAACATCGATTAAAACGATGAAAACGCGGAAAATTGCGCCAACTAGCAAAATGCAGTGCCTGCAAATGAAAATGGTGCAAAAAATTTGAGATTGCCGGGGGCGGGGAGGTGGAGGGAAGGCACTGGTAAAAGTTTAACGTTTTTATTACGTCTGTGAAAAAGTTGTGCTAAAACGAGATTGCCGCTTAAGAGCAGCGTGAACAAGCAGACAGAGCAGGAGCCGGAGCCGTAGCCGTAGCCGGAGCCGGAGCAGCTGGGGAAGCGATAGAGAGCATTGGGCTTGGTAAGCAAGTTGAGTTGGTTGAGAGTTGATTCAGTTTTTTGTTTGTTTGTAATTTTAAAATGCTGTTAACTCTTTTTTCCCCTCCTTTCTTTGCGGATGCTGCTGCGATATGCATAGGACCTGACCGGGCACAATGGACGCTGAGTGCTGAAAATGTGGCCAAATAGTTGTTGTTGTTGTTGTTGTTTAATGTCAAAACGCAAGCTGCATGTAAGCGCATTAATTAAAATAATCAAATCAGCACAGCGATAGGGAAATGGAATCGTAATAAAAGAGAGAGAGAGAGAGAGAGAGAAGAATAGTGCCTTTAAGACATCAGCAGCTGATAGTGTTGGTAAATGTCGCACTTCACACATGGCAGTGAGCTTCTTGAAACTAGAAGTAAAACTGCATCTTTTCAAATGTGTGTCAAAAGCTATGACAGTGAGAGCATGTGCTGATGTATATATGTATATTAATATGAATATACATACAAACATACTGATGTTCTGAATATACTTGTATTATGTAGGATACACTGAACTCTGCTGCTTGCCTTTGCTGTGTCCCTCAACATACATACATGCATATTAGTTCAGACGATTTCGACAATTTGTTCACACAACGCACTAAAACATATACAAAACATAACAATTCCAGTTGATTTTATTAAGCTAATTATTTAACATGAAATTACAATAAACAACAAAAGTGAGGACAGACTGCTACCGAACCGCTTAGGATTAATTGGTTCTGATCGGTCTATGTAACACATTAAGTTGACTGTCGATTTTCTCTGAAGTTCAGAAAATTCAGAAACCGAGCGTACATTTTAAGATGGTCGCAGTTTATTTGTGTTATCTTAGTTTAATAAAAAGAAGAAGAAAAAGAAAAGGACTAATTTTCAAATATCGATTTTATCAGCCCTATTTAACCCGTAACTGTTGAGGCTGCCTGCTTAAACAACCCCTGCCTCCAACAGCTATTGATAAACGTCATCAATTGACCAATTTGCGCATCATAATGTTCGTTTCTCTGCCATTGTGCTTCGACATAGCCACTTAATTTTTCTGCTCGCTCTGCTTGCTGATGCTTTTGTTGTTGTCGTATCTTTTTTTTGTAACGCCAACGCGGCAAAATTGTTGGAAATTCAATTTGAAGCAAAAGTTAAGGGCAGACGCCAGAGGCAAGGGTGCCAACACCAAGCTGAATCCAGATCCGAAGCTGAAGCCGAAGTCGAAGTCGAAGCCAACGCAAACGCCACAGCATGGCCACAAAGCCAAAGTCACCTCAACAGTCACGCTCCACTCCCTCTGCTCTCTAACCGCTCACATTGTGTTTATCCATAAAATTTAATTGGCTGCACTGCACACTGACTACTAGTGTGGGCGGATAGGGTGACGGGAGGGGAGGGAAGGGGAGGTTTGGTGGCAAGAACAGCACCAGCAGCAGCGTGCAAAAGTTGCGGCAATTATTGGCATCAAGTTCGCAACGTTTGCCTCTTGCACTTTTCGCACTTGCTACTAAAAATTTTCGCTAATTTATCTTTGCACAATAATGTGGAAGGGGCGAAATGTGGTGGGGTGAAGGAAGGGGGTGGGGGGGGCGGGTATTGCTTGATTGCATGTTTTACAGGTGCACAAGTTTATGCTTCATTTGTTGCTTTCGCTGCCCTTCCTCTTGCAGTTGCACTTCGACTGTGGAAACCGTGTGCGGTGGCGTATACTTAATTAGTTGCTGTTGTGGCTTTTCAGCTTTCTTTAGTTTTTTGAAGTTGCAGCACACTTTAAAACCGCTGGCGCTTTAATGTGTCAACAGCTCGGCCCTCACACACACACACACACATACCCACTTATTTTTAAATACCAGTATGTGTGTGTGTGTGTGTGTGGAAAACACGAAGCAGGTAAATCCGTTGACAATGAGCTGAGGTGAAGACGACAACGACGATGCCGCGAGACGTGACGTGACAATAATACCGAAAAATGTGCGGCGTGCTTCCTTTTGCCGCGCCTCCCCCCACCCACCTCCCCATCCCAATCCCACTGTGCTCACCTCTGCCTCTCTCTGCGCGAAGCGTGGCGGCAGCTTTCACGCCGGCTGCCTTACATGTCGCTGCATAAATTTTACGCTCATCACCTGCTGCCTGCCATTGTTGTTTTTGTTGTTGCTACTTTTGAGTTACTCATTTAGTGTGCCTTTGTTGTTGTTATATGTATATTTATTTTTTTTGCCTGATGGCAGCTTTGAATATGGCACAAGGCTGGCAGCTTTCGCACTTGCTTATAGGAGACACATGCTGAGCAGAGGACGACGACCGGCGGTAGGACTGACAGCCCTTGGCTCGTAAACAAATTGAATTGAAGTCATAAAAGTCGACGCCAAAGACGCCCAGAATGACGACAACGAGAGGAAAACGAGAACGAGAACGTGGCTGTGGATGTGGATATGAGCGCAGCTGGAGGAGCGGGGGCATGCGGCGGGCAGCCAAGAGGCAGACGAGCGAGGACGAGCGGACTGGGGGGAATGTCAACGTATGCTGCGTGTCAGTGATTGCGCCGCTGCCGGTGCCTGTTGTCAGCTCCATTATGTCGCACTTGTTAAATCCGAGAGTGGCACACACACACACACACACATTAACACATGAATCATATGAGGCAAGCAGGCAGGCAGGCAGGCAGACAGGCAGGCAGGCAGCTTCCCTTTTTTATGCCTCAATAAAAATACAATACGTTACAATTGAATTGAACTCAATTGAATTTGATTGAAGTTGTAAAGCTCAGACACGGTCTACGTTTGTGTATCTGTGTGTATGTATATATATATATATATGTATGTATGTGTGCGTGTGTGACACACTCGGCGACAGCAACAACAAAATGCAATAACGAGCCAGCCTGTTGGCCTGCCATCAATGAGGTGTCATTCCCGATGATGATGAAGTGTGTGCACGCAAGCCATAAATAGACTTTGAAGACAAATGTGTGCCCATGCGTCTGATCTTTTCGATGCCGCTCCATCTGCCTAGCCACTGGCGCCTGCACAAATACTTACCGAGCATACACACTTGCTTATATACAGATATCCAACTCGTATTCATTGACAATATGGCGCACGTGTGGGCATAATATTGCGGTAAGAAGCCAATGGCTGGGTTCGTGCCAGTGGCAGTAGCACTGCCAGTTTCAGAACTAACAAGAGCTAAGCAACTGCAATTATGTGGTCTCTGATATCTGAATGTCTGTCATATTATATGCTAGCAGAGATCCATTTGGCATAGACATCGAGAACGTGAAGCTGTAAAGCCCGGATAGAATCGTGCACGGTGCTGATTGATGTGCCCAACATTATCCACAGCCGGCAATTGGCTCAGTGGCCAAAAAGTATTCCAATTACCTGCATACACTCAGCGAAAATGATGACGACAAAGTACAGACCGATTAGATTTAAATTTAGTTGACTTTAAACGAGAATAAGCCAATCTTTAATTTCAAATCGATGCAAAAATATTCGATGCTAAGACCCGAATTGTGTAAAGTGTATGCTGCAGCTATAAACTTATTTGGTCTTACCAAGTGAGTATTACTATAAAATCTTATTGTTGAGTATTTTGGTGACCTTCCTCATAGTTATTTTTATTGTTTGGCCGGCTCGAGGTCAGAGTAAGAAAAACCAATTTATTTAATTTTCTTTTCTTTTTCCGATATATTTCGGTTACGCCACGGTAACCGTCTTCAGGGCAACTACAAAACATATAACATAATTAACATATTAAAACTATAACACAAAAATTTTTATATAATTACTTATTTAAGCAAGTCTGCTCTGTTTGACTTGGAGTTACTAACTAACAGGTGTCTGTAAATATGCGCGCAATTTTCGGTGTCTGCTTTGTAGTTAATTCTGTATTTGTTAGGTGTGTTGATAATGTGTAGCGTTTCGAGAGTGAATCGCTTACTGTAGTGTCGTTCTTGTTGAAGTACTTTCGTTTCTTCAAAGTTGGGGGTGTGTCCAGTCTCTATGCAGTGGGTTGTTAGAGCAGTTTTTTGTGTCAATGTTTGATGCCTTAGTTTGTAGTCTGACTTGTGTTGTGATATCCGTGTTTTTAGTTTCGACTTAGTGGTTCCAATGTAAAATCTCCTACATGGGTTGTCGCTGTCTCCGTCACATGGAATTTTATAGACTACGTTATTCAGGTCCATTTCTGCAATTTTTGCCTTAGTCCTATTAAAAATGTTCCTAAGTGTATTCTCCGGTCTGTGCGCAATTTGTATATCCTCTTTTTGATAGCAGTCTGACTGGGTGAAGCGTTCTGAGAACCCAGATACGTATGTCAGAGATTTGTAGATTTTTGGTGCTCTTGGTTCTTTTTTCTTTGGGTTCTTATGGTTCTTGATTAGGGAATACGTCAATTTGATAGGGAAGTCGTTTTGTGTCAGTATCCGTTTAATTTCTTCCTCTATTTGTTTATGGTAAAATTTGTCACTTGTCTCGAACATCCGTCTTATACAGTTCTTGGCTGTATTTATTATCATATTTTTCGGATGTTTCGAGTGATAGTTAATCAGCCTACCCGATGCCGTCGGTTTCTGGTACCATTTTGTTTTTAGCGTATTCCCACATCTATTTATAGTCAAATCCAAATAATTAAGTTTCTCGTCATTTTCTGTCTCTAATGTAAATTGGATGTCTTTGTGGTATATGTTGAGGGCGTCTAATGTCTTTTGCACCTGTTCCTTGTCAATAATTGCGAACAAGTCGTCAACATATTTGGTCAGGAGTCTTGGTCTATGGATCAATTTCGATGTTGTGTTTTCCAGAAGCTCCTCCATGACTATGTCCGCTATTACAGGGGACGCCGGGGATCCCATCGGTAGTCCCTTAAGTTGTATATACATTCTGTCCGTATACTTAAAATACCTTGTTTCACGGATGCAGAAATGTACGATGTCCATAAACATTCTCTTTGGGATTTTAGTGAAGCTTTCTATCCTGGTCCAGTTTTTACTGATGACATCCATCGCTAAGTCGATTGGGATGCTCGGGAACAGAGACACCACGTCGAACGAAACTAAAATCTCATCGTCTACTATATAAGTGTTGTTGACCTTGTCTTTAAACTCTGAGGAATTTTTAACGTTATATGGTGAGGTATTGGTCAGGTTCTTTAATATCCCAGCGATGTATCTACTAAGTTCGTGACAAGGGGAACCGACTGACGAACAAATCGGTCTCAGGGGTGTTCCTTTTTTGTGTATTTTCGGTAGTCCATAGATCCTGGGTGGTAGTGCAGTGCTTGTAACTAATTTATTCCTTTCAGTCTTTGTGATTATGTTCAATTGGAGTAGTTTGTCAACGAAGTTGTTGTTTTTATTCTGTAGCCTAAGCGTGGGGTCTTGTCTGAGTGTTCTGTATGTGTTTGCGTCTCCTAGTATATCCGTCATTTTGATATTATATTCCTCCTTGTCCATGGCTACCGTCTTATTTCCTTTGTCCGAAGTTAATATTAAAATGTTGTCATTAGTTTTCAGAAATTTTTTGGTTTGTTCCACTGTGTCTAATATTGCGCGATCTCTTGTGTTAGTTCGGTTGTTTGTCATCATGTTCTTAATTAGTAAAGAGAGTTTTATGCGAGCTGTTTCTTGGTTCTCTTAGTTTTTTATTGTTTGTACCAACTCCTCTCCGTCCGCTATGCATTTAAAGAGCGGAAAGCTTTTTCGGTCAGTTGGTAAAGCGTACTTTGGACCCATAGCAAGTAATGCTGTGATGTTTGGTGGGAATGTTGTGTGTGATTGGTTTGCAAACCACTCTGCCTGTTTTTTGTTGTTGTTGCATTACTTGCTATGGGTCCAAAGTACGCTTTACCAACTGACCGAAAAAGCTTTCCGCTCTTTAAATGCATAGCGGACGGAGAGGAGTTGGTACAAACAATAAAAAACTAAGAGAACCAAGAAACAGCTCGCATAAAACTCTCTTTACTAATTAAGAACATGATGACAAACAACCGAACTAACACAAGAGATCGCGCAATATTAGACACAGTGGAACAAACCAAAAAATTTCTGAAAACTAATGACAACATTTTAATATTAACTTCGGACAAAGGAAATAAGACGGTAGCCATGGACAAGGAGGAATATAATATCAAAATGACGGATATACTAGGAGACGCAAACACATACAGAACACTCAGACAAGACCCCACGCTTAGGCTACAGAATAAAAACAACAACTTCGTTGACAAACTACTCCAATTGAACATAATCACAAAGACTGAAAGGAATAAATTAGTTACAAGCACTGCACTACCACCCAGGATCTATGGACTACCGAAAATACACAAAAAAGGAACACCCCTGAGACCGATTTGTTCGTCAGTCGGTTCCCCTTGTCACGAACTTAGTAGATACATCGCTGGGATATTAAAGAACCTGACCAATACCTCACCATATAACGTTAAAAATTCCTCAGAGTTTAAAGACAAGGTCAACAACACTTATATAGTAGACGATGAGATTTTAGTTTCGTTCGACGTGGTGTCTCTGTTCCCGAGCATCCCAATCGACTTAGCGATGGATGTCATCAGTAAAAACTGGACCAGGATAGAAAGCTTCACTAAAATCCCAAAGAGAATGTTTATGGACATCGTACATTTCTGCATCCGTGAAACAAGGTATTTTAAGTATACGGACAGAATGTATATACAACTTAAGGGACTACCGATGGGATCCCCGGCGTCCCCTGTAATAGCGGACATAGTCATGGAGGAGCTTCTGGAAAACACAACATCGAAATTGATCCATAGACCAAGACTCCTGACCAAATATGTTGACGACTTGTTCGCAATTATTGACAAGGAACAGGTGCAAAAGACATTAGACGCCCTCAACATATACCACAAAGACATCCAATTTACATTAGAGACAGAAAATGACGAGAAACTTAATTATTTGGATTTGACTATAAATAGATGTGGGAATACGCTAAAAACAAAATGGTACCAGAAACCGACGGCATCGGGTAGGCTGATTAACTATCACTCGAAACATCCGAAAAATATGATAATAAATACAGCCAAGAACTGTATAAGACGGATGTTCGAGACAAGTGACAAATTTTACCATAAACAAATAGAGGAAGAAATTAAACGGATACTGACACAAAACGACTTCCCTATCAAATTGACGTATTCCCTAATCAAGAACCATAAGAACCCAAAGAAAAAAGAACCAAGAGCACCAAAAATCTACAAATCTCTGACATACGTATCTGGGTTCTCAGAACGCTTCACCCAGTCAGACTGCTATCAAAAAGAGGATATACAAATTGCGCACAGACCGGAGAATACACTTAGGAACATTTTTAATAGGACTAAGGCAAAAATTGCAGAAATGGACCTGAATAACGTAGTCTATAAAATTCCATGTGACGGAGACAGCGACAACCCATGTAGGAGATTTTACATTGGAACCACTAAGTCGAAACTAAAAACACGGATATCACAACACAAGTCAGACTACAAACTAAGGCATCAAACATTGACACAAAAAACTGCTCTAACAACCCACTGCATAGAGACTGGACACACCCCCAACTTTGAAGAAACGAAAGTACTTCAACAAGAACGACACTACAGTAAGCGATTCACTCTCGAAACGCTACACATTATCAACACACCTAACAAATACAGAATTAACTACAAAGCAGACACCGAAAATTGCGCGCATATTTACAGACACCTGTTAGTTAGTAACTCCAAGTCAAACAGAGCAGACTTGCTTAAATAAGTAATTATATAAAAATTTTTGTGTTATAGTTTTAATATGTTAATTATGTTATATGCTTTGTAGTTGCCCTGAAGACGGTTACCGTGGCGTAACCGAAATATATCGGAAAAAGAAAAGAAAATTAAATAAATTGGTTTTTCTTACTCTGACCTCGAGCCGGCCAAACAATAAAAATAAAATCTTATTTTGAAATAAAAAATTAGCCTCAGTCCTTTTAAAATACGAGTCAAACTTTATCCACCTAGACTCCTTCAACTTGTTTATCATAAAGCGAGCCGATTTTATACCAAATTTTATTTGCATTTGCTTATTTTTGGCGAGATCGAAAGTGTCCCAATAAAGTGCAATATTGATACAGAAAAGCGGTTAAAGCCCCTAAAATTTGAGTTCTAAGACTCGAATGCCATTTGAATCTTCATATCTCCATGAATGGTCCCCTGTTATAGAAAAAGAAACAGAATTATATAAATCAGTCGAAAGAGAACTCCTTTTTTTTTGCTTATTGTCTTTTTTCGTCCCATCAGGATTCAGCTTCTTAATAAGCCTTTTATGTCGCCTTCCTTTTGAAGCAAAGTTTCAACAAAATAAATTCCTCAAATGCCAACTATATATACTTTTTATGCTCAAATGCAGTTTAGTCTATTACGTAATGGTTCGTAATGATAGTCCCATATAGTTGCTGAAGAGTGCAAAATGTACCTTTTATTGCATACATCTCGAAGATTAGTAGGTCCCAATTGAGCTACTATAAATCTTAAATACTATACTAAATACCTTAATCGAAGCTAGACTGACTTAAATTACGAATTTTTAATTTCTATCTAGACTGCCACTCCATTGATTATAAAAATAGAAGCTGTTTGCAAAGCTCAAAATCAGTCATAACCACGTAATTGCAATTAAAATAAAACGTTACTCTAAAGAGTCGTAATGTAGAGGTTGTAATTCATAATTTTATCGACTTGTGTTGCCAGGAGGAGGTTTGAAATAATTCGATCAGTACTATATAGTTGAAGCAAACAACAAACATCGCAAATGTCCAGCATAGAAAGTTTTGGATTCATTTGCCTTTGCCGTTTTAGTGACTGGACATGGACAATCAAAGCAACTGAACGTGCAGATAAATACATTTTCCTGCATTTTCCACCTGCCTTCCTCCCTTCTCTCTCTATCTCCTTCTCTCTCTTTGTTTTTCTCTCTTGCCGTCCAATCGCGTGCCAACGACAACACTTTCACTCCGTGGAGGGGCCTGCAGTTGAGCTTTTGCGGAAAACAGGCACCAATTTGCATGGCTGCACAAAAACACAATAAAAGAAAATCGGAAAATAAAACTAGGCGATGGCAGAGGGAAATTGTTGACGCAGGGCTGAAGCTGGGGCTGGGGCTGGGGCTGGGGCAAGCGTCGAGACGAAACGCACACGCCCGCATGTTGCTTTAATCCCTTGAAACCTGTTGTTATTACGGCAGCAGTTGCTGTTGTTGGTTGAACATTTTTTAATTTCCGCTTTAAATGAAAAACCACTTCTTCCCACACACACACACACACACACACACAATAGGTGAAGCAATTTACGCAATTTCGCATTAAATCCATCATCATCTGCCCATAACGATAACGATTCAAATAATGATTTAAATAATCCACCATATCACATATCATTTCTATTTGATTTGCTTTTAGTTTTTCTTTTTTATGAAAAACGCAAACTCGTCAAAAGTCACATTCTATAGACAGAAAGAAAAATTGCAACAATTCAACTATACGCGTTGAATGTTTATAATGAAAATATAAAACATGCGTTCAAATCGCAAAACGTGCATTTAACATTTCACACACACACAAACCCAAAGAGACATATATATATATATATATATATATATATATATATATATATATATATATATATATATATATATATATATATATATATATATATATATATATTTATATATACTCGTAAATACATTCACCTCCTCGTTAATAGAAATTGGGTTAAAAGGATTATACAATGACAATCAGCATTACAGATAGGGGAAAGAAAATGCCAATAAATTGCCAATCGAAGCATAAACGTTTTTATTTAATAATCTAACACACTGTACATCATGATCGCAACTACTTCGTGTGGGACACACACGAGTAAACTTTTCCTGTAAAAAAGGACGTTCAGGACACAATCTTCGGATGATACAAAAAAAAAAAAACCTAAAAAACGTAGATTTCGAGTGAAAGTCGTTCAAGCACTTTACCTGCTGCTTAAAATTTTAGCGAATCGTGTTCACTTTTATATGCTTCTACCTTCAAATCAGCAGAAGGGTACTTTTCCTTTTTGCTATACTCTTTACTTTCTTTAATGTCACGCAAAGAGAGAAGTTAGAAGCATTTTTGAGTAGCTTCGTATTGAAGGTGATGGATATATTGAAAAATTACATTTCTTGCGTTGAAATTCTTCTCTTATCATACAGAAGTTTAGGTTTGCTCTGGAACTGAAATATAATCGAAATGTAAGCTCTATATAAAATTGCTTTCTGGAAATGTGCAATGGAACATATATTTCTAATTTAAAAAAAAAAAGTTTCCTTAATTAGTTTCCCTACAATCTGGAAACTTGCTTATACTTGTATATACATCTACTTATAACTATCTCTAAATGTGTAAAAGCCTTGGCAGCATATTAAAATTACATTCGGAAATATAGCTCTGAACCTTTGCAGAAACCAATTATATTTTGGATCCTACTATCCAATTTAAGATCTATGCTAACTGCAGCAGCTAACAATGTATGAGTATAGAAGCATATACATATATATAAATAGCCCTTGACTTCTTTCTGCAATAAACTCAAATCGAACGAAGCGAAATAAACTGATAGAGGTGACTTTCTGCAACATATCGAAAATAGGTTTTTTTTTTATAAATCTACGTTTCGGATTGTAAAAATATTGTAGCATAGCCACAGTCCGTTTATCAATACCTCTGACCTAAAGACCAATCAAATGAATGAAAAAGACTTATCGATGATCGATGCATAGGGAAAAGAATAGGAATAACTAAGGGTCCACTTCTGCCTTACACTTACACTTACACACTCATAATTAAGCCGATCTACATACAGACATTTAACATTAAGCAAATATTGTTAGTACTTAAGACCTTGTATACATAAATAGTACATACGCCGCATTTTGTATAAAAAAAGAGCTGAGTAAAACAGGTCAGACACAGTTCTGTTGTGCAAGCTAAATCAAATACAATATGACTAGGACTTGGAAGCAGCGAGCCCGAATACGTCTACATAACAAATTTGTATGTTATATTCAAATTATTTTTCCATGCCATTTAATGCAGAATATGCAAATGCTTCGTCCAATATAAGAGTATAACAATCAGTGATTAAGAAGCTCGTCGATTTACTGATCGAACTCTGGGAAAAGAACAGACTCGTTGGACTCGAATGTAATGTTATGCAACCATTTTGCCATTTCAGTGAGCAGCGGTGTATGCATGTGTAGATGTGTGTGTGTGTGTGTGTGTGTGTGTGTGTGTGTGTGTGTGTGTGTGTGTGTGTGTGTGTGTGTGTGTGTGTGTGTGTGCGTATTTCCAATGGCACATTAATGAACGCACACAAAACACACACTTGAGCACGTAGGGGCAGCGTCAATTGTTGAAGGTGTTTTCATTGCCAAAGCTGAGGTTGAGGTTGAGGATGAGGATGCGGCTGAGGTTGAGCATAAGGATGAGCCTGTGGCTGTGGCTGCAGCGACGCGACCACAATGGACAGCAACAACATCAGCTGCAGCAATCGAGAGTCAGAACTCATCAACAGACATTGCGACAACAACCACTATGCCTACACTGAAGAAAATTTTCAGTATTTCAATTTATTTTCTAAACGATGACTAAAATCTGTTTCAAAGATTAAAATAAATTGTCCGAGCTCATAATCTCAATTCATTTGTTTTGCTAATTTAAAAGAAATGAAAGAGTATTAAATATTTGTGGTACATTCTTAATAGTCCATATAAAGATTGTGTACAATGAACAACTGTTGATCGTAGCTAAGAGTATGCTATGGGCGGTGTCAAGTCCAGAGCCACCACAGAGCATTGCTTAAATCGCAACGAAGACTTTGTAGGCTAGCCTGGTGGGACCTTCCACATACTGGATACTAGATTGGAAACGATGACAATATTTCAAAAATGGATTTTCCTCGCTTATAATACAATATTTATTATTATTATTTCGTTATTAAATGTTAAATTGGGGCTGTTCTCCCTATTAATACTATATATCTCAGTGATCTGCAATGAAAACACATTGTTTTCTCTTTTTTTTTTTACATCGACAGCATTGTTTGTCGATTAAATAAATAAAAAGATACAAATCAATTCAACAATTCTGGAAGTAGAACCTAATCTAATTTGCAGATTGGTTTATGTTTTGATCCTTCTATTTTGATAGAGTGGAGGGGAATGTGAAAAGAGCCAGACATCGTTCCCCTTTCCCTCATAGGGGCACCGTAGGTGGGGTGTTGAGTTTTTTAAAATTAGATTAAGATGAGGGTCACAGAGGTTGCATTTTGCGAGTAGGCTTAGAAGTAGTTATTATGAATACTTAAATTAAAAGTATGGGTCACATTGTTAACAGAATTCGGGGAGCTTATAATTCTAGAACTGTATTGTAATTAATGTTTTTTTTTTTTTGTTGTATTTAACGAGTTTATATGCGCATATTTTAGAATAGTTTAAGATTACATTAATATTTGTTTTTATAGGTCGAAAAGGAATATAAATTGTAAATGAAAATAGGTGTTTTTTTATTTTTAATTTATTTTTTATTAATAAATGCGTTTTAGTGAATTTGTTGAATTTTGTTAATAAGTTTTAGAAAACAGTAGTACGTATTGTGGAAATTTTATATATGATATATAATATTAAGTATATTTTTATGAAAGTGTTTCATTTTTAGCAAAATTGGTAGAGCATTGTAGAAATATTGTAAATACATAGTATACATACATGAGTTTTTTTTTATTTTTAAAATAGATAGGTTTTTGTAAATAAATAATTTTAAATATTATTGTACATAGTAATAAGTGTATAAGTCCGTCCTGGAGATGATGGAGTAGAGGCAAAGTTCTATTGCTTGTTATACTACTTGTATTTCAATGATGGAACTCCACTAAGTAGGCAAGAAAATATTGTTAAGCTATTGATCCTCTTTCGTCTGATTAGCTTCACTTGAGAAGATTGTCTTTAAATATACTACTTAGATTTTGACAGACGATTCAATTTAGATGTAAATGTGTTTTGCATTTTATTGTGTTTCTTTCTGTGTACAAGGAGCACTCTATTAGTGCCAGCCAGCAGTGCAGTGGCAATGCATTTTGCAGCTGTTGACAATGCATTTGCCTTACATGTTTAATGATGTATTTACCTTCGCCAACTAACTGCACATAACAATGCCAGCTCGAATGCAATGCGAGACACACAATTGCCGCAGTCGACAGATGACCACCACAGGCACACACACACCCCATTCTCCATTCCCAACCGAACCCTGCAGGCACTTCAGCAAGTCGAAGCTGAAGCTAAGGCCGAGTCCGAGTCCGGGGCCGAAGCTAGATCCGGCTTAGTGTGAAATCAAAATCGGCGCTACTAGGGCGGGCTGGTGTTGAAGCTGATGATGATTGGGAGCGTGCAAAATGCCAACACCTTTGGGCCTGGCGAGCTGCTCTGCAGTTGACGTGAATTGTTCGGCTTGAAATCTATGATTGCTGGTATAACTCCACACACAATGGGAGGTGCATGTGTGTGTGAGAGAAAGGCAGAGAGAGGTTGCATGCGTAAGTAAGCAAACATGCATAAATTTCTGACTTGATGCCATTTATGTAGTGTTTTGTGTGCCTGTCGACTAGCCTAGCATTGCCATTTGCTGCTGCTGTCCAAAACACTCGCCAGCACCGGCACCGGCACCGTCCCCCATCCACCCTCCCTTTCACCATCACCGACGGCTTTAGATTTTGAGCAAGGAAAACTTTTATTTAAATGATGTGTGCAAATACATTCGTTGTTTATAGAAATTGATTATCACATGGTTTTCATTGAGTGCACATTCTCCAACTTTCAACAGTAGCACTTCCCTATAACAAATTTAATATTAAATATCAATAAACAGCAGACAATACTCTTTAAATTGTGGCTCTCATAAATAAATATTGGCAGTTTCTTAAGGGCAGCTGTAAGACTTACAGAGCCACCCCCTCGAATGAAGGACTTTCTTTCCTTAAAAAGTCTAAGAAATACAGGCTTTTCATTGGAACCACCTCAAATGAAGGACTTGCTTTCTTCAAAAAGTAGAAGATATACAGGCTATTAATTGGAACTCCCTCAAATGAAGGACTTTCTTTCTTCAAAAAGTAGAATATATACAGGCTTTTAATTGGAACTCCCTCGAATGAAGGACTATCTTTCTTTAAAAAGTAGAAGAGATATAGGCCTTTAATTGGAACTCCCTCGAATGAAGGACTTTCTTTCTTTAAAAAGTAGAAGAGATACAGGCTTTTAATTGGAACTCCCTCGAATGAAGGACTTTCTTTTTTAAAAAGTAGAAGAGACACGAGCACTGTTCTTTCCAAATGATTGACCTTCACTTTTTTTCTGCTCTCGTTTCTCCAGTTTCTTTAGTTTCTAAAAATCGCCTAGCTTATCTTATCTAACAGTTTTCGATTGGAAAATCCTACAAGTAATGGTAATCTTACATAACACAATGAACAGGCATTATCATTAGCATTGAACACTAATCATCACTGATTTGATCAGTATTTATATAAAATATTATTATTATATAAAATATTATTAGTTACAAACACAAATCTGTATGGTCGTGGCCGTCCGTCCGTCTGTCTGTATGAACAGCGATACCTTTTGAGTCATAATAGCTGCGAGTATCAAGCTTGGTATGTAGACTTGACCTACACAGAGTACGTTTATTATAAACCATATAGTATATAGCTTTATTAGTTTATATAGCTGCCAAAGGAGCGATCTATAAAAAAATCTGTCTGTTTAAGAAGTTATAAAAGCAGCTTTGGCACTTATAGCTCTGCAGCACGATCTGAAGTTCCATCAAAATCGGCTAACTATATCATATAGCTGCCACAGGAACGATCCTAGTACCATAAATTTCTCTCTTCTTTACGATATAGTTACCAATAAGTTTCATCAAAACACCTAGCTGCCATGTTTTATGATATTCAGTTGGATTGCCATTCCAATGCGTGTTTTAGCGAAGCTCCCCTATATAAGCCCATAGATTATGTTTATTCGTTTATATTTTTGGATTGTGTGCAGCAAGATGCCCAAGGTGAGGCAAACATATGGCCTTTGAAATTGCACTTCAAGTGCATTTTCAGTTGCAAATTTTTGACTGCATTGCCAAGTGTAGATAAAACAGAATACGAATTAAAATTTATGAGCTTTCTTAATAATAAATTGGTTTTTTTCCATGCACGGTTAAATTTAAATTTCGACCCAATAATAAATAAGTTGAATTACTAAATTAACCACATATAGTAGTATGAGCAGAAAGGATAATGAATATTAAATAGGAATCCGATCTCAATTATTGATGTGAATTCCTTACAAACTGGTGTATGGAATAAATAGGCGTGTGTAAATTGTTAAAACAAGAGCTTCACAAAAATTACCTTATGCTCTCGAACACACACACACACACATACACACACTTATGTATGTTCAACTATGTAAGTCTATGATTGCTTTGGGTGTGTGTGTTTGTGCTCTAAGTGTGCTTTATTTGCATTCCCTTTTTGCAAGCTCTGTAAACAACAAAAATTGCATGCCATATGCCAACATCATGTTTCAAGCGCAGGCACACACACACACACACACACACTCAAACACACATGTGCCCAAAAGCATCAGCGCCGCCATTTTCTAATGCAGTCAACAGCATATGCAAATACTGCATGGCAGTTGAAAAAGTGAGTGTGTGTGTGTGTGTGTGTGTGTGGCCAAGTGTGTGTGCTTGAACAGCAAATAAAAAAACCAACAAACGGAGAAAATAAAGCGCGAATCCTTCCGCCATAAACAGCAAATATTTGGCTTTAAAAAGGCAAAATAAAAAGACAATAAATTAAGGCAAATGTAGCGCAAAACAAAAAAATAAAATCAAAATATTGCACTAATGTTGGCCAAGTGAATCGGAACTTGTTTTTAGTTTCTTAAAGCATCGCCCCACTCGTTCTCGACCAGCCGCTCAATCTTCATCACAGCTGACGGCGCATCGCTGATGAGGAAGTCGCCGATGATGACGCTGGCTATGAGGATGCGGATGAGTATATGGATGTGGATGGTGGAGAGGTGGGGCTGGGGGCTGGGGCAAAAAGTTGACTGGCGCCAATGCTATCAAGCTATCAATGACTATAAATGCTGGGCCCGCTCGATTTGTTGCTTTTCTATTTTCACGACATTTGCCGCTGCCAGCCAGCCAGCGTGCCCAACTTCATTATCATACTCGTGTATCGTCAATGATGGCAGAGAGGCGGGCGTCGGGAGTCGGGAGTCGGGAGTAGGTAGTATAGGGCACGTTCCTGTTCGATGTGTTTTTCATTTTGATTTTTTCCTTCGCTTTTTCTTTCCGTGCTTCTTTCGTTCGCCCATGCCATTAAGCACTCAATCAGTCTTTATCAGGTTTTGACAACGATTAACGCTCGAGGCGCAGAACACTTTTGATGGATGGCCGAACAACTGACTAACTGACTAGTTGACTAGCTGAATGACTGAGTCAATGCGTCGCTGATGCATACACCCACACCCACACACACACACACACATACACATACATATACTTATGTATATACCTGCCTACCTATCTCCCTGTCAGGCGATTTATGAAATTGATTTGCTTAGCGCCGTGATTCGCCCTCAGCGGGAGGGACATCTAGTTCTGAAGCCATAACATTCCCATTTTCATTCCGATCCCCCATTTCCATCCGCCCTCACACTATATACTTACTTATATGTATATATTAGCTATTTTGGGTCTACGACTTAAACTCGTTTGTGGTTTGCAGTACAATCGATTTTGTCGTCATGGCTCATTGACTTTGCACTCACCAACTGCCCAGGCTCGCTGGCTCGCTGGCTCACTGGCTGACTAGCTGACTAGCTTCTGCGTTTCTGAGGTCGCACTTGCGGTCAGGAGCGCAACAAAGTTGCCAGCCACACACACAGACATACACCCCTCTCCCCTGCCCCGTCACCTGCCCAATCGACCCGACCCTCTTGTGTCATGTTGTGGCCGGTGTTAAATGTTTATTGGAGCCGCAGTCGAGCGTAACCCACACACACACACACACACACACACAAGCACCCACACTCACATGTACAATGGGACGCGGTTCGTTGCGCCTCTATCGATGTCGATATCGCCCCAATGGCTCATCAATTGCTGTCCAAAATGTCAGAAGTCCAGTGTTGGCTTAGCAAAAAACAAAAAACAAAAAAAAAACGAAACAAAAAAGGGTTCGGCCGCCTGTGATTTGGCGAAATGCCTTGCGTGCTTCGCCCCATTACGAAACGCAGCAAATTAATTAATTAAAGCGATTTAAGTAGTAAAAGTGTTCCAATTCAATCGCACACCCCACAAAAACCCACATACAAACAAATTACAATTCAATACTTGTATGATTCAATTAAAAACAACGCATTTCATTACACAATACTACACAATTTTAAAGGTGCTTTCCAATTTGTAAAGAAAAAACTTAAATAAAAACATCAGATAAATCGAAACAACAATCGAAAACTAGAGTCGTTCTATAACATTGCTTTTTATAATTATTCACACATAATCATAATTCTTTATAAATGCAAGAATCTATGTAGGTAGGTAGGTCCTTATTTTGTTGCTCTGATAAGCTTGCGGGCTTAACCCTTCGTACTCAATTCTTTTACAATGTATGCGAGAAATTTACAAAGTTTCTATTTGATGTAGTTTTCTACACAAAGTATTTCAAGTGTATTTGATTTGGTTACACAGAAATAAGCTAGTGAATTGAAATTATGATCACTTGTGGCGCCAATTTTGTGATTCGAGGGATGCAAGCAAATTAGAGGATTTCTGTATTACATTTTTTTAAATAAACAAAGTAGAACTAAAAATGCGATAAATGTGGGGTCGCATTAAGCTTTAATAAAACGATTAATTTGTTTTTAAAATTTTCATTTGCAGCCATTTTCTTTAGCCCAGAAACAACTTTAATGTAAAAAAAAAATCATCGTTTTTTGTAAAAAATACAAAATCACAGAATTTCAAAAAACCCAAAAAGAGTATATTTTTATTTTGCCTTTTCTATCTAATGGAAAAACCGCATTAAATCAGAAAAAAGTCATACGAAGGGTTAAGACGAAAATCGACTGTAAAAAAATAAGAACTATGATAAAAAAAACAAGAGAAATCAAACAAAAGTCAACTTCTACACATAAATTAATTACAGTTTTAAAATTCTATAAGCATGGTCATTTATATAAATATGATGATTCAACTGGGCTCTTCAATGCATCAGAATATAAGCCATGAAGTGATTAATTTGCAAAAGCTTTTTCAGTTTTTCGTCTAAAAATCTTCAGTAGAAGAGGGAGATATAAGCATTTCTGTTATACGGAAGCGTTTGTAGTTTCCAAGTTTATCCTAAAACATATCTTTCGCCTATATTTTAGCTTCCTGAACAAAAATAGAAAAAAGAAATGTGAAATGTGAAAGTGTGTAGTGCAGTGCTATTAATAAATATTTCTGCCATTGCAAATACATAGTTAATTATGTTAATTAAACGACTGCCAATGAACTATTTTTTTGCGCTTAAAACTTCATATCAATAATTCGGAATTGTTTTTTTTTTTTTTTTCATTGAAAAATATCATTACATTAAGGGATAAGTGCACAGTCGAATCGATTATATATAGTATATACGAGTATTAATCAATTTAAGGGGTTTTTTTTAGAATACCTATAGTTACTCATCAATTTAGTTGAAAAGTGGAGCTAGTTGAAGTCATTTGAATAGAAGCACTCAGGCTTCGGCTGTTGATGAATGTGTCCCTTCCCCATGATGCGTTCCTCTTCAGCCCTCCCCTCGCACCATTAGTCAGTTTCCCCGCTTGTCATATTTTAATTATCACAAAAGTTTCGTTGTTTTTGTTCTGCGGTTAAGCCTTTTATGCAACACGCAAAGCAACGCCAGCTCCAGCGCCAGCGCCAACGCCTTCGTCTCCAACTCTCCAGCTCCCCACCCAGATGCGACCCTCTTCAGTCCTTGGGCGGGCGCCCATTTCGCCTTGTCATGTTAACGAGGTTACGCGCAAGCAAAGGCAACAACAATAAAATGCCGTGAGTCTGCCATTTATGAGGCCATTACATTCTTGTTGTTCTCGTTGTTGTTGTTCTTGTTGTTGTTGTTGTTGTTGTGAGTGCTCATCCGTGTGTCTAAGTTGGCATGCGTCTTAAGTTCGACGCAACTTTTTGTTGCCTCTCAAGACATTTTTACTCATAAGTCATTAACATTATAAAAGGTTTTTCTAGTCGCCTTTTGTGCGCGTATCTGCGTGAGTGTGTGCCCGTCGCATAGGTTGTGTGTGTGCGTGTGTGTGTGTGTATAGTACAACTATATATACATATATACAAGCATGTAAATATATATTAGTCTCAGTCACAGAACTTGCCGGCAATTGTTTGACTCATGGCCCACACTAGCAATCATCTCGTTAGCCAGACCAAGAGATACATTAACATACAGAAACATACAGCGGGGAGGAAGCAGGAAATGCTGATGTCATTTCATTAGTTTCATAAATATTTATTGCACTCTTCTTGTTTTTGTTGCTGCTGTTTACTGATTTTATCCATAATTTATCAATGTAAGCTGTGCTGACGATGTCGCAATCGAATCGTCCGACGTCCGACGTTCGACGCCCGGCTCCTCGTGCTCGTCCTCGAAGTTATCGTTGTGTACATTGACAATTTTCTAATCCAATTGATTTGTGCCGCGGGCCAAAACATACACTAACCACGCTTCCTCCCTTCCTCCCTTCCTCCCGCCCGCTCTTCCACTATCCACCCTTACTCCAGCCAACGCTTCCCAAGGATAGCTGGATGTGCGTTTGTCGCAAGCTTTATTGTTGATGTGCATGAGTTTATCAGTAAAATAGTATTTGTAAATGTTTTTACACTATTCCATGGGGGTATTACAGCTTTAGTCTAATTTTTGTAATGGCTTAACTGATTGGAGTGCTTGAATCTGAATGAATGAATACATTTTTCTTAACTGCTGTCGATTGAAAACTAAAAAGATTCCTTACATTTTAAAACTAGTTACAAGCTCTGCTGTATTCTTAGAAAAATCACAGGTACGCTTCATTTAAATCCAAGACAGATCAAGAAGAATTGCTATTAAACTGTGTATTCATCTTTTATAATTCTTCACACATCGCTAAGAGACTAAAAATAAATAAACAAATCTTATTTGAATTTATTTTACATTTTTAATTGTACTTATGCAAGCCTGTATATAATGTTGATATAAATGTGAGAAAGTCGTATCGAAAATGATTTGCTTATGTTGCCGACTGCTGTTTTATATCCGAATTGCCCGACTTTAGTTAGTTGTAGAACTAACGCAGTTCTGGTACAGTTGTTATGTGGTGTAATATCGCTTGCCTGCCCTCAGCCGCCCAACATACCTTTACATTTATTTATACATGTCCGTGGTCCAGTTAAGGATTGCTGCGAATATTTTTATTACATATTTATCAGCGCCGCATGTCCGACGGCCATTTTTGCCGCACCACATTTGTTTTATTAAGCATGGATATAGTTGTATATGGATGTAGATATATAATACAAATTCATGTAGATTTTTGGGGGGGATGCAAATATTATCGCTGCCTAAACGCGCACAGCAACTAAAACGGAAAGTCATTAATATCACATTTAATAGTGTAATCAGCCGCAACTGCATGCACAAAGTATGGAAGTGTGTGTGTGTGTGTGTGTGTGCGTGTGCGTGTGTATTTCATTATGGCATCATTAAATATTTATATGGCAATCAGCGGCAACTAAAAAACGTACACACTTACGCACACACGAAGCGGACGAACAGCTAAGAGTGACACTTAACACACACAAAACGCAAAATTTCCATTTACCAATCAAAGCCGCAACGACACACACACACACAGAAGCTGGCTGACTTGCTTGAGAATGACACACACACACACACACACACACACATACGAGCACATATATGCAAGTCACTTGAAAACTATTGGCAGTCTGAGTGCCTGACATTATGATTAGGGCTCTAAGCTGCACATTAGTCCGCCAACACAATTGCTGTAATTATATCCACTCACATATATGGTAGTATTTGCTTTATACGATTTTCCTTGATTTGATTTGATTTGCATCTGAGCTGGAGTGCGAGTGTGAGTGTGAGTTGGAGCTCGAGTTGGAGTTGAAAACTATTGTGTTGTACATATTGTTGGAAATTATTATTTATGTTTCAATTAAATGTGGCTAGGTGTATGCATGTTGTGGCCAACAAATTGAGATTTTAATCTATTAATTAACCATTTGATTTCGGCAATTTTCCACACAATTTGAAAGCCAGCAATGGCTTCAGCACGCACACATATGTGCATACATATGTAAAGCCTTCAAATTATTGATCTAGGTGGCTATTGTCTACATTTCGGTGGTTATTTCAATACTGCTTCGAAAGCAATTCATTTCCTGACCTTTGGCATGAAAGTACCTGCTCATGGCATTATTAGTCATTGTCCTGTCAAAACCCATTGAAAGGATTATATAAATAGTATGCATATATTCACTGTTGAGTACTGAGAGCTATTTTTATTCTTTCGTTCCAAGAACAGTTAATTATAATAGCATGTTTTTTATTTAGAATTGATGCGCATGGTAAGGAACAGTTTTATATTAAAAAAAAAAAGAAAAACAAGTTTTAAATACAATCGAGTATTGGCCTTCATTACTGTTTGCCTAAGTTTTATGATCTGCCGCAACTGCCGACTCTATAAACAATCCCACTGCCTGTGGCATGCAGCACCAAAACTCATTATTTGAGCCAAGTACGTGACTTCCACTACAGACTATTCTATATGTGTTGGCTTTTTCTACTTTATTTATCTGCTCTGTTCCTGCTCCAAACCAATCTTGAAACAAGCCTGAATCTTAGCGGCGAAGAAGAAGAACTTTATAATTTAACTAAAAAGAAAACGTGAATTTTCATATCTACGTAGCTAGGTATGAAGCAATGAAACAATTGTTAAATTATGGCAGAAGAAACTCCACTTAATTATAAACAGAATATATGAATAATCAGGTTTGGATTTTGACTGTTTTGCGTTCCAATTAATTGTCAGGCTGTATTGTGATGTGTTCGAGCCAGAACAAGAGCATTTCGATGCATTTGGCTTACAGAAATATGTCTGCTTTGGGTGAGTCGAAAAGATTATTCAGTTGAATGATCTTATATATATTTTTGAAAAACTCTTCTCTTTCTTCTCTTCGGCTGACACCAAAACGCGCAAGTCCTTTTTAGATAAATAGTGTCTACACATTCCCATCTTAACCAATTGGATTCGCCTAAGTCTATGTTCTATGTACAGCGAATATCGGAATAGCTCTACAACCTGATGTTACAGTGGTACGAGTGTGTCAAGCCATTAGCTTGGCTCTCCTAGTCCTAGACCTTCAATTTCGAATGTGACACATTAGCTGGCCAACTGGCAACTATTGGCAAATAGTCGCGTCTCCGACATTGAGGCAACACCAATGATGGCTAGCCCATTGACATTTATCATGAATTGCGACAAGTTGACAGAATAGATCGGTCAGCGGGTCGATGGGTTGGTGGATTGGTGGATTGGTGGGTTGGTGGGTTGGTCGCCGGCCTTTGCAACATACTCGTACAACATCCAACATACAACATGCAACATGCATCTGCATCAAAACCACTTGTCAGTCAACGCAGCTTGCCACCAGATGCCGCCTCACTTCATGCACGTAGCATTTGCAGTTGAGTGACTTTGATTGAACAGTCGTCAGTGGGGCGGTTCGGTGGTTGGGCGGTTGGGTGGTTGGGCGGTTTGGCAGAGAGCCAAAGAAGTGATGAGTGCTTGAATGGAGTGGGATGAATAAAAACCAAAGCGCGACCGCGTCGTTGTAGTTGTTGTCGGCATCGTCGTCGGTGTGTCATCGTCTGCATCTAAGCCGCACGCGTGCCAACGACACGCACACAAACACACACACACATATACACACTCACGCACACACACAAACATGCATACGCACACATGCACACACGTACGCAGTCAAGGCTCGCACGAAAAGTAAAAGTTAATACGTTATTCATGAGTTGCTAAGCGCAGATGTGACTCGCATTGTGATGCCAAAGGACACACAGCGAGCTCTGCCTCCGCCATGGCTTGGACAGCCAGCCAGCCAGGCAGACAGCCAGGCAGCCAGCCAACCCGTCCTGCATAACGAGGCAGGCAGTCTTAGTTTGCCGTCCAATTGCCCAGCCATGAGGGGGGCAGTGTTTGTGTGCACAGTCCTGACTTTTGCGCCTGCTTGAGTTGAGTTTAATTAATTATTTAATTTTAAGCACTTGAGCGCGCACCAATGAGCACAGAGCCAGGACCTGAGCCTCCCACCAGATAGTCGAAGGAAGTCCAAAAGCGAATCAAGAACCAAAGCACAGCAATGCAAGGCGAGCGTCGTCTCGTTCTCTGCGGCAAATGAACACAATTTATGTACAGCCAAGGATTAAGTTAATAATATATGAGCAGCGGCCACTGGACAATGTGCTGAGCATGAGGCAGGTTGTGTGTGTATATGTGTGTGGTGTGTATGGTGTGTGTCTGTCTGTCTGTGTGTGCTAAGTGACCACGAGGTCGCACCAGTTAATGCAGACTAATGAGACAGTGTGGAACGAATTAATTTCACGCATGATTAACACATCAAATGGCAGAGCGGAACATCGGGCCCAATTACACATATATACTCGTATATATATGTATGCACACACACATACGCTAGATCTATCGCAATTCGGTCTAAGCTGGTTCAAAGGGACAGCTTCTAATTTGAACATAGTGAGCTGATTATGTGCCAGTGGAAGTAATATTTTTATAATAAGCCTCTACCCGTCGTACAACTAGACATTAAGATGGGCTTATCAGAATGCAATTTTACCGAGCACCCTTCCTAAGCTCACTATATTGAGCTGAGAAGTTCCATATGTCGACTTCAAGCACACTCATTTTAAAAAAACAAATGTTAAAGAAATCTGCAGCATTTAAGTAAATGTCCCTCCTCTTTGGGACACCCTTACTAAATTATTATAATTTCTTAATAAAGATGGGGAAATTTCTATTATTATTACTTTTCATTACTGTACTTATAATAATAAGTAAAGTCATGTTTTTTAACCATTATTATATATATAATAATATTATATTTAATAATTTATTTAATATTTAAACATAAATAAATATGAAGGCGTGTATTATATATTGTAGTGGCATGTCTCAGAATCGACATTAGTGCTGCCTGTCGTTGCCGTTAATGCTGTTGCCTGTGCTCGGCTTTTGAGCTTTGTGCAGCAGCGCAAAAAAGTATGCAATGTTTTTTGTTGTTACTGCTGCTGCCGTCGCTGTCGTTGTCGCTGCTTCTGGTCCTGCCACTGCCACATTAACCTAGTTCTGTGTGAGCGCAGCTCAGAAAACATGCCATGATAACGGAAGTGGCAGCACAGCAAAAACATTTTTGTGTTACTTTTGAGGCCAACATGAAAAACATGCATATATAAATAGGTATGTAAGTATGTACGTATGTACGCCAGCTTACATTACATACATACATATAAGAGTAGTACATTTGGGTATCTGTGTTTGTGTGGGCTCGCTAAAATTTAACTATGCAGTTGCCGCTCTATACCCTTTGTCGAAGCACATCACTTAAACCATGCAATAGAACCCAGTGTACCCCAACAGCTCCTCGAGAGAATATAGGTATATGGCTTGGGTATCCACCCGCCCGGTAAATATGTCTGATTTCTGGTAACTTTAAATTGTGCAATTTTCAATAATAATATATCTTTTAGAAAATTTCTTTAAGTTTAACTTTAAGTTGTGCGATTTAAATAGATTATTTCTTAGAAATAAAGTTTGTTTTTAACAGTTCATCTTTATAATACCCTATTGAGTTCGTTAAGGTTTTCGTTTTTACATTTATATATTTTTTTGTAAATTCTAAAAAAAAAGAATGTTCGTTTTTAATTATAATTTAAATCATTGGTTAACTACCCGCCCGTTAAAAATGTCTGATTTCTGGTAACTTTAAATTGTGCGATTTTCAATTATAATATATCTTTTAGAAAATTTCTTAGAATTTAATTTTGCTTTAAACAATTCATCTTAATAATGCCCTATTGAGTTCGTTAAGGTTTTCTTTTTTACTTTTATATAATGTTTCTAAATTATAAATCAAACAATAGGTTCTTCTTATTTATTGAAAAGCTTTCCTAAAAAAATAACGTTCTTTTTTAATTGTAATTTAAATCATTGGTTAACCACCCGCTTGATAAATACAAGTATGTCTGATTTCTGGTAACTTTAAATTATGAGATTTTCAATTATAATATAAAATATATAATCTTTATAATGCCCTATTGAGTTCGTTAAGGTTTTCTTTTTTACTTTCGAACATATTTTTTCGTTCTCCTTCAAGCAAACGGTTCTTCTTATTTATTGAAAAGCTTTCCAAAAAAAAGAATGTTCGTCTTTAGTTGTAATTTAAATAATTGAGAGAGACCACTTACCATTTACCATGCCAGCTCTAATTATAACTGGTCCATGTAATTAGATAATATTCGATAGCAGCAGTTTTTACATAATATACCAGAAATTTGTTAAGAATTTGTTCTAAGAAATTGTTTGTCAGTCTGACCATATCATTACGAGTATTATATATATTACATTCCTTCTGTACTAAACATTTTATTTTAATTTAATTTATTCATTTATAAACTAGCTTTGCAAGACCCAGATTACTTCTAAGTTATTACGCTAGTCATTACATATTTATTTCTAACTTTATTCAGTTTAATTGAATTTAAGTTAAAATTTAATTTAGTTTTATTTGACGTTGAACATTGAAATTATTCGTTTTGGTTTGTTTTATCCTTTTTTTTTGCTTTTGTTAATATTTTCCTTAGCTTTAATTATTATTATTTTTTTTAATATTATTTTTATCTTTCTTAAAGTAAATATAGTTGGTTTTCAAAAACTGCTCACCAATATGGGGAATACTTGTAGAACTCCTAGAATATGCAGATAATAGATACACGATACATATAATTTTTTAAGTGTGTTGTGGAAAAGTATTTCCAGTTCGTGGATGGCAAGCAGTCTCTTTTTACAGTTTTCCTCCGCACTTTAGGCGTAAAGGTCGTTTGCGACGTCTACGTCGACGTCAGCGGTGATGAGGACGGGAAGGATGGGACGTTGGAGGCGTTGGTGGCGATGGGGACGATGGGGACGAGATAAATGCCAAATGCTCGGGTGCACATCAGAGCACAAATCCGCCAGTGCACAGTTATGGCCATGTAGGTTGTGGGACGGGCCTGTGTGTTTGTGTGTGTGTGTGCTATATTGCGCATATCTCTATTTAATTATGTAAGTAGCTGTGGCATTTCCCACTTTTATGAGTGCCCTGACGCAGCGCTTCTGCTGTTTGCTGGCGTTGTTTTAAATTAGCATACGGTGTGTTTTTAAAGAGGCGTCAGAGTGTGCTGCTGACGAGCTGCTGGGCATTAGATATCTGGCCAACAAGCCGTTGGCCATTTCGGTCGCTACATGTGGCAGGTTCGTGGCGCGAAGACGGAAACGGATACGGACACGAGCACAACGCCACCTTAATAAGAAATCAAATAGCTAATGGCAAATATTCAATAAATTCCATTTGTGGTAGTCACGTGCGATTCAAGTGCGAACACGTACGCAGTGAGTGCAACTGATGCCTGGGCGCGCGCTAGTTCGGGTCATGCTCTGCCCGCCCCTCCCTTCCCTTCCCTTCCCTTAACAATGGCCCTACCCATCCTGCCCCGAAGTAGTCTTCAAGTTACGTGTGCTCGGCTCGAGGTGGTCCTTGAGTGCCCCCCCAAAGCTGCCTGCAGGTGCAAGTTCTCGATGGTGGCCGTTGTTGAAAAGTGTGCGGCCCATCAATTTCGATGGCACTGGCCCCAGACAATTTTTGCCTCTGCTTTCTTTCTGTTTTGTTGCTGCGAACGTGCAACAACATTCGACATTCGACAACTTTCAGGATTCGCTCACAACGACATCGACAACGATGATGACGCTGTCGACGATGACGATAGACGACGAGGACGAGGACGACGACAACGACGACGATTGAAATTGCTGCCAGCTAAGGTGGCTAAGTGGACATTAATCAAAATAAATATGAGAAACGTGTTGAAATACACACGAAAGCGAATGTGGAAGGACGCAAGACGCAGGACGCAGCAGAAGCAGAAGGAGGGACAGGCGAGGAGATTAACGCTTACCCTGATATTCAAATTACCACAAAAACGTGCAAATTTTCGGGCTTGGCCTTTGTCATTCACATTAGCTCTAAAGGCGAATAGAAAGCAGCAACGGTGATGTCAATAAAAGGTTGAGGCATTCACATCTTGGCAGTGGTCAATATACTACTATATAGCTACACACACGATCCGAATACCAACACAATGGACAAAGAAACATGCAAAAATGACGGCCAGTCTTTCATTGTGTCCAGCCATATAGAGAGACGAGATTTGGCATATTATGTCATACATATATGTACACTGATAGCAAAATTGGGCGCTGACATTCAGGGCAAATGTGCCTCACCCTGTCTCGAATTATACAAATACATATGTACTTGAAATCTTAAGACTCCACTCTTCTTATAGTAAGTGTGCTTTAATCAATCCTAAACGAGAATTATCAAGCCCACAAATAGCATTTCGAAAAGAGTCTAGATTTAAGTCTATATATAAGTCTATATTTAAATCTATATTTAAGTCTCTATTTATGTCTATATTTAAGTATATATTAAAGTCTATATTTAAGTCTATATTTAGGTCTATATTTAAGTATATATTTAAGTCTATATTTAAGTCTATATTTAAGTCTCTATTTATGTCTATATTTAAGTATATATTTAAGTCTATATTTAAGTCTCTATTTAAGTCTATATTTAAGTCTATATTTAAGTCTATATTTAAGTCTCTATTTAAGTCTATATTTAAGTCTATATTTAAGTCTATATTTAAGTATATATTTAAGTCTATATTTAAGTCTATATTTAAGTCTATATTTAAGTCTATATTTAAGTATATATTTAAGTCTATATTTAAGTCTCTATTTAAGTCTATATTTAAGTCTCTATAAATATCAATGTTTTACAAGAAATTCACCGAAACATGATTATCAGTCTAAAATATAGATTTTGTAGATTTTAAAACAAGACTTTTTCCCTCCATTTTCCGAGCTGGTCGTAATTTGCTTTGTGGGTACATACATTAACACTTTAGGTTGAATGGTTAGTCCATATATTAACTATTTCGGATAGTTCTTAATCTTTTAAGGAAGTCCCCCAATCTTTATATTATGGATTACTCATTTATTTTATTCGGAATTGACAATCAAGCGTCCAAAGCTCTCTCATTCTTTGAATCGATCACAAACTCTTTGTTGTGGCTTTTGAAGGTATAAGGTATATGCTTTAAGCACATAGTATATGTTTTATACTAAATCAAGTCAAAGTTAAACCGGTCTTTAGAATGCCATTTGAAAATTTCAATTACCGAATTGTAAATATGTCCACTAGCAGTCTTTAAAAAGTAGTGGTAGAAGGGAGTAATTACATAATCTTACGAGAAAAAACTTGGAACTAGATACATAGACGTGGCTTAAACCTTCTGTCGCTTACCAACAATTACCCTGAACTACACAGATTACTACACCTGGCTGCCCGAGTCTTCCCCAGACAATAGATCGTTGGCTATTATGATCGGATAAGTAGTTAGTTTTACAGCAAGACAAATTATCCATCCATTTTTGATTTTGCTTTTAACATTCGTTTTAAAAAATTTAATTTAATTAATTTAAAAATCTCGCTGCTGTATCTGATCCCCATATCTTAGTGCATGTTTTTGATAGCTTACGAGTCCAATTTGATCCCTTTATGAGCTTCATTGCTTGCTGCCAATTAAGTAGCTTCCCCTGAAGGTGCTGAAATCTTATCTCACTTAAAAAATTGGACATATACTGATGAAGTGTATAACATTCTCTGTTTCTACAACATTTTATATGTGAGGCATACAGTTTAATGGTAACATTTCAGTACGAGGATTATAGATAAATGATATTTGTGGAACACTACTTATGGTTATGGTGAAAATAGTTTGCCTCTCCAAATATTAGGTTGAGCATTTTATGGGTTAATCGCGTAGCACTCTGTCTTGCTTGGAGGACAAACTTCATCGTCCTTAAAGAAATCTGTCTATTTCCCTTTCGGAAGTACATGTATAACTGACTCAACATCTTTACATCGATTTCGACAGGTATTCCTATAGATTATCTGAAGCGTTGTATAAAAGTCGCTTAATTTCAATGATAACTGCAAAATATTGTTATTTTTCAAACAGTTTCTTATCTATAATTAAAGAAATACGAACGACCAACAACAAGCAAAGCATTTTCAATAATCCTGCTGTTCCATTTGTTGTTTGTTTAATGTTCATACAATCGTGTGCATACATTATTTCAATATTTAAAGAAATACTATACATCCAATTCTGTTTTTACACGGCTTTGATTTAACACGGTTTGAAAATTGAAAATTCCATTAAGCATGATTCAAATAACATATGATGAATGTATTTTTTACATGGTTTTTTTACTCGACTTTTTCTGGAATCAATCTACCGTGCAAAAATAGAATTAGGTGTATTCTCAAAATAGCCCAACCGTTTCAGTTCTTTCAGTTCTTTGGACCAATTTCAATTTTCCACAGTCGACAAGCTGACAACAACATGGCATAATTATTTAGCCAGCTTTTTAAGAAGTGCAAATTGTGGCTCCATTCATACATATAAGTATATGTACTTGTATGTATGTATGTGCGTATGTCGCACTCTCTTTACTGCTACTACTTCAGAGCAGTGGTTTTATTGGGCTTTCTGTTTCATCAGAGAGCTGTCATTAGTTGAAATGACTTGACCAAAAATGCATTGGGTTAATCAAGCCAGAAGTTTGCTGTGAACAGCCAGCCCCCTCTAATAGGTCCTCGGAAGGGGATGGGGGTGGGAATGGGTATGTGGATGTGTCAGGAACGTGTTCAACTTGGATAAATCTAATGACAAACTAATCGAGAAGTTTGCTGCAAACTTTTTGGACGGGCGTTATGTGTCAGCAAATAACAAAGCCTGCGTTCATTCACATGCGAGCAAGTATAGTTACTAGCATATACTTGTAATACTCGAATAGTCCAGCACATATATACATAGCCATGCATAAATAAGTATGTATGTGTGTATGTATGTATGTATGTATGTATGGATGTATGGGTGTGTGCTGAAGTGTGCTCAGGTTTTTACCATACTGTCTTTCTGGTATTACGCACGCATCATTGGCGCCACATTTGCGGGCATTAAAATTCAAAGCACATTTCTATAAACTTGCATAAATATCAAGAGGCCAGAACAAAATACATCAAAAAGCGCGCTGAAGGGGGGTGGCTGTGTTTGTTGTAAACTTCTAAACAAATTATGCATGAGAAATTCAATTTGCATTTATTTTACAATAATTTCATATCGGCTGAAAATATAAGCGGCAACAACAACAGACAGAGCCCAACAACATGCAACAACACGCAACAAAATGTAAATACGTAGGCATTTCAACAACATCAACGACAACAACAACAACAAAAAGAAGAAAATCGTAGAGGCATATAGAACTTTTAAATGCGCTGCTCAGTCCGATAGCATTCAATTGGGAATAGAGATTAAAAAATTTGCATTATTTTAAATTCGTTTGTTGTCTGGTCTTCATAAAAAATATTTGAACATTTCTGCAAGTTCTCTTTTAATTCAATTTTTCACCTTCTTTCACCTAAAAATAATAACGAATAACACAGCTCTGCTAAAATAAATATATTTTTGTTCTTTTCTCACACAATTTTTATGCATTTCTAGCTATATTTTAAATAGAATTCCCGAGTAAATTCATAGCAAATTTCTTAAGCACGACGATCGCAAAATTTTAAATTAATGGATGACTTAATTTTGGCAAACATATTGTACTTCAGTCACAGTACTTCTATCACACATATTTTACCACGAGAGACTAGCATTTAGTGGGCTACAAAAACAACAGCTTTGGAGAATTTCCAAACAGAAATTTTAACCCATGATCTATCGACTATTGTGGAAGTAAATTGTGTACTGATTGTGGTTCAATAACTTTGCACTGAGGAATATTAATTTATTTTATTTACATTCCATTTTAATTATTCAAATATATTTTAACATTTTATACTATATATTAAAACAAAAAAAATTAAAATGATATGTTCGGTAGAGGATTGGAAATATAAAAATATCATCATATCCTTAGTGTGCTTAAGAAGATTGTTTTCATGCATCTAAATAGAAATCTAAACAAATTGGAAACTATAGATTTCAAACGGTCTACCTTTACCGATAAATTACAATAGCCAGAGCTATTATTTAATGTAATCCTTTTAAATATTTTCGTCTGACTGACCGTAATGTTTATTTTTGGCATGAAGTTTTATTTATAATCACATATTAACAGATCACAGTTCTCGAAGTTTTCATAAAAGTCCTTCACATAGTTTGTAATAAACAAGGACAAGACAAAAACGCTTATACATAATTTCTCTCAATTAATTTGGCACTCAGATAATGATGTTTGAGTCGTGCTGTTCACACTTCAGGACAATACAAGTATTTTCTCTTAAAAATATATTCCTACACAGTTCTATATATTATTTGTATTATTAGTAATTTTTAAAACTGTAAAATTAGACATGCCAGCATTGCCAACTAAAATACACTGTATACTCGTTTGCAGGGTACCAGAATGCTTTATGAATTTGAAAAAAAAAAAAAAAACTTTTCCAATATTTTACGAATCAGGTGTTTCCTGTCGAAGTTTCCGCTTAAGAACACGCACAAGACGCACGCAATGACAGGGACCCCGGGTATATGGCAAATGGAATGGATGGCAGACGGCACAGACACGTAAAAATGAAATTTAATGAAATGTAACTGGATATGCCACAACCACAAAAGCAGCCTGCAGGCAATGCGGGCGCCAGAAAGGACGGGCGACGTCCAACTTTTGGTCCCAAACATTTCTGTTATTGTTGTTGGCTGACTGGCTTGCTGGTTGGCTGGCTGGCTGCCTGGCTGAGTGTCGGAACCAAACTCTCACGGGTGATGCGTCCTTACGGCCAGACAGCTCAGACAGGCAGGTAGAATGTCAAAAAGCCTATTTAACATATTTACTCAAGCTATGAGCCACAAAAAAAAAAGAGAGAGAAAGTTACGAAAGTGAAATCCTTTGGCAGCAGCCGGCTTGCTACCCAGTTTCCACTGACTGTCTGCCGTTCCGGCTGTCTGTCTCTCCGTCTATATTTGTTGCTGTTGTTATTGTACTTTGTTTGCTGTCATTTCAAATATTATAAATCATGTGCTGCATTAGCCAAGCGGCGTCTGAACACGTGCAAATTGGCATAAAATTTATAGAACAAATGGAAGGTCGCCAACGGAACAACATTTCTGGCCAAGCAAAGCTGAGAATGAGCTTTGCAGCAAATAAAAGTTTAGTCATTCAGGAGCACAACGGAGAACGGAAGGAAACTTGGTTTTAACTGATGCATATTGTACCACAATAAGGTGAATATCTTATGCATAACAAAACAGAGGATTGCTCAAATATCTTACATTTATTTGAAGGACAGTGCCCACACCCACAAGCACTTGGAAGCCCAGTTTTCACAATCAATGTAAAATATACAAAAAACAAATATCAACTTTCAAAAAATAATTCTCAATATATAGAAAACAAACACCTATTTTTAAAAAACAATTCTCAATATTTAGAAAACAAACACCAATTTTTAAAAAACAATTCTCAATATATAGAAAACAAATATCAACATTAAAAAAACAGTTCAAAATATACAGAAAACAAACATCAATTTTTAAAAAACAATCCACAATATACAGAAAACAAATATCAATTTTTAAAATACAATTCTCAATACATAGAAAACAAATATCAACATTCAAAAAACAGCCAAAAATATATAGAAAACAAATATCAATATTCAAAAAACAAATATCATTTTTTTAAAAACAATTCACAATATATATAAAACAAACATCAATTTTTAAAAACCTATTCAAAATATACAGAAAACAAACACCAATTTTTAAAAAACAATTCTCAATATATAGAAAACAAATATCAACATTCAAAAAACAGTTCAAAATATATAGAAAACAAATATCAGCTTCCAGTACTGTTCCTAGTGAATTAATTAATTTGAAAAATATATATTATTTTATGATTTCCTTAAGTAATACAATAGGTATTTATTTAATATAATTCATATCGTTGTTTTCTTTAGATTTTTTTGGCACAAATTTCTTAGAATTTCAACATTAATTTCCAATTTATTTCTTTTCTACACAATTCGGAGAGAGTAGTAAAAACCGAAAAAATATCTTGCTATAGAGCTTAGTTTAGAAAATAAAATAATCAAAAGTTACAACGAATGACAGCTGCTTTGCCTAAGGTCGAATGCAATTATTTAAATTAGGTACATACTACATATATAAATATATATTCCTGATAAATATATATGCCTTTAAATGCGATGTATTACTATATATACGCGATAACTCATTAATTTGTATTCGATGGCTCCTCTACTTCAACTTAAATCTTCAATATACAAGTATATTGAAGAGAAACACTCTTCCATTTTTAATTTGATTTGAAGTCCCCATGTTCTAGAAGAATCTTTTAAAGTTTCGATTATTTAAAGCCTGTTTTATTTATCCCAGTTAATGTTTTTTCTATCCAAAGAAGTCCATAAAGAATACTTATTCCCTGTGTACCAAAAAACAGGGTAACGCCCATTATAATTCTCGATGGAGCAGTCTTAGTTTTTTCAAAAATGGACTCTCCACTAAAAGTGAACTGCTTTGAGCGTTCTCTTGCCTATTTTAAATTTCACTTAGATCAGTAGCTATATCGACCTCCTAAGTCATATAGTTGCTATAAAAACGATAAAAGTGGAGAAGCCGTTCCAGGGTGAGCCAGAAAATGTACCAAATAGTTGATGAATAGTTTCCATAAGTATAAATATTTGATTCAATTTTTTCCGAAGCCCATAAGATACCAGTCGGTCCAAAAGTAGCCTACGTTTTTAATCATTTTTGAAAAATTTTACTGACATCTTAGGCTCAATGAGCTACGATTCACCTTCGATAATGCCAGTGTTTTAACCTTTGCACGAGAAGAAAGCTTAATGCACGTCTGATGTGCCACACAACCGTAAATCTGTAGACGAATACTATATGTATAGGGAGTGTGGACGACTCCCTTTCCCATGGCAAAGCCTGAAAGTCTTGTCACGTCATTTTGTTTGAGCGACAAATGCAATTCAATTGTTGGCTGTGGCTCCGCCTCGTCCTAAGTCCAATCTGTCGCCACCCGCAGTTTGTCCAAAATGTTTGAGTTCTATTTTATTTTTTCTATTTTTTTATATTTGTAGTCGTCGTTGTCGTTTTCGTCGTTTTTACAGCCAGGCAGCAATTTGCGGGCGAATATTGTGATTTGTAGTAGCGTGTCGCGGGTTTTTCATCAGCTGTCGTCGTCATCATCCCCTCATCCTCATCCCCATCACAATTCTCATCCTTATCGCCTCTCAATGCCCTGTTCATGGCTTGGCATGCTTGGACTGCTTTGCAGCTTTGCATTTTGTTCAGATACTTATCACACAGTTTGGCAATGCTGCACAAAGTTTTGCTTAATAGCCTGGAAGTTTTTAATGAAACGCTTGCTTTGGTTTTCGCTTATTGTTGACTGTGGTCGGAGCCGGATTTGGATTTGGAGTTGAAGTTGGAGCTGGAGCTAGAGCTGAAGCTGAAGTTGGTGCTGCGTTTCTTCATCTGTACGATATTTGTTTGTTTGTTCGTTTGTCTGTTTGTGTGATTGTTTGCTTTCTTGAGAATTGAATTGGATTTATTTGTGCGCACTTTAAGTTGCTTAAGAGTGCAGTGTGACCGTGTCCCGCCCTTTTTCACACTTTCTCTCTCCTCCATCTGCCTCTCTCTCTCTCTCTCTCTCTCTCTTTCTTTCGCTTGGCCTCTGTGGTTGGTGGTGACCCTCATCAAACGGTGGCACCCAAGTCATGGAAAATTTTATGGAAAAGGTGAAGTGTCATACACTTTTTTCGGCTCTACCTTTTGCTTTCGTCTTTTCTCAAACACACATACAACATATTTATTCCTTTATTGCATTTTGTTTTATTAAAAAGATTTCTGGCAGACAAGCCTTTGTCTTTGGGCTTACTTTTGATTTGCACACTGCTTGACAGCTGTCGCCTGGCCCACCAACAACAACAAGAACAACAACAGCAAAAACAAAAACAAATACGAGTATAATAACTAGGGAAGCAGAGGCAGCTTAAATTCCTGCTTGGTCAGAGAAAATTAATTTGCTTGTGCATTAGGTTTGATTTTAATAAAGTGCCGGCATAAACTTAATAAAGTGCCGCTTCTCTCTGCCTGTCAGTGTGTGAGTGGCCGATGGCCGACGCATTTGTCATTTGTGTAATGGAGGAGCACATTTTTGTACTAGTTATTGTATTTGTTGTTCTCCCTGCTATTCTTCTTGCTGTTGTTGTTGTTGTTGTTGCAAACATGACAGCTCACATTAATTGTGGCAGTTCGTGCGACGGCCTCCTAATTAAAAGCGAAAGTGTTTTGGCACGCCGAAAAGTATGCTGCAAAAAAATTAACAGCACTCATTACAAGTCCTGCCAAGGAAAACAACAACAACAACGACGACGGCGACGGCGACGACGACGAGGACAACAACGATGACCCTTGGCCGAGTGCAAGTGAAGCGGAATGAAGGCGTCAGTGCGACAGCAAATAGATTTATGATGGCCTCATTAATTATGAGCTTCACTTGAAAATTGCAATTAAAAGCGTAAAGAGTCGGGCAACGACAACGGCAACGGCAACGGCAACGGCAATAACAACCCAAATCAACATAAATTGCAAATTGTTAATTGCCCGTCGTCCATGGCACGAGCGGCCCAAATCCGAATGCAACAACAGCAATAGCAACAACAACAACAACGACACAAACAGCAGCTACATAACAGAAAAATTGCCATAAAACTTGAGCGCAATGTAATAGATGTTGGCTTTTGGCACGCGCATCGAGCTATGCATATAAATCCCATCCAATGACGGCTGTGCCCCTACATACACTGCTCCACATAAATATGTACACACAAAATACATATATGTACATGTATGTATTTATACGGCAGTAGACTCATACAGAAAATTACGAGTAATATTCAGTTTTATGCTCGATGGTTAATATATAAATAGAATCTTTAGTATGAAATTTATAGATAAATCGTTTATTCCAATCCATTTAAGGTGTATTTATTTAGCAGTTGCAAAGCAAAGCAAACTTTTAATATAAATAGTTCGATATTTTCGATGAAACCATATAAATAAATAAAAGACATACAAAATTAGTTTTAAAACTAAGGACGACATTTCTGCTAAAATAATACAACTTCTAAATTAAATTTTAAATTATATAAAAATATATTTCTTAATATGCAATTTATAAAGAAATCTTTAATTTGAATCCATTAATGATGTATTTGTTTAGCAGTTGCAACACAAATTTAAAGATAGTTATAAATAGTTCGTTATTTTCGATGAAACCTTAAAAATTATAGTCTTTAATATGAAATTTATAGAGAAATCGTTTATTCCAATCCATTTAAGATGTATTTATTTAGCAGTTGAAAGCATAGTAAAACATTATTATAAATAGTTCGATATTTTCGATGAAGCCTTTCAAATAAATAAAAGACATACAAAATTAGTATTAAAACTAAGGACAACATTTCTGCTCAAAAAATACTAAGGAAAATATCATCTTTAATATGAAATTTATAGAGAAATCGTTTATTCCAATCCATTTAAGATGTATTTATTTAGCAATTGGAAAGCAAAGTAAACTTTTAATATAAATAGTTCGATATTTTCGATGAAACCTTATAAATAAATAAAAGACATACAAAATTAGTATTAAAACTAAGGACAACATTTCTGCTCAAATAATGCTAAGAAAAATATAATCTTTAATATGAAATTTATAAAGAAATCGTTAATTTGAATCCATTTAAGATGTATTTGTTTAGCAGTTGGAAAACAAAATAAGAGATAATTATAAATAGTTCGATTTTTTAGATGAAACCTTTTTAATGAATAATAGGCATATAAAATTAGTTTTAAAACTAAGGACAACATTTCAGCTAAAATAATACAAATTCTAAATTATATTTTTTGAGCAACCTACGTTATTATTATTCGTGGAATTGCCGAGTTTCTTTTTTATGATATAATATAATTGATATATAATTATTCACAATGGAAGATATAGGGAACACATGCTCGCTCAGTTAAATATCTCTCGGAATACGCTTACTTATGCCATTGAGTGTGTATCTTCTTCTTCTTTTTTGGCGAATAACGTGCGGCAAACAATTTTCTGGCCGGTCGCATTTTTATGGCCAACAAGATAGGCGAACGGCATCGATAGATAGTATTGAGCTGTGTATGGGGAGAGGAGTGTGAGGCAAATAGTTTAAGTCCCCGCCGCAGGAAGACCAAGGGAAAGTGAGGCCGAATTCATTAATACTAGTATTGCCGCTGAGCTAACTGGCGAAAGGGCAGTGGCCAGAAGGACATCAAGTTTTCTAATTAAAACAACAAACAAATGAATTAAGTGTGGCTGTGTGTGTGGGCGTGTGTGTGTGTAAATGCGATACTCTCTGTGAGAGAAGTCTGCCAGCAATACATATGGAAATTTTCGAGGCTGGCGCTTGGCCAACAAACTACCGAAACTGTCTGCAAGATGCTAATTCGTTTATAAAACTTTTGTCCCCAAGTTTTCAACAACTGCTGGCATGCATTCACTTAGTCGGCCACTCAGTCACTCAGCCACTCAGCCACTCAGTCAGTCATTCGCTCAGTCATTCGCAGCTTCCCTATGTGGCACAAACTTCGTTTAGCATTTGACCAACCGCATATACATACAGACTCAATACCCAATCCCATCCCAATCATCGCTACCGCCCCCATCCCCCCTCTGCCGCACTCGTTCACTCATTCACTCATTCGCTATGTTTATGGCAAGGACAGCAACGCTCAATCTCCATTGTTATGCGCCGCATGCAAATTTATCTGAGCCGGCAAGCGAATATGAAGTAGCTTTTCATCATCATCATCATTGCCACAGCGCTCCCTCCCATCATCGTGTGATATGCATCAGTTTGCTTTTTATATACTTGTAGTACGGCTAGTGTGGTGGTAGCCAGAAATTGTTTGTTAAATATGCGCGGTGTCCCTGGCATAAAGCCTTAGTTGGCTAACGCCCCCCTTCCACGCCTCCTCTTCCAACAGTCCCTTGGTCAGTTATTTCGGTATTTATATTTGTGTGTACATGCCATTTAAATTTTTGCATACAAATTGTCAGTTTTATGCATTTTTAAATTTACTCTCGCAACAAACAAAAACGCATCACCTTTTTATACGAGTATGCCAACGAAGTATATGTACATAAGGGTATGGACTTGGGCCCATAAATCGCGCATTTTATTGTAAGGCATTTAATTTAAATATATAATTCCATAATTTAGTTCTGGCACACTCGACCATGACAATGAACAAGCTCTCGAATTTATTAGGACAACTACTTCCGCTTTCAGAAAAGTTCTGACAAATTGCGAAAACTTATCAAAGGCTATTAATCAGATCCTATGTAGAGTTTCGGACCACTTAATACTTTGTGTTTTCAGAACATAGAATATATTTTGTTAGAAGAAATGTTGTGTATTTCAGAATCGAGGCCTTCATTAGAATGAGAACAAAACAAAATCTGCAAAGTAACGCCCTTTTCCTTAACTTTAGAGTCATTTTGAGGAAGGAAGGGACCATTGCTTTTCTGGAAAACTAAAAAAATACAAATATTTTAAATATTTACAAATTTACTAAAACAAAGACTGCGCTTGCCAAGCAAAACAATAATAATAATTCACACTTTAATGAGAAATTTTGAGTGATCTGGAAAATGAAGGCAGCACAGAGGCTTATAAATCCGCGTAAAACGCACAGCAGAAAATTCGGCTATTTGTAATAATCTGAATATTTCTGTTTTATTATTTCAAATTTCTTCTTCTTTTTTGAGGCCGCACAATGATTCTTTTGCAGTCGGACTCATATTCTGGGGGTCAGTCAGTGTGTCACTTGGCCGGCATGTTAAATTCGCGCTTCGATTTTTATTTGCCAACACCGCACATACACTGCACACACACACACACACTCAAACACTACACACACATATACACACGCTTGCAACGCCTGTCAGCTAAATATTTATTTTGCTAATAATTTATTTATATGCCTTGTCGGTATTGTAAATAGCAGAAGAGCGCACGCCTCCATTTCGTCGCACCCCTCCCTCCCCCAGTGTTCCCCATATACATGGCTTAGCCCTCGAGGCGCTCAATTTGCTGAAATAAGCACAAAAAATGTTTCTACGAATTGATTTGCTTTATAGACGTCAACGCCATCGTCTTTGGCCGGAGCGGTATGCGTCGCCCGAGACGCGATTATTATGCACCCTCGTCGTCGCTTCAGCATGTCAGTCAATGACTCATATCATTATGGCGCATGTCCTGCGGCCTGCACAGCACACACTCACACACACACACACACGCACACGCAATTGAACTTGTTTACTCATATACTTACTCGCTTTGATGCGTTGTCGTCGACTTCATCTTTTTATGTGTCCGCGCCTCCAACTTTTTCCGTTCGCATTCCTTATTTTTGTTTTTATTTTATGTCTAGTATACTCGTACACGTTTAAGGCCACAGTCGATTTCCACTTGAGTAGATCTACCTGTATCCTTATCCCACGGCTCGTCTCCTTCGAGTGGTGGCATGCCTGCCCATTCCTCTGCTCCATTCCTGAATCGTTCAGTCTTTCATTCGTTTTATTTCTATGTTTGCCTCATTGATTAATGCCTAAATATGCGTCTAGCTGGCTGCCCCTGGCTCTGTCTCTGTCTCTGCTTCTGTTTCCATCCCATCGCTAGACTCTAGAAAGACTTCAACAAAATGCAAAACACTTGTGGCCTTTAAGGTGTAAGTCTTTTCAATAAAAAACATTAAAAGCCTTGTTAACAGCCTATCCGAAAGAAATCCATATTTGTCCTTACTCTCTGTTTTTTAAACAACATGTTTGGCGGTCAAGCGAATTCATTTAAATCGCTTTTGGAGCAAATTTTCTAGTTATTTTACAGCTTAGGCTATAGAAGGAATTCCAAATGGAATTTAAACAATAAACTGCTTCAATATTAAAACAACTTGTACCTATAAATAAAAATTTAAGTACAAGTATTTTAGATTTTTTTATAATAACAAGTAAGAAATATTATTACCACTTACATTAGTCTTTGCAAGGGCGTAGGCAGGAAACAATTTTTCCATATAAAGTCGATCACAGGTTCATTATTATGACGCATTATTTCGCCTTAAAATGGATCTGAGTTAGATTCGTTGAAGTTTTTTCATTGATCATTAATTTTTTGGCCCCCCCCTTTGGTAAAAGCTGCCTACGCCCTTGAGTCTTTGTACGAGTATTAAATATAAACTGCCATAGTCTAGTCTTTCCTGGTCATTATTAATGCTTTACAAATAAGTTTGTTATACTTGTATAATAAACTTGAACTAAGTTCCGTCAATTAGCTGCCCATAATTTCGAAAAACTCTTGCGTTTTAAGGTTTCTTCAAAATAGTACTTTATGAAGAAGTGGGATTCATAAAATTGAAATCAACCATCTCATATCCTTATTCCATTTCCACCTCTAAAAATACCTTACAAGAGAGATTCAGTTACATTTCCACCTCAGAGTGGACGTGTGTTTTTTATTGTGGAATCGAACGCAAGAGCGTTCCTTGTATATAATGTTTATTGTATTTTCAGACACAAGGAACGCTAAAAATCCATACTGAAGCATTTTGATAGGAACTTTTCGGGTAGTATGAGTGCCCCCTAACCAGTGTGGATTTTTAGTTCCCTCTATAGAGCATTACCCGCGTTGTCTAACGTTCTTTTCAATGGCCCTCTTTGGGGAATTATCAAAATAGTATTTATTGGGGAAAAAACGCATAATCATTTTCCATATAAGAGGTGTTTATCCACTTTCAGCTACCTCGAGTTTAAATAATTTTCGGCGCTTTGTTCTGCTTGCCCGAGGGATAACTTTCTCTTCTCTGTATCTGATCTTCCTTGTGCTCGGACATCTATTATAGAGATTTCCAATTTTTGGTTACAGTTACTGAGCTTAATGATATCGGCTCAAGATACATAATTGCCAATTGGTTCTCTTTGAATGAAAATTTTTCTTTAGACCTTCAATTATGGCTGCCAATGCTTGAGCGTGGTTCCTGGATTCCATTTACTTCCGCTTGAAACTGCTGTGGTCCGGAAGTTCTTATATTGAACAGTCCTTGCTGACGTGCGGTATTAATTTCAAACGAAACTCATCTACATTCCTACATCCACTTTAAAAGTGTCCATGTACGAGTGAGGGTAGAGCTTAAGCGACCGCATTTCACCTTCCTATCCTTTCTCCCTCTCTCCCGCTCTCTCTCTTGCTTTGCAGTGGCTTAATGCAATATACGTACAATATGAAGCAACAACAATTGCTGATAACGTCATACAAAATATGTTGATTATCTAAATCACGTCGCTTCACCTTTGCACAAACACATGTACAAGTAGATCCAGGACAGAGCCAGGTTGTGGGCTACAAAGTGTTAACACGGTGTTATAACAGGAAAGCAAAAACACACCTTCGCATAAAAACCCGACCTGAGCGTGCAGCACTCCGACTACAAATGCGAGCACACAACACATACAAACATGCTCACACACACACAAACAAACAAACACAAAGACACAAACACAAACAGGTGCACACGGCAGCGATTACGTAACGCGACAAGTGCCATCAATCATATTTATGCAGGCACCGCGACACATACATACAAGCGCACTTACAAGCACACATACACGCACACACACCCACACACACACACACACACACACACGCACACACTCACATACATGACCGCAAAGCGCGCCCACAAAGTAAACCGAAAATTGTTGTTGCTCAAGAAAAATGGTGGCGTTGCTATTCTAGGGTTTTTGTTGCTGAGCTACATCCAGGCATGCAGACTTTCTCTAGGCATTGAGACCTCAAATAACAATAATTACCCTAATTTAGATATACCCTGCAGGTACGAGTAGCTTACCGGTGGCCACTAGGGTACCAGGGCCGTCTTAGTTATCCCTATAAATTGCATCATAAAAGCTATCGTTTTACAGCATACAGGCAATATCTTAGGAAAGATACTATGGAAACTATATAGCCAGCTGCCGATAATGACAAATTAATAAGCCACTACATCTTTTATCTACAATTGGGGAAATTTATAATTTATTTTAAATGAAAACTTGCCACCAATTAGGATGCCAAGAAGTACCATAAACATGCGATCTCAATTTTTAAAAATGCTGCCAATAATGAATTTTGAAAAAGTTATTACAATAATATTTTTATCAATTAATTAACCTATATAGTACACACAATAACATATGAATCTAAATGCTCCATTATATATAAAAGCACCAATCCAATGCACCCCCTTTCGTAAACATTTAATGAAAAATTAAAGTAGAATTTTGTTTAATTATTTTTTTAATTGTGTTGTCAAATGTCCCAATTATTGCAAGTCCTATATCATTACTTAAATTTTCTTTTCGTTCTTATTTTTGCAATCCATTAATTGTCAAAACTTTTTAAGCACTAAGCTAACGCAATCATTTATACCAAAGCTCTTCCACTTTTACGAAACACTATTTTAAACGACAGCTATTTGAGCCACAATCCTTTGGATATCCTGCAGCCGTAGGGTATCTAATATTCCATTCGGGCAATATCCGACATTATTATATAAATATATAAATATTGTTAAGATTTTCAAATGTGTTGAGCTATCAATTGTAAAGTTTTGAGCCATCGATGCAACCGATAATATCTTGCACTTATATTATTTCAAAATTAGGTAAAATAAACTCTAATAATAAAAAAAGATAATAATCACAATGGAATTTGTAAGCAAGCCGACTTTTGAGATATCCTTTTGAGATTCAGGCTCCCTAAAATTTCTTCTAATTTTCTGGCACACAAAATATACTTGGTTCGTTAATATCCAGGAAAGCTACAGAATATCGAAAAGTCGGCTAAAACAATTCCACTTTGAAGTTCTTGGCTATAATTGCAATGTGGGCATGTAATCATTTATAAATATATAAATGGTTTTTGGTTTTTTTTTACTATCATTTTTTTGTTTAATCTTGCTCGGAAGGGTAGTCGCCAAAAGCGGAGAAGATAGCTCGAAAACAATTTCTTATGTAGGATTTGCGTGTGTGGGAGAAATTGAAAAGACGCACACACACACACTAACACGCACACTGACGTGCTCATGATACTTGTATGTTCCTGTGCCCCTCTTTACTCGTACTTGGCCCGTCGCGTCCTGGGCTCTGCGGTCGCCGTCATCGCATCCTCGGTGCTCAATCTGATTGCCTGCAACAGGGAGGGAGGGAGGATGCGACGGCAAAGCGCGCAACGCGCACTTCGCTCATCTTGATAGTGCCGGAGGATTAAGAGCGGCCCAAGTAGGAAAAGCAAAACGCCTGAACTGCCGACGCTGACTGCTCGGAAATGGATGAGAGCATGTGCGGATGAGTGAATGGCTGAGTGAGAAAAACAGTAGAGATGGGAATGAAAACGAACCACTAACGAAAATAACGCAAAGCTGCAGCTGAAGTACAAGGATTACGAAAGGATTCGTTTTTAACGAGATTGACAACGAACCGCAATAGTGGATGTGCATGCGAATGCGAATGTGGATCTGACTATGCGAGCGTGTGTGTAGATTCCATTTACTAGTGTTGCCTTTACAATCAAAATCGCTTAAGGAGAACATCGATTATTCAAGGACCTTACAATGATAAACATAGAAGTGCCTAGCATGTAACTGGGAACTGCACAATTTTCGAAATCTCATTCTTTTTATATAATTTCTAAATCATCTAATTCAAAAAGTTCCAAGCTTGAGCCCAAAGATATATGTATTATATGTATTATTAATATAATTTACTCATACAAGTAAAGGATATTTTTTATATAGTAAATCTTTTATATAAGCTTCAAGATTAACGAAGAAAGCATGCCAATTTGCATTACTTTTTATTGGAGAGAATTATTGGAATAGCAGAGATTTAAATATTTTAACTCCCAGAATGCAGTTATAAGTATGATTAATATTCCAAGACCGAAAACATAAATACATATATTATGCAATTTCGTAGCACATTGGCATTGCGATCTATAATAGGCTTAGCACAGATATACATACATATATGCATACAGATGTACAGCTCGAAGGATAATGGGTCAAATGAAATCGTACGTACACTTTTGTCAAGGAAGAAATATGGTTTTTCGTTTATATCTTCGTAAGGATACATCTTAAGTCAATAATTTTTCGTTTTCTTCCATAAGAATAGATAAGCTACGAAACTGCATCATTAGTTTTTTAGTAAATATCTTTAGTTCTGCCAGGTAGCAAAATATTGGATCGTATGTAGACTGTATGGTCTAAGCTTCTATCCGAGATTATTACACTCAGAAACATTATTATTATTATTACCCAATGAATTTAGCCATTAATTATTGTATGTAGAAATGTTGGAGCTTCATGAACGTTCCCCTTAAGCAATGAACACTGTAGGCGTTATAGCTGTAGCCATAGTTGTCGTTGTTTCTGTTTCTGTTTCCGTTGCTTCTCCAATGCTGTGGCACGCTTCTTTTTGCAATCAAAGCAAGTTTCGCTCATAAAACTAAAACGAAGGATTTAATTTTGCAAAATAAACACAAAATACCAGCAACAACAATACGAATAAATAAATGTTGCTAGCAGTGCTTGTTTTTTCTCTCATTTTATTTTTTTTATATTGTTTTGCTGCAGCTTTGCTTTCTTTCTGGCCTTTTTATTTAGCAAATAGACGCATGGCTGCTATTATTATTGTTGTTACCAGTTTATGTCTGCCATGAATTTTGAGATAATACAGAGAGCCGAACCAACACAGACCAACACAAACCAAAACAAACCAACACAAACCAAAGCAAACCAAACCAAACCAAACTAAACTGAAACCAAACGAGAAATTCATTATTCATTTGCAGCATAAAATAAAATAGAAAATGCAAATACAACAAATATTGCCTCTGTCTCTGCCTCTGCCTCTGTCTGTGCTGTCTCTGCCACTGCTGGCATCTACAAGGAGCGGGATGGCCAGGGGCGGATGAGTTCAGGCAAAACAGTTTTTGAGTTTTGCTTTTTTGTTGTTTGGTAAAAAAGTTTTCTAATTAAAACAACAACTGACAACGAAAATTGTCAGCACACACACACACACACACACACAAATATACATACAAACAAATGGACAAATGTACAGATAGATGTGTAGGTATATTTGCTAACTGCAAAATGTTTTGTTAGCCAACTTTTACAAAGGTGTACGGCCGGGGGGGAGGGGCAGCGAAGGGGCAGTGAGGCTGCCCTTGGCGTTACTGCTAAACAGACGCGGCCGCATTCAAACAGAAAAGCGGCACACGACGCCGGGTGAGGGGCCTATAAAGGTGGGGAGGTCGTTGTTGTTAGCAGTTGTTAGATTAGTTTGACTTTTTTGCACATCCGTGCAGTCGTCCTTTCGTCCTGCCGGCGTACCATCCAGGCACGCGTCCATCTGTCCCGATGTTTGCAGTTGTCAAATGTAAATGTGCAGCCAGGCAAGCGTCCAAAATTGTCAGTTGATGATGATGGTAGAGCTGCCAACCAAAAGGATCAAGCAATTGTTTGCATGTAAATTACTGAAAAATAACACAAATAACGAAGCGCCAGCAACAGGGCAGCATCAACAACAAAACACATTGTACTATTAGCCATTTGTCCATGTCAAGTCAACAGACATTAATTAACTGCTAGGATTTTTCAGCTTTGATTCGTAATTCAAAATATTAAGTCCGTCAAATCCAAGCTTGGTTCGCTTTAAATGAACCGAATCGTCACCTGACGAATGAGTATTCCAAGAAAATAAAAGTCGATCATTTTCTTTATTTAGTTCAGTTGAATTTACACATTGCGTAATGTACATAAATACACCTAATTCTATTTTTACACGGTCTCTTTTTACGCAGTTCTGATTTAACACGGTTTGAGAATTAAACATTTTATAAATGGATACACGACTTTATTCCATTTATCACGATTAATTTTTCATATGATCAATTCCTTCTTTTGTATACGGCTTTTTTCACGCGACCTTTTTAGAAACCAATCTATCGTGTAAAATCAGAATTAGGTGTACATACTTACATACAGGGTGCGAATATTGAATAACTTTGTCATTAGTGAACCGATTGACTTGAGTAGACCAGTGTTGAAAACCTCAGTTCAAGAAATTGTACAGAACCAAATTAAATAAAAATATCTCATACTTGAAAATCGGTTGTTTATTTTCAAAGATATTTAATGTTTACATACCGACATAAAAGATGGCGCACCCTGTACTTATGTAGGAGTGCTGGGATCTAATAGATAACAGGGCTTATAATAACAGGGCTAGATATACACTAGCCCTGCTATACAGTAGGACTGTTATACAGTAGGCCTGTTAAACAGCAACATTTTATGCAGTAGCCCTGTTATTAACAGACTCTCAATGAAGCTACAGTTGGAAAGTAGATAGACAAAGAGAAGGACAATGAAAGAAAACGAAGTAATGTATAACATCAGATCAGTTAGTCGGGCTTGAGTTGTTGAGAATATATAATATATATATAATGTTAATGGCAATGTTCTTTGAAGCAAAGTCCTCGACAACCCATGCCCTACATATATAAAACTTAATATACGTGCCACTTAACTCAATAGGTTTTAAGGATAGAATTGATTGAAAAGTTCTGGGCCTCATTTCCAGTGCCATATCGTGTAAGCTAAGCTTCATTTTCTTGTATCGTCATTTCTAATGAATAACATGGCAATCAACTGATACTAATAGCTTTCAATCGCTACGTCTTTAATGTGCAACCCCCCAACCCCACCCTCTGGACAACAGCCGCCCCCTGAAATATTTGAATGTAACCACAAACAGCACACAAAAGTATTTGCTTAAACTTTTAATCAAAACTTTTGCCATCGATTTGGTTATGCGGCAATCAAATTAATTTGTTTATTAGCCAAATGGCTGTGGCGCCCACAAGCACACACGCACACACACACACACACACACACACACACAGACAGACACAGACACAAACAAAATTGCGACTTACTGGCGGTGAAAATGATTCATAATTTTTATTATTACCGCCGCCATTGCCAGCGCCATTGAAGTTGTTGCTGGCGCTTTGTTTTCATTATTCCAAGCGAAAATTGCTGTTGTTATTGCAGCACAAATGCTGCTTCTGTTCGCACACACACACACACACACACACACACACACACACACACACACACACACAAACACAGACAAAGACACAGAAAAGTTATTATTATTTTAACAATTTCAACTCTTTTGCGCTTCAGCTGCGCACCATTTTCTATTTGCCATCGTCTGTTAGCGACCTTGCATCGAGCGTAATTCAAAAGCAATTTGTCGAAATTAAATTTGATTACATTTATCGCGCCATGAAAGCGCCTGTCTGACCTGCCCCACCCCCCACCCCTCACACTACCCCTCCCCATCCCTCCTCCAGGCCAACTAGCTGGCCCTTTGTGCTGTTGTACTGCAATTGCCGTGCAAAAGTTTGGCGCCACTTTTGTTTGGTTTTCTGTTTCCAGTTTTCAGCTTTCAGTGTTCTGTGCTCAGAGCTGCCCGCCTCCACGATTTTTAATCGTTCGTAATTACGAATTGCGTGAACATTTTGTAACAATAAATGTTCGCTTTAGTCGCAGTTACAAACAATCATTACTTACTCGTACTCGTACTCGTAAACTGCATGAAAATTGCCATCGAATGTGTGCAAAATGCCGAAACTCATTATATTGAAGCATTATATGGATGATGTCACCAGGAATGTAGTATGAAGCAAGAAATACAAGTATGCGACAAATGTGCCCGACCCGTACATTTAAAAATTTCGCCTTGACCCTCTCCCTATTCGTATCGCTATCCCGCTATTGCTATCCTTCTGCCAGAGCCAAATATTTGTGCGACTTGCAATCGCTAAGCTGAACCCTTTTGGGTTGGCTGAACCTCCTCCTGCTCCGCACCACCAATACCACCCTACCCATCCGCACTTGTTGCTCGGCCAGCTTGCTTAGTTAACGTCGTCGCCTGACATTTGAACGACAGCATAATTAAGCGTCCGGATAAACGTCGCCAAATGAAATTAAGTTTAACTTTGACATGGCCACAGCACAGGGTCGGTAAAATTAATGGCTTGGGTTGACTCTTGATACCTTTTAGAACGATGCTCTTTACTTGATGATTAATAATATTGTTTGAGTGAAAGTAAACGGAGCTTTAATTACAAGTATTTTGCTTAGCAGTTGATAATAAAATATATTATATGAGAACTATTCAAAGCCCCAGAGTTAGCTTAGAGCAAGCTATCGTAGGCGATGCGACCACTATCAATATATGGATTGGCCTCATCGCTGGAGAACTCGCGCTTCAAATTCAATCCTTTCTTCATCCACAATCCCTGGGGCCTCTTCGATGCATTGGAGTCGTCAACGCGTGATTGTTTCTTTGGCTCTGCTTTTTATATTTTAGATAGCAATATAGACAATTGTGGTCTTATACGGTTAGCTCACCATTTGAAGCATCCAGGATGGGCTGATCTTCGAGCATCATTTGCTCCAGTGCCTGCTTCACTTCCTTGTCCTTTTGCTTCTCATCCTCATCAGCGTTCACCAGTTTGTTGTGTCCTTGCTTATGATCATCCATATCCTTCTCAGAGGCTGTTGAAATGTGCTTCGAAGGTCCACGATTCAAGAGCATTTTGAAAGCTGCATAGAAACGTAGAGAGTAATAAATTGATCTTTTGTATGGCTCTTCACTTCACTTACGATTGATGGCACGTCCTATGCGTTCCATGTACTCCTCGTCAGGATTCGATTTGTCGTCTTGATAATAAATGTCAGTCATTTGCTTGGCGCTGATCACAGCTGTCCATCGATAGAATGGACAATAAGAGGTCTACAATGGATCTATATAGAGACAACTTGCGATTCCACTTACCCCACATGAAAATCGCCACGATAAGAAAGACGATGAGCAGCCAAGAGCGAGTATGCGATTCAGCCATTGTAACAACTTTGAAGATTTGTAGTAGCTCTTACAGTGTTTTAAATCACAGAGATATGTTTGTTGTGAAATATATCCAAATTTTATGTGATGACAAAAGTCTACTCCTCAAATAAACATTGCAATAACATTTAGAAACCTCAAGCCCAGTAGTACGCAGCCTCCTAAGAAAGCATTTTCTTACACTTCTAAGCCAACATAGAAAAAAAAACGGACCTTTTGGGTTTTTTGTATAATTTTCCCCGCTTTACACTGTCAATTGTTGTTTAACTTGTAGTTTTCCTTATTTTGTTTAATTAAGTAGAAAAGACAAAGCTGCCTGTACTCTTAACATTAAGATGTCTTTTAAATATCTTGTAAATTCATGACGTTTTTAAGAAAAGTGAAAAAATTTAATTTAAATTGAAAAAAAGGGAGCTGCTCACCAACACGCCATGAAAATGCTGCTACAGAATGTATTTAATGCCAACTGTATATAATGCTTCCACTTCTGATCATTGTAAGGAGGTGTCAGGGGGATCCAATAGACAATAAACTAAACACCGGTATTTAATTACAACCACACTATACTTTAAATAACTAGTTTCTTACACTTTACATAACGTCTTCACAAACAGTTTCTCATAGTCTTTCAAACAGTTTCTTACATTCTCATATTATAATCTGTTTTTATACATTTTTTTATTACATCATTTGAATATACATCTTACAGTAGTTGCTTATATACACATATTTACATATACACATCTCTATATACTTGCATATAAAACAGTTTGTCCTGACTGACTGACTGATTGGCAATCAACGCACAGCCCAAACGGTACAGGCTAGAAACTGAAATTTTGACACAAGATCTCTCTCATAGTGAAAGTGAGCACTAAGAAAGGATTTTGGAAAGTTCGAGCTCCAAAGGGGGAAAACGGTCTCCAACGTTTGAATGAAAAATCTACAATTTTCATCAGATTTACTTCAAACTTAATTTGTATACTCTCATTAAGAATACAAGAAAGACTAAGTAAGGCTTTTAAAAAATTCGAGCTCCAAAGGGGGAAAAACGAGCTTTAAAAAATATTAATTACAAGAACAAAAATGTAACGGACCAGTTAGTACAGTTAGTTTTGTCAAGAAGAGAAAATGTTCATTTAAATACTTTAAATGCCTTCCTACTGGTAACTAATAAGGTGAAAACATATGGATAAGTCATGCACACACAATATAAATACAATTTGAAACATTTTTGTGAAACTGGGTCGGCTTTATTCCAAATATTTTCGAAAATACGAATTGCTTTTTACACATTTCTTTTTTGTAGTGTATTTTATTTGTAAATACATTAAATTAGAAAAAAATACATTGATTAACATGAGATTAGAAATTTGTAGCCAATTGTTTAAGCTGCTATTGGGAAATGATCTCTTTCTTGACAACCAATAAACGTTGAGAAGAAGCCATTACATCTGTCTTAAGAAAGTGCAGCTATAATTACAAAGGAACGCCCCAATATTGGCGGCAGTTCTATGAGAATTCCACATGCATATCCATGTGTTAACAGTATAGCTTTATTTTAAGGCGAATAGGAAAAAAATATGAAACCACTGCAGCACATGTTATAATTATAACAGTTAACATACAAACGGAAAGAGCGCATAATTCTCAAATCCAATTCTCAAATCCAGAAACCAAAAACCTAAAAAATCACCAACGGCAACAGATACGAGCCTCAGTAAGACTCGTTCAGACAATAGCCTGTCTGCATTTTAATTGTTGCCACTTTGTTGTCTGTGTATGCGTGTGTGTGTGTTTGTGTTTGTGGCGCCCCAACAGTAGCCGGAGCCACCTTATACTCAAATCCTGATGCTCGGTTATGTTTAACTATTATCACTGCTACGCTCTTTGAACTCAGTGTGCCACAATTTTGCTTTATGTGGCTGTTCCGGTTCCACCGCCTCCCTTCGTGCTGCATTCGCGTCGTGCCAAGCAACAGACAGACAGACAGACGGACAGACGGATAGACAGACAGTCTGTCGGACAAACATATAGACAGACATACTCGTACTCGTATAGACAGACAGCGGCAGCATTGCACAAGTTGCTAAAAGTTAAAGTTTTTGTGGTTGTGGCCATGGCGGTGGCGGTGGTGATGATGGTGGCATCAACAGTGTGGTGGTGGCGCTGATGCACACAAAGAGTTCTCTCCTGCTTCTTTTGCTTAATTTTTGTTGTTGTTGTTGTTGTTGTTGCTGGTATTATTATATAAGCCACCCAAAAGCCGCCCACTAGCATAAACGTTTGCTAACAAGACCAACAATTTTTGATGTGTGCTATGCAAACTAAACGTTGTGCACTGTGCACAAGTCTTTGCGTTCGTGTGTGTGTGTGTGCGTGTGTAGGTGTTGGTGTGCCTGCACTGCAACCTTAAGGCTGCGCATGTGTGTGTGTGTGTGTGTGAATTTTGTGGCTAAAACTTTGAATCCCCAATATTTGAACCGAACAATTTTTGCAACAAATTCAAAAGGCGAAAACAAAATTCAAATAAAATGTTTGAGGTTAGCCAAAAATATTTTCGCCGCACGCAGACATTAACATTTAAATATGCACACACATACTAGTGCATACATACATATATATGTATATACGAGTAGTAGGAGTATGTATGAGTGTTTTGGATGGATGTGTAGTGGAGTTTGGCCCGTTTATTGTTGTTGCTTAGACATGTCAGCCTAAGCAGTAAGAGTAACAAGAGGGGGGTACAACAACAATGGCAATAGCACAACAGTAATAACGACGCCCATTTTGCTTTATTAAAATGTCAAGCCAAAAAGGGCGCAGCAATAAAACGTTGTTGCTGTTGTTGTTGTTGTTGTTGTCGCTTTGGCTTCCATTAAATGCACAAAGCCCCAGCGTAAATAAAACAAAGCAAAATGGCAAAATGGCAAATGGTAGCACAAGCAAACACACACACACACACACGCATACAGACAACGGAGTTAAAAACATCTTAAAAGCTACTTTTAACCACAATTATGTAAATATTAACAAAACGTAGGCCAAGACAAAAGGCAGCGAACAGCAGCCAAGCCAAAAGGGAGAAAGGACAGGCATAGAACAGCAGCGCTACGGAAGCATAGACTGCGAGGCAGACAGAATGACAGACAGACAGGCAGACAGACAGACACGGACGGACGGCAGACAGACGGAAACAACATTCAAAGCCGTTAAGGCACACATGAAACTCTTGCCGCTCGCACTAAATGGTTGTTGTTGCTGTTGTTGTTGTCCTGCCTACCTGCTGCTCCGACACAGACTCTGACTACTCCGCCCTCCGCCCGCCTCTCCACCGGCACTCCGCCCGCCCGCAGAGACACGGTGACAGGTGTTGAGAGTTAACACCATACACATACTTGTACATAAGCCCCAAACCAACCCAACCCAACCCATGCCCATGCCCATGCCCGTGCCCGTGCCATCCCATCCTGTTTAGCCAGCCCGCTTGAGTGGCGTTCATCAGGCACTGCATTATGATTGAAAAGTTGTCACCGCACGTCACGTTTCATGCTAAAGTCAAATGTGCAGATAATAAAAAAGCAATCGTCCAACGCTCTACTCATATGTATGTACATATATATGAAAATATATTTTTATATGCCATACTCCAAGGCACACTGGTTAGAAACTTATTTAAATACTAGCGTCCTGCCCCTGCTTCGCACGGGTATTTTTACACAAATTTTAAAAATTATACGTTTTATCACACACACTTAAAACATACACCCTTCTTTTTGCTATGAGTTACTAAGAAGGAGTGACATTTATTTTGCATATTATTATTTTAATGCTTTTTTGTTCGTTTTTAGATTTTTTTGTTATTTTTTATTAGGTCAGAGGTTCACTGTAAAAGATATTTGATGTTTTATTTTGTGGTAGCAAAATAAATTGATTTTTAGGAGCTACGGCCCGTGATAGGTCAACATACAGTAAAACATTGCTTTCGTATGTCGATCCCTACTAATTCGAAGGCTTAGCCTTATTCGAAGGCTTAGCTTACCGGGAATTGAAGCCATATAAATGATCAAATGGGATCATCGGTATCCTTGGTACCCTCGTTATATGAGCTAGTGGACCAGTTGCCGGGCCGTTGATAATACTTGCTACACTTAAATTGTCCTGCAATTCCTTAATAAGCAGCCTCGTCCCATTGCACATGCTTGGAAGGCTTTAATTTCTCAAAAGCATGATTGCAATTCCGAATTTTACCGTCAATTCGTGTGGTGGCAGTCCAAAAGGGCTTAGTTAATTTAAATGTCTTCAATATTAATCACGGAGTCGATCGATTTGTAATTTTTTATTTGGCTGGGGGCTTTTGAATAATACTGCCCTAATATTTAAAGTGACAATGTTTCGAGGATGAATTTGAACAGCATGTTATTCAGGAGTTTTTTAAGGTAATTTTTTACACCTTTGGTTACATTATTGGCGTTTTAGTAAGGATTCCATTCCTTTTTGCAAATATAATATAGCCCATGTTCACCGTCGATAGTACAAGTATAGCTTCCCAACAGTGAAAGAATCCATTAAATCGGTCTAGTAGATTCGGAGCCTTTTCAATTCAAACAAACAAACAAACATACAAACAATCAAATCTTTCCTGTTTATAATATTAGTATAGATATTAAGCTAGCGTTTCCGGCTGAATTGTAGTGCTTTCTAAGATTTCCGACGTCACATCTCCAAGGCTTCGATTAGGTCCTTGAGTATAGTTAGATACCCACAGTCGTCCACCTTTCTTCGTCTGTACAAAGCATATCCACAGTCCTCTGTTTGTGTTTCTTGGGTCTGATGGGGATGCCCTTTCCCGCATTTGCCGAAGCCGCAACTCACGCTCTTGTTCCGTTTCTATGGCTCTAGAGTCTAGACGTATGTAGATGCTCTTTCGCAAAAATCTCATCATTTCCAACTGCTCTTTCTTCGCTCAGATTTTTTGGATTTTGTGGTTGTTTTACCAATAGATGTTTTTTATGCCACTTTTTTGTATACGATTTTAAAATTTTATTTATTTACGAATGAACCACTGACAAACAGAGTAAAAAGTGACTGTCAAACAAATGCAAATAAGCAGAAATAAGCCAGAAAACGATGGTTGATCGCGTTAACCTATCGCCACGAAACTTCACAGGATTACCCATTGGACTATTTTGAATATTGACACACTATTTTGAATTTGATCAACTATACGGAATATACATACATACTTCCTTTTACTTGTATATATATATATATAGATATAATAATATTAAAAAAATATTCATACAGCTACCAGGCAGAAACCAGGACGTAAATTTCTTGGCTTCAATCAAAAAGGAAACAAATTTAATTTCGGTTCGCAGCCTAGAACTGACTTATTCCTACAATATCTCTCTTATATCTTATATCCCTCTTTTTATTTGTATTTATAGCCATGTTTCCGAAATACACTTGGAAACGTTTTCAGAAACTATATTCAAAAACGCTTCTAGTATAGAACTTTTCAGCACCACATTGTCACTAAATTTCGAATTTATGAGGGATAAGCTGTCATAGGAACTATAAACTTTCTTAGAAGAAACATCCTTGCGGGCTCTGACAATTTTACAGCCAAGCTCTCTTGTAATTGTATTCCTCTTAAAGTTTCTTTTATGCTTATAATCAAATCTTTAAACCTTGTTTCATATTTGAAATAATTATGTTGTTTTACGTGCATTTAAAAACCGTTAATATAGTATTTCACTTTAAAAAAAAAAAGTACAAAACACATATTGCTTTTAAAAATAAGGAAATCAGCGGAATCATTCCGTTTACCCGAATGGTACTAAAGAGAATATCAAAAGCAAATTATTAGCAGCAAACAGCTCTGAATAAAAGACAATTTTATTGTCAAATTCGCTTATTTTGATTCCATTTTTAATCAAGAGCTTACTAGATTACTGCATTTTATTAAGTTTTTAAAAGCGTAGGATTTCTGTGGTTGCCATAATTAAAGGACTAACTAATATATAAGCATATAATATAAAGTGTCTGTTTGGTTGCCAAGATAATTAAAAAAAAAACAATTAATTTTTTCAGTGTGAAATAGCGCCATATAGAGATGGGATCTGTCTATAGAATCAGAACTAATGTGGCAAATTTACAATTGAGTCCATCTTCAACAATTTCGGATCAATAGTTTCGAGCTGCCGTACTCCATCCTTGTCCACCACATAAACCTCGAAATTTTCCAGCTCAACCAACGAACGCTTTTGTATCTCCGATACGCACCTCTTGAGTATATCGTAAGCCTCCGATTCGGTGAGCTTGTTATGCCAATTTTCCGCCAGTATTGTCGAAGTGAAAACACTGCCGTAGCCATGGCCGGCATGCTTGAACCGATATGCAGAGCCAAGGGAGTCAATTATGTGCAAGTCTGGTCCATCCTTTTCGTCATAGCTGTGCAGAATATGTGTTACATATATCGAGAAGTGTGCTAGGCTTGAAGGTATTTTTTTGTTTGTATTTTGTATTACCCGGCAAGCATTGTTGTGACCAAATATCTGTTGTGGGCGCGGGCGTATTCCATAAATGTGTTACGTGTAGAATGTGCCACCGAGCGCGGATTCTTCGAGTAGCCGTTCTTTATCTGATAGAGATTAACATCTCTGGAGACGAGTCTGGTGAGCTGACGACTATCGCCAGCATCTCCCGTCACGGCCATCACCGAGTATTTTGAGAGGGGAAAGAATTTCGATTGATCTGGCGGAGGCAGAGTCTCTATAGAAACCAATGAGCTGCTTTTTTGACTTACTTTTCCGTATGACCATCAAGGTTTTCGCTTGCATGGTATCGCAGGCCATCATGGCGCACTCATATCCCCTAATACCCAACATTGTCTCCATTATGTCAGCAATTTAGTTACTTCGTTTTTGTTTAAAATTGTTTTGATTTAAGTTGAAGGTTCCGACGCCTACCAGTTCGGATAAATACATATAGTACTAAGGGCCTGTGTTGCTGCGCCTCTAAAGAAACAAACTTTCACGCTGATCCCTTGGCTTAGCCAAAAGTTTCAGCTTCGTGTAGATTAGAATAGACCTAACAAGGTAATGGCCCTTGTTGGCCCTTAGATTGAAAATTTTTTAGGCAAAAGGGAGACGTCTTACATTACATTTTTTTCTGCTACACGCTGCTTGCAATGGAAAGCCCCATTATTACAAAATCACGGCCTACGGCTGGAACCACTGCTCTGAGCTCTAAAATGTTTCAATTTTGAAGGGAAAATTTCTAGAAATATATTTTAAACCATTGAAATTCCAATTGAGTTTGTGTACATTCCGGTTTCTCCCACTGTTTCCTCACCTAATCGAACATATTTAGAGACCACTAATAAACTCAACTTACTTCTTTCAAGCAATGCGGGGGCTATGAATTTACGGAAAGATTTTCATAAAAATCAATCCATCATATTAAGGTCCTGTAGTATATAAAGATAGATACATGGTTATAATATCTAAGTAGGTAAGGACAAAAAATTTAATTGCATTGAATATAAATGTATATAAAAAATCAATACCAAATAATAAATATAATTACCTATTGGAGAATTTTAACAAAAGTTAACTTGATTTATGATTTCATCGAATGATGATTAAGGTTTCTTGTTAAAACAATCGAGTTTTCTCCATAAACTATATGCTTTTTAATCGTAAAAACAAGCGGCGAACTTGAAGCCACATTATGCTTTTATATACGCTTTATTATATAGTGGGAACTATCGGTCCAGGATTACTTACTTATTTAGTGTTACAATGAACGATTGTTTCAATATTTTGTTGAACATAACTCAAAACATTTTCTAACTTCTCAGGAATATATCAATATCGGCTGCTCCCCACACACATCGATGGGATAATAGTCGAATGATGATTAATGTTTCTGGCTTTAACATCGCATAAACTATTTGCTTTTTAATCGAAAAAACAATCGTCGTAGGAAGCGCCGAACTTGAAGCCACATTATGCTTTTACATACGCTTTATTATATAGTGGGAGCTAACGATCCAGAACTACTTAATCAGTGTTACAATGAATGATTGTTTCAACAAATTCTGGTATCAATATTTTGTTGAACATAGCTCAAAACATTTGCTAACTTCTCAGGAATGTATCAATATCGGCTGCTCCCCACACACATCGATGGGATAATAGTTATTTTTTGCATTGCCTAACACCAAAATTTGTTGCTCCTTCAGTATCAAAGGAATTCAAAGGATTCTAGGGGCAAGTGCAGTGCATCTATTAATTCGAGCCACCATTTTAACTACTACGAGTACTGGCAAGCACATAAATTTATGTAGTGCCATTAATAAGCATAAAAGCATTCACCCCCTTGGCTCCAGACCACTCGGTAGCTTTGAGCGTTCCTTTGGGCCACGAGCGCCACTTCAACGGCTGCGCTTAAAATGTTTTCAATGCTGTTCAATAATTCTTACAAGGACAACAGCGCGAGGACGACGGCGTCGATGGCGACAATGGCGACAATGGCGACGATGGCGACATCGGCAACCAAGACGACTAATGAGCATGATAAACGACAAGCTGGCAGCTGCTGCTATGATGATGGGATGCTGGGATGTTCAGATGCTGGGATGCTCGGATGCTGGGGATGGTGGGATGCCGATAGCCGGGGGGCGCGGCTGACTAAGAGAAAAGCCAAAGCTTTTGCTGCTGTTTGCTTAAAAAATTGTGCGCTCAATGAAGTGGTGTGTAAATAACGCCGTTATATTTCAAAAAGCGCTTAATATCAGACGCATCCATTTATTATTGCAAGGATAACCAAAGAACATGCCGGTCTTTGCGAAGCTTAAACGCTTGCTCCTTCGTTTTGGTCTTTGGCTCATTTGTAAAGCTGCTGCGAATAAAACTGCTAATTATTTCTAGTCAGCGGATAAAACCTCACATGGAAATGCAACAGGAACTTGCACAATACAAAAGAATTCCTTCCCTGCTGCTTCAGACTTCAGCACACATACACACATAAAAATATGTGTCGTATATACACATACATGCCTTTATACGTACCTGCTGCCGTTTAGAGTTACTTTAAATGATAAATGGCTGGGCAGCAGCAACAACAGCCACAACAACAACAAAGGCTGCCTGCAGTCCATACGCTGCTTTTGTCACAGCTACAATGGCAAGGAATGACTTGGTCGCTCCTCTGAGGAGGTGGGAAAGGAGGGATGAGATGAAGGCAGCAGGCACAGGGAGCAGGGAGTCCTCGGGCAGTGCTTACCTTACTTTTAATATGTTAAACTGGATGATGCTGCCAGGCCAAGCCAGACACAAAGTGTGGCATACCAGGCATGAGCATCAGCATCAGAATCAGTATCAGCCGACACCGCCTCCACGACAACACACACTAAGAGGCAGGGCTGCAAACGGTTCCAAGTAGAACCGGTTCCTCAAACCAAATCCGAACCACCGAACTAATTATATTTCCCATTTTGAAGCGTATTTTAAAGATTTAATTATTTAATTGCTTTTTGTTTGCATTTTGAATTAAGAGCCCAATGCTCTGGTGGTCCCTAAGTTAATTTTAAACTTTACTTCTATTTGGCAAATGTTTATTTTTCGAAAAATCTGTACCTTTTATCAAAACCCGATGTAGGAAAAGAAAACAAGGCATTGGAATTTTAATATATAAACTAATTGACCTCTCTCAGACAAAACCAGAACAGAAACCTAACAAGCCATTGTCCATAATCTCATTTGAATTAACTGCAAAATGTATTAAATAAAGTAGGATGGAACTAATTAAGTTTCCCATTTAGAAACGTATTTTAAAGACTTCATTGTTTAATTGCTTTTTGTTTGTATTTTGAATTAAGAGAAAAATTTCGAAAAATCTGTACCTTTTATCAAAACCCGATGTAGGAAATAAGAAGAATGCATTCGAATTTCCAAATATAAATTAATTGACCTCTTTCAAACAAAATCAGAACAAACTAATAATAATTAGAATAATAACAAGTAGGATGGAAGATCCAAGCCCGTTTTAATATTTAATGAAATCTAAAACCATATTGTATGCGTTAGTATTGGCAAATACAAATATTTCTGTGCTAGTATTTGCATCCCTATTACCTATTCTTCGTAGTGCTTAGAAAGCTACAAAATGGAACTTGATATATTTTGTATCATTAAGATCTGTCCTAAAAGATCTATCCTTAAAGGACAATTATTAAATCAGATTCAGAAAATTAAATGCATTTTTGTAATTTAACATGGGGTTTTGAAGATTAAGATTAAAGGTTATTTAGAGACTCTAGATGACCCGGAATGGAAGATAAAGCGGGTGGAGTCCAGTGGAACGTAATATGAAACTATAAAATAGCTAGTACTTAAAAAAAAAGAGTTGCAAATAAAATATGTATTACAGTTATTTACTGAACTGACTTTCTTTTCAATAAATCCCTGATGATAATCAGATAGTATAGTATAGAATGTGAATTAATTGGAACTTTTGGTTCAACTCGGATGCTCAGATCTACATCAGCTTTCCATCCCTGTCCACACTTCGCCACTCACATGTGAATGAAACTTAAACGCAGTTCATAAAAAATAAAGCTGGGGAGGAAAAAAAGAAGAACTCCTCGTCGAGCGGAGCAGCAGATAGCCAAGCGGCGTGAGCTCGCAAAACTGTAGCCAAGCACTTTTTGATTTATAGAGCAAAAGAGGCGTGCGGGCTCCGGGTTGAGGGCTGCGGGGCTGCGGGTTGTGGACTACGGACTGTGGACTGCGGACTGCGGACTGCGGAATGACGGTTGGACGAACGGAAGTGTAGACAATTTGTTAGAATTTATACAAAAACGCAGCCGGAGTTGGGCACAAAATGGTTGAAATTGTTACGCCCACATAGCACATGGAACATGAGTGGAATTTCAGTTTAAAGTGCCAAAAGAAAAGGAGAGAAAAGAATAGGGAATAGAAAGGAATGGAATATACATACTATGTAGTATGTAATAGAAGAACGCATAAAAAAATTATATGGTGAGTGTAGCTAAACAAATGTGCCGGCTTTTGTTGTAAAGTTCAACTAATGATTTTCACTTAGAAACTAAATGCAAAATGTGGGCTCTACGAGTACGAGTATATATGTGTGATGTGGGTGTGTGTGTGGGTGTGTGGGTGTGTGTGTGTGTGATGTGGTTGGGTCCTTCCATAGTACTAGTTCATACTATATTCCATATCTCTATGAATCTTCGACCCACAGCTGCTGCACAGATTTACATGACATTTTGTCATTGTTGTTGTGCATGCTCGTAGTTGTTGTTGTTGCTACTCTTGTTGTTCTTGTTGTTGTTGTTGTTGCTGTAGCGCTGTCTGTTTTTATGACGTCAATTATGTTTATGAGCGTCTAAACAAAAGTCCTATAAAGCCGTCGTCGTTGTCATTCTTGTCCTTGTCGTTGTCAACGTTTATTTTGTGTCTCTGCGTTTCTGTATATATGTGTGTGTGTGTGTGTATATATATCTACATATATGTATATATATATGTGTGTGTGTGTGCGTGTGCCTTTGGCTTACTCCGTGCATATTTCGCTCCTTTTTATGGGGTCAGGCTCAGGGGCCACCACGATAGCATGGCTACACTCATATGTGTATGCATGTATGTTTTGTGTGTGCGTGTGTGTGTGTGTGTGAATGTTTGTTTGTTTGGTAAGGAGGGACAGAATGTAGTTTGAGTTTAAGTGAATTTATTACCATGAGCAAAATTTATTTAAGCAGTCAAATGCACGTGAAGTGCATCTCAAGAAAGAAGCTGTCAGTGTGCGCTGACATCAAAGCATGCGAGTGAATGAGTTACTGACTGAATGAGTGAGTGAGTGAGTGAGTGAGTGAGTGAGTGAGTGAATGACTGAAGGAGGCTTGCAGTTGCAGCTGGCTCTGGCTCTGGCTGTGTCTCTAACTGGGTGTGAGTCCAAGATGGCCACGGACGAGACAAATACGTTATTTTTTGGCAGCATTACTGCCTGCACATTATCCTTTGCACATTAGGGTGCCACTTCACTGTGCATCTGAATAACTCTATAGCTTAAGGATGTTCGCAATCCAATAAAAGTTTGTCATCATTTTGAAAAAGTTCCAACGCTTACCACATCTGCACAGCTTGCTACAGAAACTGATTCACCAACCCTTCAAGCCCCAAACTAGTTGACAGTATCAATCGGACACTTTTAAATGCTTTGAATAGTCATTCAAATGAAAAAACCATTCAAGTTTACAAATAACTTTAAGGATTTTTCATATGTTTTGAGGAAGAAATGCAAACAAATTTTATTAAAAAGCATTCACATTTAAAATATCAAAATAATATCCATTATTAAGATTTAGTCATTTATTTATTTCATCGACAAAGCTGTCAATGTAAAAAGCAAAAAAAAAAAACAGTACAAAAGAGAATTATTGTTTGTCGATGAAATAAATAAATGAAAAAAAAAGAATAAACAAAAAAGGAATGCTAGACTCGAGCGGGCTCAACTCTTAGATACCCTGTACTTCTCCCACAAAAAAATTAAGATTGGAAAAACTTCAAAAATTAAATTCAAAATAATGAAAATGTATTTGTCCACAGATTTCGAATGCAATAAAATAAAAAATACAAAAACAGGTAAAAAATAAGAAGATTTGTGATCGTGGAACTAATATAAAGTTTGTCTAGTGCCACATCGAGAGATTTTTTTCTTACATAAATGATCAATTTTTATTATATTCTTTGTATGTATATAACTACATACTTTAAACTTATTGAAATCTAGATGAATAATAACGGTGACAAAAAAAAATAAATGGGCGTGCAAACGGTGGAGAGAAAGATTTGATTTTTTTCAAAAGTGTGTAATTTTTCTAATGGGGGCTATGATAAAGCCTACTTAATTTTCTAAAAAGAATTCGGATGTTTCTCAGTTGAATTGGATTTTGTTGCAAGCTCACATGGAAAAGGGCCATATCTTTGGTCAGAGCATTTATAAAAAGTAAGTTATGGCAGGTAAAGAAAACTAAAATCATTTTGTTTCGATGGTTCAGAACTGAAAGTAGTTAGGAATGCATATTCTAAAATTAGCGTATTTAATTTTACTAATATTATTTGCATTTTAATTTATTTTTGTTCACCAAGAACTATCGTATGGTGAGCTTACGAAGGCAGGTTAATGAGGAGGACTCTATTGGATTAGGGTGGTAAACGCAGATTAGGATCATGATCTATCATCTTTGATTGAGAAAATGTAAAATAAAATAAATTACAGATTTATTTATTATTATTTATTATTGCAAAATAAATCGACATCATTTGTAAACGATACTCGCAAACACAGAGAACCGTATGAACAGGGGATGGCATCACATTACGATGTCCAATTAAATTTGTGGAGTAAAGCTGTGCCTTTGATATGAATTAAATTTAGATTAATTAAATTTTTGTTGTTTTCTTTTTAAATATAATACTTTTCATGCAATATATTTCGATTTAAGTAAAACACGATGTCCAATTAAATTTGTCAAGAATAGCTATGCCTTGGAGACTTGTAAATAAAAGTCATTGTCTTTGATATTAATTAAATGTAAATTAAATTTTTTTTAAATTGTTGTTTTCTTTTTAAATATAATACTATTCATGCAATATATTTCGATTTAAGTAAAACACTTGCAATTTATATTTACTCTTCGAATATTTCGATAATACTCAACATTTGAACTGAGCCCCACTCAGCAATTGACTTGCACTCTCGTATATTTTTTAGGCAAATAACTAATCTTGTCTGCTGTAACACCCTAACGTCCATAGACATATGAAGCGCACTTGTGCCAATGACTGACATCTCCTTCACTCACACACACACACACACACACACTCACCAACACACACACACACACTCAGGCACGCCGAAATCATGAAGCTTTAGCTTGGCAATGCAAATTCGCAACTTCGTGTCGGGTTATGGCTTGGGTCCTTAGTTGGGCACTTGTCGCTGGCGCAGTTCCTGTTCCTGTTGTTGTTGTTGTTGTTGTTTGTGGCTCTACTTTCGGAACGGCAGCTCAAGTAGTTGCTCGTCGTAATTCCAACTGAAAGGCAGAAACACAACACACAGCACAGTGCATCAGAGGCAGAAGACTAAATCCGTTGTTTCATTTATTTCACTATCAAGAGTGTTCATATTTTTCTAAGATTTTAAAGAGTCAGAAACAAGCAAGTAGACAAAAGATGAAATTCTTGCTATCATATTGAGATTATCATTACAAAATAACCACCATTAAATAATGAAAAGCACTATTAAGAGTGTGAATATTTATCTAACATTTTAAATACTTGTAGTCAGAAACAAGTTGAAAGCTAACATAGTTCGAAAGTAGACAAAAGAGATAACCAATCACTAAGTAGGAAATGTTCATATTCTGACTAAATTATGTAATTCTTGCTATCTTATTGAGGCAATCATTACAAAAATGGACAATAAATGTCCGGCATACTAGCTAGAAACCACCATTAAGTGTATCCTTTATTCAATAAATCAACAAATAGTGCTGTCGCTACATTCTATTACAATTATTATTATCATCTTATATATATTATAATATTTAAATTTCAAATGAAGATGTGTTTTAATACAACATTATAATTTAAACTTAAAAGATAAGAAAGCCTCAAAAATATTTATTATATACAATAATGTCTGTAAATGCCTCCAACCCGTTGGGGGAATTTTATTTGCCAGAGACATTATAGACCTACTAAACAAATAGTAAGTAGCGGAGAAAAATTAATTCTATTAAGAGCTAATGTAAAAATGTAAGGAGTAGAAAGAGAAAGGAAAGGAAAGAGGAAACGAGAAAGAGACCATGAGGGAAATCTCCAACCTGGTGGGGGAAAATTTGAATGCCAGTCCGGCAAGCTATTCCCCGACTCGCAGCAGTAATTGGTCAGAGATTTCCTCGAAGATAATTATAGATAAATAATGAAAAGCTTGGGTTCCGCCGAATTCAATCTATTTGTAGATTAAGATATTTGTAGAAATAGGGAATTCAATAAGTCGAGAACTTAATTTCATTATAAACTATGCCTAGCTATAATTTATTTACTCACTCAACATTTCTTTAAGTTTGTGCAATATTTTGCAGCTGCTACAACAACAGCATTAAAAGGGAGATAATCCAATTACATTTATTGTATTAATAAACGTTTTAATTAACAAAGCAAAAATAATAAGGTGTCCGAAAGTATTCTTTAATCAGGCAGGAACGGGACTTTCATTGCTGTGAGACGAGGCATAGCTTGCCGTGGACTGGCTAATTACTTTACCGGGTCTGAGATTACTTTTTTTTGTTCATTTCTTAATTAGCTTTTAATTCTTCGCTCTGTTAAGTTTTTTCTTTTTATATTGCTAGATCTCTTGACGTCTCTGACCACACTTGGCTGTCAGTCGGAGCATAACTAGCCGAAAAGCAAATAATATTCCCCCACCGGGGCGGAGGCGTTTTTTAGATATTATTGTAATTTGATTAGGTTTCTCATGCTTAAGCTTTCCTGGCTTACTTGTATAAAATTTTTTTTATCATTTTTATATATTGTTCCCCTATATCGTCAGTCAAGGTTTATTGGCATTTATTTAAATAAATAAGTAAATATAATTGTTCTAGCCCTAAAAATGTTTTGTTATCGTTTTATTGAATTTTTTGCCAAAGCCAAGAAAAACAGACACCTAATCTGTTTTTATACGGTAGATTGGTTCGAGAAAAAGTCGTGTAAAAAAACCGTGTAAAATTTGCATGGACCGTGTGTTATTTTAAATCGTGCTAAATGTAATACTGTCATGTAACTATATTTACAATAAAACCGTGTAAAAAAAGACCGTGTAAAAACAGAATTAGGTGTACTATAATAATAAATAGAGCCCTAATAATGAGCAGAGTCTGAGAAGAGGCCAATTTTAAGCTCGCATGGTTTCAATACCATCAGTGTCTGCCTCTAACTATTAATCAGGTCCGGATATTAGAAAATAAAAATTACAATTTATACTTAAAGCGTTTAACTGCTTTTATTTATATTAACTTCAGTAGAGAAGGAACAAATTAACCCCTTTCTTACTTTTGCAATTTAGTTAAAAAAAGAATAAAGAAGTGTGTGGAGAAATTTCCGGATAGTTATACTTTCCTTCAGTTTTGGCCATGCATAGCAAACAGATCTGCCCGAACACCCATCCAAGTTGGTCTTAAAGTGCTTATTTTGCATTCTGAGTACACATAGTAGAAGTAGGAGTAGGAGTAGGAGCTGGAGTAGGAGCTGGAGTAGGAGTGTGTGCATAAGCGTGTGCTATATATGAAGATGGAGTGCCCAGTGCTCTGCCTCCAACACTGTTACTTCAGCCACTCCTGCTGTTGCTGCTGCTTGAAATCAAATCAAATTCCCGACAAACATCAACAACAAGACATGTTGTCATTGCTGAGTGAGTGTGTCGTGCCCTGCAGGCGGCCAAGCTTTCGGATTGCAGTACCAGTAGCAGTAGCTGTGACAATGATTGCGACTGAGAATGCTGATGGTGGTGGTTATGGTTGTTGTGTTGGTGATTCTGGGGACAGAAGTCGATTTTTAATGCTAAACATTTTGCCAATGCCGGCGGCCCAAAACAGACGTCCACGACATCGTCGTGAGGACAGCAAAGACAGCAGCAGCTGTAGCTCTGTAGTTCTGTAGTTGCATGCAAATGCAGGCAACTGGAATCATCAGCCGTCAGCAGTCCGCAGTCCACAGTCAGCATCAGCAGTATCAGAGCTTATATTTTAGTCAACGCTAGCATTATCATCATTGTCAACGTTGTCATCGTTGGTTAGTTAGCGACTGCGTTGTGGCCATGGGCCGCTTCACTTGACTTGACTTACATAGCTTCGATTCAATTTGATTCGACTCGACTCGGTTCAGTTTGGTTCGGTTTGTTTTGTGTGCTTCTGTCTTAGTTGCATTGTATTTGGCGTCCGATTTTGAAGATCAGCTCGCAGTCAAAAAAAAAAAAAAAAAAAAAAATTGTTGACATGCCTGTTGTATCTCATCCACTTGCAATGCCATTTAAGTTCTGTTTAAGATTTTTTATTCTCAGCTTTTTGACCCAATTTGAAAACACGCGGGCAATTACACTAGCGGAGGAAGGAAGACTGAAGAAGTGCCATCCAAAGGATCTCCCCACGAGATCCCTTGTGTAAAATATATGTATACTATATCTTAAATATATATCTTATTTTATCTAAAATATTGTAAATATTGAAGTGCGTCCTCTTGTATTCCCCATTAATTTTCAACTAGCTTAAGCTGCCACATTGGTAACAGAATACTGGTTTCATAAATTGTATATACATATAAAAAAAATATATATATATATTACAAATTTCAAGTTCACTCCACTGGTATTATTAAATAAAAATAGCAAAAATCCTATGCAATGCTTGAAGTATTAAATTACAAAGCCAAGTGTAAATGCAAATACACATTCTTTATCAATTTCCTTGGATATTTATTTGAAGATAGTTACAAGTACATGTCTGATAATATTGAGTATTTTCAACTACTTATTTAAGTACCCTCTTACATGATGTAAAACATTTATTTGAATAGCTTAAGTATATACTCATTATCTATCTATCTATGCCAAGTGAGCACTGCCTCTTTTTTTTATTTGTTTTCTGCGTTAATGATCGTTATCTTAATTATTTTTCCTTTCAAATGAACAACCTTGATTTCCACAGCGAAGGCCATTTGACTTGCATTTACACACCGGGCTACCTTTTCGTTTCATTGCCTCAAATGTTTGTTCAAATGTGGAGCAATTAGCACGAGCAGGCATTGGATGTCCTTGTTGTCAAAAAGTCGTTGCATACAAGCAGGCGTTGTCATAAAAGTCTAGAATGTCGCCATGCAAAAATGTTCATAAAAGTCGAGGCTCTTGAATGGGGGCTTCAAGTGCGCGCAATGTGATTGTCTGTGTGTGTGTGTGCGTGTCTTTTCCGATGTACGGGTGTGTGTTGGTGTGCGTAAGCATTACGTTTTGCGCACGATTTGCCGTCGAGTGGCGCCTAACCCATGACCGAGCCATCCACTACCCACTCCTCCAAGCGCTCTTCAACCACAATAACAACAACTACTACATATTTGCAGCCGCACCTACAATTTCCGCATGTCAAATGCACTTTGCATGAGTGCACACACACACACACACACACACACACACACACACACACATACACATTACCAAAAGCTTGCCAACTTGTCTCTAGCACTAGTTCTTTCTGAGAAGCCAGCGAAATTGTTAACGAAGCAGATAAAGCAATGTTGAACTAGCTCGCAGCTTATCAGAAGAAAATGTATTTTCCTTTTCCCTGTGACTTGAAAATATCCTTGATTATGGAAAGGAGACGACGCACAGTGGGGCCTTCTGACTTTTTTCGTTGTAAAAATCTTCTCTTCTGCACGGATAAAATTATTGTAATAATTCACATTTGATTAAAAAGATCAATTCTTAAATGTTATTGCATATTGTGCTATGATTTCTAAAGATGGATGATTTCTCAAAGATGGATTTTGTTACCGGTGCCTTAAGAATTGGCAAATTTTAATTTTTTATATCGAAAACAAACATTTAATGATTAAATTCGTTTAAAATGATTTTATATATTAACTTGTTAATTTGAGATTACAATTATTTTTAGTAAAAAATAATGTTTGTCTTATTCTTGCATGTACTCTTACACTTTTTTAATTTTTTTTAATTTCAATACAAATCAAAACATTAATGATATATATGTAATTTATAATTTAGTAATTCGTTGCAAACTAAAAAAAATTCAGATTTGTTTGGGGGTAAGATCTTCAAAATCTCTGGGAAATTTCCTATTAGAAACGTATACTTATAATTCCCAATGCGCTTATGAAATTTTTAACTTTTGCAAGCTGTTTCGGCATAATGCCCCATAGCGCGACGCTGAAAAATATATAGTAAATCAAATAAAATAACAAAATAATCGTTGGTGAAACCATGTGTATTATAGAAGAAAAAGAAATTGTACATAAAGAAATTGTACATAAAGAAATTGTACATAAAGAAATTGTTTTAAAACCAGGGACCGCAAAAAATGATTATTTTGTTGTTTTTTAAACGAAAAAATCATTCACTTATATTTAATATCCAATATCCTTTTTTAGGATTATCATTTCAACATGATTTAAAAATTTTAATGCCTAATCATTCTTTCAAAATTTAATGATTAATGTTGAGTTTTACTTGGTTAAGTTTTATCAATAATCATTATTTTTAAGCGAAAAAATAAAACTCAATAAATAATGATTATTCTATGAGTTTAAATTTTGTTTATCAAAAAGTAAAACTCAAGCTGTAATTTTGCCTGAAAATATTTTTTTAATGATGTTTCTTTAGCCCAAAAACCTACTATAGGGGCTCGTCTACGCTTATTGTTTAAGGATATATATATTCATATTCCCTTTGAAAAAAGCTGAGACAATTAGAACATGAGGTTTATTTTCGATCAAATATATAAAACTTAAAGAATATTCATTATTTTATGAGTTTCATTGTTTTGCTCAAAAATAATGATTATTAGTTAATTTGTAATGTAAAACTTAAAATTATATTATATTGTGAGAGAATGAATCAAATTAAATAATAATCATTATTTTGTCACTTTTATAATTACACTTGTAATGATTACAGTCCCTATTCAAATAAATGAATAAATACAGTATTGAGAACATTTTAATGAAATAATGCCAATCGTTTAAATCCAACTTCAAAAGATGGCTAGACACGTTCGGACAAGTCTGGCTTGTAGAGTGCATATATCTAGAGTTTAGGACGCAGCACAACTCAAAAATTAGAACTAGACGAATTTGGCTTTCTTGAATATGAATTGAAGGCAAGTGAATGCAATTAAAACATTCACATTGATTCGATTACTCTGCAATCGTGCTACTCATCACTAGAGTAGTCACCAGAGTTGCCATTTCAGCCTTTCCTTTTAAAAATTGCTTCAGCCTGAAAAAATATCAAACGGCCCCTATCCGGAAATCTATCCTTTTTTTGGGCTGACTTAGCATTTTAAGCATTTTTTATTTAAAACTATTACGCCCGATGTCGAATTACACATTTTTGCAGACGATTTTGAAATGCACATAACATTTAGATATTAGTACACATAAATGGATTTGTTTTAAATTAATTTTAACCATTTACTGCAGCAAAACTTCCAGAAAAATATCTTAAAACAAGATAGAACGCTACAGTCGAGCAAGCCCGACAGTAAAATAGCCTGTACTCTTCACAAAAAAATTAAATTAATTTATTAAATTAATTAAGAAAATTTATTTAATACATACATAGACATAGACGGACGGACATGGCTAAATCGACTCGGCTTGTCACCCTGATCAAAAATATATATACTTTGTGGGGTCTGCCACGCCTCCTTCTGTGTGTTACATACATTCGCACAAAACTATTATAGCCTTTCACCCTTTGGGTACAGGCTATAATGATAGCCACAAATGCGTCATACGACAATGACGCAGACGTCAGTGATGCTATAATTCACGAATTAATAATAACAATAATTTTTTGCAACGACGCCCTGACATTCCAAACAATAAAACGCAAAATTAATTTCAATTTATTTTCAATTTTATTTCAATTAATTTTGAAATTGTTCTATTTCTTTTTTCCGCTTATTTTATGTTCCTTTGTCCTTGTTTTGTGGCGAGGTGCTGGCAACACTGGTAGTCACTAGTGCAGTGAACTGCAGGGTAGTCTCGCACACACGCACGCACACCTGCTTACACACATATCTGTGCATAAGCGGGAATACTTTTGTATATACTTCAATATGCCTGCCACTATTTTATTTGTTGTATAGTATGTACGAGTATGTGTAGTTTTTGTTGTTGTTGGCATTTTTCGTGGCATTTCCACTTGATTTACAAAACTCAACGCAATGCAACAACAACAACAACAGCAACAACAACAATTGTAGCATTCAACCGCTTCTCTGACTGACTGAATAAGTGAGTGTACGAATGTGTGAGTGAGTGAATGAGTGAATGACTGACTGGCTGACTGGCAGCCGTGCTGTCTGCTTCGTTGGCGGCCCGTGTTTGATTTATATGCACGCCGATTCGACGTAATTGAAGACGTGATCGAAATTCAAATTTTTTATTTTTACCAGCATCGGTTGCGCCGAAAATCCAGGACCACACTCATTGCTGTGGCGGGCCAGAAAGACAGCTCAGCTGTCTGCTATTCAGAGACTGCATGTCGGCTGCACCATCAGTCCCCCTTCCCCCCTCCCCCTCTCCAGCCATCTATGTACTTGTTTGCTTGTTAATATATGTTATATACGAGTAAGTACATGAAGGCGAGCAGGGAGCACATTTAAGTTTAGTGCAATGAAATAATTTTCATTTTTTTCGGCAACAAGTGCGTCTCTCTTCTCTCTCCATGTGTGTGTGTGTGTTTATTTGGCAATATATTAGTGGAATTATGCATTTGCCAGTTGACATGCCAGTTGTCCGCAGCGTCGTTATCCTCCTCTTCATAAGCATAATTGTCGAAGCTGCCGCTGCTGCTGCATCCTAACACAGCAGATCCTTGCAACTTTGTCAATTTCACATTTTTCCATGGCCGCTCCCATTGTTGTTGTTGCTTCTCTTCTGTCTGCTCTTCGCCACAGCATCAAGCTTGTTAAATCAGCCATAAAAACGAATTGTGTGCATGGCCCGTTGACGAAGTCGTGACGACGCGTCGTCGCTGCTGAACACAATCTTTGCATACTCTTCGATTAAGATGGGAATATTTCACTCCCTTCCCACAGCTCCAACAGATGCCATAAGCATTGCGGCTCATTTATTTCCGGTTATCGCGTTATCAACGGGTTTAGGGATGGCCGTTCTCTTTTTTTCTATATTTTTGAAATATTTATAAACTGGAAATAAGCGTAAATTGATGAGGCAATAGGGAGAATTTCATATAGATTAAGAAACTGATTTATAAAATAATTTTGATAATCAAATAACATATTCCGTAATCTAAGAAAATATTCAAAAAAGTCCCTTCTCTTCAGAAAGTCAACAAATATTTGAAACAAGTGCGTTCATTTAAATAAAAGAGTGTTTTTAATATTTTCTTATTTTAAATCTTTGTTTAGCTAAAAAATTAATTATACTTGTAAGAATATCATTTCTTAGAAGGAACAAATTTTGAATAAATACTGACATAATATTTAATATTTGACTGCAATTTTAAAAAGAAAATAAAAAGCAGAAATATTCACATTTTTGTGGAGCCACTTCTTGAACGAAAGCAATAGGAAAGTACACCTAATTCTGCTTTTACACGGTTGGATTAGTTCCACAAACAACCGTGTAAAAAAATACATAGCTCATATGCTAAAATAGGTGAAAGAAAGGTAAAGAAATATATATGCAATTTTTAATTTTCAAACCGTGTTATATAAAAATCGTGTAAACAAATACCGTGTAAAAACAGAATTAGGTGTACTCCCAGAAGAACCCAGCTTAGTTAAGATACGGAGACGAATCAATAGCTTTCGAAAGAGTGCCTCCTTAGTTCGAGGCAAAGGAAAGGCTACGTCAATTAATTGTAATACCTTGACTAAAATCAAATATTGTAAATGCAAAATGAGTATAATTTTATATTTGCATAATATATTTTTAATTGGTATAAACGGTGTGCATAAATAAGCAATAACTTATACAATTAGTGTTTTATTCTTCACTCTATTCTTGTAGATTCTTTGAGCTTTCTTCAGTCAACACATTTTTGAATATCAATAGTTTTTTTCAAGCTGATAGCGTCTAGGACAAATTTAATCTGTCAAATCCAAGTGCATGCTTTTAATGTATAATTAATAGAATTGAAAATAGAAACAAAGAAACAAACTACGGCAATCGAGATAAGAGTTCTATGCAGGGTTCGACTACATTGAAGTCTACTTTCTGCTCCGCTAATAACTCAAACAACTTATGTTCACATGATAGCGTTCCATTCTGGAGAGCTGTAGAGCTGTTAGCTTCTTGAATCCACAAACTTAACCAACCACAACGACAGCTAAGCACAAAGCAGCAATGGCACCTGGCACTTGCCCAACTTCAACGCCCATCGGCCGCCAGTGGAGCAGAAGCGCCTGCTGCTTGGTGCTCGGAGCTAGGCGCCCGACGTCTCAGCTGCCCCAGGCACGCTCTAAAGTTTCAAAATGGTACACACCCATGGAACAGAAAGCAGAGCGGCCAGAACAAAAGCCAAAATTATAGCCCAAAGGCGCATGCCACGCACTACACGCTACACGCCGCACGCCACACGCCACACCAAGCCAGCCCATTTTGCACTCGAGCTGTCAGCTGCGGGCAACGCCCACGCCCTTCGTCCTTCGTCCTCTCTCCTCCGTCCACCGCCCCCCACCATCCGCCATCCGCCATCCAGACTGCAACTTTTGACTTTTGGTTGAGCGCTATTCGGTTCGCCTGTTTGCCCAAAATTTATGGCCAATTCAATAAACGATTTTATTACATGCGCACGTTGTGTTAACAATGTTATTATGTATTGAACATAGGGCTGGCCAGTGGGCCGAAAGGGCCGAAAGGGCCGGTCTGCTGTGAACGCCGTTTGTCAAAGGGTTGCCAGCACTGGCGCCAATTACTGAGTGATACTATTATGAAAATTAATCTCTCTTCTTTACGCCTTAATTTCGACTCTCTAAAGAGTAGAGTCGGGCGGTCGAGCACTTTAATGTGCTTCGCTGGGAGTCTGTCTGCCATGTCGCTCCTTCGTCTTCCCCAGCCCAAGGACTCAACGCTGCGCTGTCTGTCAATGCTTTGCACTTTTGTTTGTCCAACATACAAAAGGGCACACGGCGAAACGTTATTTTCTTCACCACACACACATACGCTTACATTGTATAGCCATGTGTTGTGTGTGTGTGTGTGTGTGTGTGTGTGTGGGTGAGCAAATACAAAGCGGCGCACTCATGTGCAACCAACAAGGCAACAAAAGTCTCATTACTTTTACTTGGCAAATAATAAAGCTAACAACAAGCGCAGCAGCAGCAACAACAATATTCGTGTGTGTGTGTGTGTGTGTGTGTGTGTGTGTGTGTGTGTGTGTGTGTGTGTGTGTGTGTGTGTGTGTGTAAAATTGGCAATTGACTTTTCTTTTTTATTGCAGCGTCTTTATAGATACAAGACCAATAATATAGTAGTATGTCTACAAATGCGACCAAATATTTTTTTGTATTATTTAAGCATTACTTTTTCTGCCCACCCTAGTCGTGAAGTGTTTTGACGATACAAATTTGGATTTGGAGCACAGTTGATTCGCAAGTTGTATGCGCAAGCATTTGCACAATCATGCTGGCACTTAATTTAATTGCCGTCCCCAAACAGAAGTTGCCAGCTCAGCAAAGCGCATATGCACGAAAAGAAAAACACACACACACATTAGAAAATTTCGAAAGGCTTTAGTGGAGCAGAGAAAACTTTTAAAAAAAACTTTAGACCGCATTTAAATTGAAATAAGTGTTAAATAAGAGCTGGGAGTAGGTCCGAAATAAATTTTTTTTAAGTTACTTAATATTTACAAATCCATTCCATTGCAATGTAAGGACCTCCAAGCGTTCATAACAAGCTCTGACACTGCTCCAGAAAGTCTTCTGCGCCACACAGGTCTGGAGCATAATTTCCAAGTTCCCACTGCTCCAAAAGCCCTCATGAAATAGCCCTCAAGCACCAGAAGACCAAGGAGGTTGGGCAGGCTCCCACTCTACCCCACACTTTCACTTCATCGAATCTCATTCTTTCCATTCACATCTATTTTTAAAATGTTGAAATATTATAAATATGCTTGTAACCTTGTTGGCAAAGAACCTGGGAGTCGCGTGTAGTGTATATATTTTTATTTAAATCATGTGAATTGTTCAGTCTACCGTTTCTAAAATACAAGTATTGCAGCCCTCAAGGGCTGCGTAGTCTTGTGGCGAGTATATTGGAGACCAATACAAATTGCTTGACATCGAGTCCGCAAACCCAAAACATAAGTTTACGAAACATAAAATCAACCACTATGAGTAGCTAGAAGTTGGAGAATGAGTTTTAAATAACAAGAAAGTTTCAATATTATTTTTTCAACTATTCAAAAAATAAATATTTCTCAAAAAACATACGAATGATATTTATTCTCTTTTGTCTCATTATTAAACACAAATCCATTGAAAGCTGGGAGCATTTCGAAAGCAATTGCATATACATATATCCCTATTTCAGGGCACAATATCGCAAGCCCTTGTAAGAATCCACGTTAACAATTTCTCCGCTTCTTATCTACTTTCACGTTTAAGTGGATAATGTTCGCAACCACTTTCCAACCATGAACGCACATATTTCTATTCTTATTCGTCAAGATTTGTGAATAGTATATTTATCAATAGTATAGAATATTGTTCAACTGGTGCTTGCACTTCGAAACTGGCTACTTATTTTAATGCTGTAATTTTATGAGTCACCAAAAAGAATATTACACTTATCTGCTATACAAAAATAAATTAATATTTAATTAAGAAATAAATAATAATAAATTAAAGCTTTGCCAATAAAAAAAACGACTGCTATAGGCAACAGAAAGACAGAACTTGGTACTAAGGCAGAGGAACTCTATTATTTTTAGAGAGGATGTTGGACTATACAACTCTTGAAGAATGTCTAAATTTAGTTAATACTATTCAGAAAATTAAAGCTATTATTAAAAAAAAAATACGATACTCATGTTTAATTAGTAAATATTGTTGCCGTACCAATTAATAATGGGCAAACATATTTCGAGTATTATGAAGTTGTCTTATTTAAATTGTTTTTTTGCATTATTGTTATGTGAAACGTGTGCATGTTTTGATATGAAATTAAAGGTAACTCAATGACCTTTTTCAAAACTATAGATATGTTTGTGCTATCATCACCCACAAATAACAAAAAGACATTGAAAGTTGCACTATCGATAAAAACCTCGTAGTATAAATATCTCAATCAAGCCCAATCAAAACCTATGACAAAACTGAACAACTAATTTCAAGATTAAATTTCCTACTTAAATGAAGTGCCATAGATTAATAAAACAATTTTGATCTGCAATTATTATATCTGATCTCAGAATTAAGGATCCTGAATAATTGTGCGTTTGTTCATTACTTTGGACTAGAATGCCCAATTGGGGAGGGTTGTTCTGGATAATGCCAAGGCAACAGGAATTTTGTATACCTGGATCTAATTAGCTACTCATCTCTGAACGAATTAGCACAAATATAATACGCAGAGATAATAAGAAGGGCTCAAAATCGCGACAATTTTTTCTAAGTTTAATATTAAATCAAGCCGATATTCGATTTTAAGCAAGTGTGGAAGTGAACTTGGAAATACTCTCTACATATGTGTAGAATAATTATGAGACATGTTCTTGTAAATTTCATGTACAGAGTATACAAACAAATCGTATGTATCAAACGATGATTTCTTTTCTCATCGAATTCTCAAGAACAATTGTGGGGCCACAATTGTCATGACAACAAAGAGGTGATGAGGCAAGAATGTTTTATGCCTTGCACCACAAACCAAACATGAAACAAGAGCGAAAAACAAAACTTTCCAACAGGTGGTTGGGTTGACTGCAATAGAGCCAAACCAGATCCAAACCAGAGCCAAAGTAGAGCCAAGGTAGAGCCACCGCCTGGCCACCGCTAAAGACTCTTCAAACTTTGCACACAGCGCTTGGCAGCAGGCGGCTTTTAAGTGTTTCCACCTGAGCGCAAGCTTAAGTGGCCAAACTTGATTAAAACCGCACACACATAGTCACAGATACACACACACACTACATATATACAGAAAAAAACAGAACGGGCGTTGAGGTAACCAAGGGGCCAAAAGTTTTTGGTACGGCCAGCGTAGGGATTAAGTTGCGTTGCGGTTCAGCAGAGAACAGAGATGAAAAGAAGGAAAAAACAATGAAGTATACAGAAGAACAGACAGAGAGAGAGAGAGAGAGAGAGAGAGAGAGAAAGACAGAGGGAGAGGGGGAGTGAGAGTTAAGTTAAGCTCATTGTGTGTATTGCATTTATTGTGGCTTGTCGGTGTGCATTAAAGTGCATGTCTGTCTAGTAATGATAACCGGGAATCTCCGCCTCTGCTGCTCCTCCTGCTGGGCCTGCATTCACCCGCTCATTGTCATAAGCGTGCGCCTCGACCTTGCCCTCCAGCGGCACCAACTGCAGCTTCAAATGGCGCCCTCCCTCCACTTGCGGCAAATCCAATTCATATTCATGCTGCTGGCCCAATGGGTGTCCCAACTGCGGCTGCACTGGCCGCCGATAGTCATAGTCGGTGGCATAGCCGGGGGCGTAGCGCTCCAGCTCCTTGTTGTCAATCGCTCGGGGAATCGGCTCCAGGGATGGCGGCAACGGCAGCGGTGGCAAGTAGGCATTGCCCGGTGGCATGGCTATCAAGTGCGTGGATATCAAGGCAACCATTGCCATTAGACATAGAGTCATCAGCCCAAGTAGCTTGCACATCTTTTGGCTCTGCTCAATCCTCAATGCTCAAAGCACGAATGTTCCATGTTCGGCCAAGAGCCAGCTCTTTTATATCAACAGCCAGCTGGAGCTTGAGATCAGAACCAACATCCAGCTGATCTCATTGGCATTGCAAATGTGTGGCGGCGTTCGAATTGCTGAATGTGGGCGATCCCTGAGCTTCAGATGAATCTTGGCAACAATCACAAGCAAACATAACTGGCGCGTACAAGACATCGACGTTAATTGCAAACCATTAAATCATATAGTATTATGAGATATTTTGAATATGTGTTCCACTTGGCAAGATAGCAAATGTCCAATTGGAAAGAACAAAAATTGTTAAAATATCATACGAAAATAATGGTTTATTCAAGATATTTCAAGTGTAGAAATAACACTTTATCTGATCTTGCGAAAGTAGTACGTATAGCTGGCCTTCAGTCTTCTACTTGTACAAGTATATCAGAGTCTTTCATACCTACAAAGCAATCCCTAGTAACTAACAATAACAGTTTGATTAAAAAAAAAACAAACAGCAAAGCCTTATAAACGACCTCTTAATGGACTTCAACAATTTTGAGTGAAACTGTAATGACTATTGATGTTAAACTAATTAGATCTCTTATTAACTCAATGATTTTTTTGAAACATATTTATTGTGGTGTGCAATGAAAACATCGCCTACAAGTCAGCCCTTAGTTATGCTATTAAACAATTTTCAAAATTATATTTCTTGTTTGGATATTAATATGGAAGGAACGTTGGCTGATAAATAAAACTGCAATCGCTATTAATATTGTGAATGTGACAGTTGCTTCTCGATTTCTCTAAAAACCAAATCCCAGTACAAATTTGTCTGCTCTTTTCGACACGGAATACTAACTATAAGTATACTTGCATGACATAAAAGAAAACTGAATTTATTGTCCCTTGTGTGCGTATTTAAAAAATAATATTTATATAATTTCGTCGATTTGAAAGAGTTAAACTTACTTACAACTTAATTCGTGAACATATAAGATCTAATATTCAAATTATAATTGTATTCAATTGCAAATGTGTCCACTTTTTCAATAAATAAATAGATTTGTTAGAAGTTCAGCATATTTTTGATTTGTAAACAGCGGTTGTTATATTTTAAAATTACTTGTATATGTGTGACTTATGTATGTTTTTTAAGATAAGCAATGAAATTATATATATTTTGGAAGTTTATTATTCATCTTTAACGGATTTTATCAGCTTTTCAGAGTATTCATCTATTACTATATTTCCAAACCAAATAAAAACTAAAACAAAGGTATGTATCTGTACAATACAAATCTATAGACATTCAATCTATCCTATTTATTTATTTATTTAGCTTTCTGACGGCAACAATTTGATTAACTCATTATTTTTAATATTAGGGATAATTAGCAATTAGTTAAGCATCAGACACAGCTGAAGAACTTCTGTTATCTGTTATTTATTTAAAAAAAAAAAACTTAAAGTTGAATTAATAAAACATTTTTTAATGTTTAATAACTCATTTGGAAACGTTATTTTTAAATTATATGGCTTTAAAAATTGTTCGCTCGTGAGCTAACATAAATATCGCGTACTTTGTCATCTCTATGTTGTACACAACTGTATAATTCCCTAATTTCATGCATGTGTGAGTGTGTATTTTTAATCGGCTTATCCATTTCAAGATCAAGCGCGAGCGATCCGCGCGCATTTAATTGCATCTCATTGCCCGAGACTCAATGGCAAATTTCCCAATTTGAAAGGCGCGTGCATTCTCTTATACGCGGCACCCTCATGCCGAAGACGTTGCCGTCCACGTCGACGTCGACGCCGACGCCGATGCCGATACGGATGATGATGATGACGCTGCTAATGACGATTGCGGCGATGACGGTGACAGTGACGAAGTTGCGACGCCAGCAACGCGAAGACATCGCTGCCAAGCGAGTGCCAACGCATGCGCCTGGGCGCGTTCCAAGGCCGACGAATTGCAGCGTTTCCCGCCAAGCGCTCACGGCTGTGCCTTTTGCTTTTCGAGCTACGAGTTTCTTTTTTTCTCCCCACGCGGACGCCACAGTCGTTGCCTCACTTGGCAAGCCCGTTAGATGGGTGGTGGGGGGGAGGGCGAGGGCTGCAAGCAACGCTTTGTTTACCTCCGTTATCAGTGCTTATCAGCTTACGGGAGGCGCCCATTGGTGGAAATCTGGTGTTGTGTAATACGAGTACTTAGATGATTTTCTGAACAGAATGCTGGGAGCAGGGAGCAGGGAGCGGGGAGCGTGTATGTGTGTGTGTGTGTATGCGAACAGGCAATTAAATATAATTAATATTGTTGTGCTATTTGCATAAATACACATATAAACATAGTGGCTATATGCTTGTAGGCGGACAAACCTCATCGTTATGTAGATAATGGCTTTTAACAACATTACACCTCACATTTAATAATTTAAAGTTTTTCAAACCGTAACAAAATCAACGACAACAACAAAGAGCGCATTATAATGCTGCAAACTAAGTTGCCTTAATGAATAGCAGCAGAACAACAAACAGCACACAACAGCAACAACAACAACAACTTAAGTGGGCGAGGACGGCGGAGTGGGAGTGGGTTAGGCCGTGTGAATGATAGCAAAGGATGATGCAATACACTGAAAGAAATTCCTCATACAGACAATATTTCAAGTTTATAGGATGATAATATCGTATTCAAGTGGAGTTCAAGTGATTTGTGGACTGTCTTCTGTATTTCGTGTAAAGATTTAAAAAACGCAAATATAATGAAAAATGGTGTGGTTGTTTGTGAAAATGTTATTGATTTAGTTTTGCATTCGTTGGAAGAATTTTTATGCTGGATCGGCAACCTTTTCTGTGACGAAACCAAAAACTCGGTAACAGGCGCACATAAATATATATATATATATATGTATAACTTGAGATACTTACTATATTGGATGGGAATAAAAAGTAGTCACACATTCGATGTTTTTTAAGTGAAACTTCTTCTGCTGGATCGGCAACCTTTTCTGTAACGAATCCAATAGCTCGGTAACAGACGCGCATAAATGAACAGCAAGTAGACCAGCTGGCGAAATTGAAATTATGAATGTAATCGAAAATCAGCTGTGATATGAAGATGCGTGCATTAACCTAACGGTATAATCTGAAATGTAAGTAGTCTTGATTTTTAAGAGTCGCAATTATTTGTGGTTTTCGAGTTTTCCAGGAATATTTTTAAAGCGCAATAGAACTGCCTTGTCTGAGACGTTTGAAAGCTGAATCCGCGACCATCTATCTACTTTTAAGCCGGGTTTATAGCTATTTATAGCGGACTTTCTAGCCATTTCTAGCTGGTTTTCTATCTAGTTTTAGTGGGTTTTCTAGACATTTTCTGCCGGATTTGTAGAGCATTTTCCACCCTTCCTCTAGCTACTTATAATTGTTTTTCCAGCCATTTTCTAGCAACTTTTCTAGCTATTGATAGCAGTTGATTAATTCATTTGCTAGCGCTTTTCTAGTCATTCTTTTTAAGCCAAATTGTTATTAAACAACAATCATTGATAAATAATTATAATGGCTCCTCTGATAAATCTAACTCACATTAAATCTTTGCAATACAACCATTAGCTTTCATTTCTCTCGCGTGTCGCCCTTACACACCATTTTTTGTTGTTTTACAAAAAGTCTTTTGCAAGAGACCTGAACTTTCCTTATGAAAGAAGATCTGTCTGTTCGTTTCCATTAACTTTTAGAAAACTTTTGCTGAAAAAATGTTGTATAATTTTAACTTTCTAGGTTTCACTTAAAAGAAATGGAGAACCTTCATCTTTGAAGTGTTGCATTAACAAACAACTTTTGTTAAGACTAGGCATAACTTGAAAAGTCTTTCATGGAGGATTACAATTTAAAGGAATTTCTAGAATAAACTTGAAATTTGTTAAGCAGTTGCTCCCAGTGCAAGGGTGTATCTTTTTTGCTTGGACTTGACTGACCTGAAATCAGTGTTAATTGTTTCTCAAAGTGTAGAGACAGACAACACACATCATACTTTTAATGGTACATGTTGACAACATTTGTTGCTTACAGCTATTTACTGTGTTGTGCAGCCTGACCTACCGCACCGCCCCGCCACCCCGCTCCCGCACCGCCCCGCCACCCCGCTCCCGCAAATTGAACAACTGACGCTGCTGGGTCATGTTGAGTTGGATTTCCAGCCAGCAGGCCAACCAGCCAGCCAGCCAGGCAGCCATCGAGTCGGAGCACTGGTTGGCTGTGTGGCCCGCAACACTTCCGGCATTTAGGCAAACAAAATATGTGCCAACAGTGCAACCCACACACACACCCACACACACATCGTCTCGCATCCCACCAGTGTTGCCAGAGTCGTTGTAGGCAGAAAATGCGACTATGTAGGCTAATGAGTTCCATGCCAAAAGAAAATGTTGTTGTAACAGTTACAGTTTTTGTTTTGCTTTTATTTTACTCTTTATTGGCCAACGAGGACGCCGTCGCATTGTTCTGTCCATAGCCGGCTAGAGCTAAGCAGGCAAGGCTCAGGAAATGATAACATGTTCGTACTGGCTTAGTAGAGCTGCAAGCCGATTTGTAGTAACCCGATATATGCACATAGTTTCTGATTTTTGAATTCTTGTAAACGGAACATCAAACAGAGATTTTCACGTAAACAACATAAATACGAGTACAAACGCGAGTTGGACTTCTATGCTATAATGTTCAGACTATATTCGCCTTTATATTCTGTTATTAACAAGAAAGGAATGCTAAAGTCGAGCAGGCTCAACTCTTAAATACCCTGTATATATATAATCACTAACCTAATGTGACTACCAAATTTTCAAAATTCCAAGAATTACGGGAGTTATAGAAAATCGTTAATAGGGGGGAAGTGGGGGGGTGGATCAGAAAAAATAAACAAACTCGTCCTTTCTCGGGCTCAGGAGAATCTGTATACCAAGTTTGGTTATTCTAGCTCTTATACTTTCGGAGATCCTTGCGTTCATACAGACAGGCGGACAGACGGACATGGCTATATCGATTCGGCTTGTCATGCTGATCAAGAATATATATACTTTGTGGGGACTACCAAGCCTCCTTCTGTGTGTTCCATGTGCACAAAACTAATATACCCTTGTACCCTTTGGGTTCAGGGTATAAAAATAGTATTCTGTTATTTATAAATATTATTGACAGCTAAGAAGAGCATTACTTCCACAACAAACCGAAACCATTGCAAGAAATTAATATTTTTTTAAAATAAACTAATTAATCTAACAGAACTACATTTCTGCATGACCGACCATCTGTCCGTCTGTATGAACGCAAAAATCTGGGACGATATATAGCCTAGAGTCCCCAAAAGCGGCAAGTAGCTCCAGCCAGATGCGTTAAACGTGTTAATACTTACAAAAAAAATTCCAATTAAAATGTGCTTAAATTGAACAAAGTTTAGGCAAACTCTTCAAAGAAATCGGAGCTGAGCATATCTGAACCATCAATTGATTATATTTCAGTCAATTATTTGAGCTAACAGTTGCTGCATGCACGATGTGTGATCCTTTTCGCATGTTGGAAACCCAACTCAATACGTAACTGCCAGTATTCCAGCACAGGACAAAATTGGAGAAGTGTACAGAAGTTAAGTTGTAAAATTACGTTTCTTGAACCAACGCTGACGTCCTAAGCCCTGTTTACATCAGTTCAGATGTGGAATTGACGATTAACATCAGGGTTCGTAAAATGTGCTTACTACCCGCTGCTGCACATAAGAAATTCGGCCGCGGGTATTAGTGAGCCGCTGCCAGCAGAGCCCGTGGGTATCGTGGGTCGCTGCCCAGCAGCAGGTTGTCATACGAGCCGAGCGCTCCCTTTCACTCTGTACCTGCTGTCTACTCCGTTTCAGCTTGACCCAGCTGTTTTGCCTACGATTGCACAGTGGAACCTTATACTACAGCGAACCTCTGCCAGACGGCTCAGACGACACTCTGCTTCAGTCGGCAGCGACCCACGGCGACCCGCAGCAGAATTTCTCGTGTGTCCGAATGAGTTTTGCTCGCATTTTACGAACCCTGATTAACATGGATTCAAAAACTGCCCCAAGATCTTCGATTGCCGATATACGATAGGCATATATCGGGCTTGTTCATAAAGTATTTGTATTGCTTCAATTTTTAAAAAGCTCTGTTTATTATGGAACGTACGCTATGCTCGTATTTTTTTTTTTTTTTTTTTTGTGAGGAGAGTTCGCTCAGATCGTTTCCACCACTAAGGAAAAGCCTATACTATATTTTGTAATTCATTTGATGGCCTTTCTTTGCATGCGATAACCGAAAGCTTAAGTGTATTCCTGAAACCAAGCAGAACATTTCCACTTGTAGTGCCAAACATAAGCAGCTTGGAACAAAAGTGTCACCGTTTTACTTGATCGAAACGAAAACACACAAGGATATGGTGCTGGCAATTATCAGTTTTCAATTGGCAGGACTAGCTCTGCTCCAAGCGCTGGCAACATGTGTTGGCTTACTAGATTGCTCGAGCAGTAAAGTGCATAAAGCGGCCCAAAATCTGATCGATTCCGTTGATAGGAACACGGACAAGCTGCTCAGCATGAAGGAGCTGCAGAAATTTATGGAAAAACTGGAGTGGCTGCAGTTGGAGCCCCAAGTCGATCACTTTTGGAAACTATATGCGAGAAGCGAAGGCGCTTCCCATCTTAGTTGGATGAAGTATCGTAATCGCGCCCACGATATACTCTTGCAGGGTGACCATTTCTTTAGCTTTTCGATCTTGCCACAGTTCTACCATCCGCAAGAGCGACTGCGACGCGAACTTCGGCGTTGGCGAGCAGCCGATTGTGATGAGGACGGAAGATTGAGTCGCGAAGAGTTTAGCGCCTTTATCCAACCCGACGGCTACGTGCATATGCAGGAGCTGGTCTCCATGGAGTTGATGGAGCAGCTGGACTACAATAACGACGGTGTACTAGTGTACGAGGAGTTTGCGCGTCAACGTCCCGTTGTGGTTCGTAACGCTGACGAGCTCCCTTTTCAGGACTCTCATCGCCAGCAACAGATTCACGATGAGTTTCAAGAGAAACACCGAAAGCGCGGCATGAACATAAAGGAACTGTACCTATGGCTGAAGCAACACCATTTCGATAACTACGCCCATGCAGCTCAGCAACTAATCGATACTTTCGACCACAATGCTGATCAAAAGCTCAGTGAACAGGAGATGGTTTCGAATTGTGGACGCTTCCATCAATCTATGCGCCAGAAACTAGGCGAAGATATGCTTCAATTGGCATTAGAATATCTCGACCATTAAGGGTTTTCGATTTATTCGATAAGGGGAGACTTTTTTTCTTAAATAACAAATATGGAATTAAAAATACTAGTTATGTCGATTCGCTCATTGGATATAGGATTAACTCTTGCTCTTGGCACCAAGTCCAGAGCTGTTTGACAAAATTTTCCCTTTTAAGCCCATCTTGCAATAAATTTGGAAAGCAGTTCAAGCGACTCCACCATTACGCTCGATTCGAACTTTAAAAGTACTGTTGAATACTAGTCGAGCAATTGTAGTTAAACACTTGTGTTAAATGCGTTTTATTATTTACAAAATTAACTTATGGACAAATTTTATGCAACAAATTTTATTTTTAACTGTGATTGGTATCCTGTTCCCTCCTGTTTTAGTACTGGCGCGACAATTCGATAGTTATTCTTAAGTGATAGTCGATAACAACTTCAAAAAACAGAGCATCTTTGACAAATAATCGGCGTGTATTTGCAAATTCAAATTAATACAATAATTTCAAATTATTACCAAAATTATGGCTACAGGATATTAAAGAGACACGACTCTACACGTTTTTTTAATAATGTACTTTACTTAGATAATTATTTTACGATCCTACTATATTTTAAGCAGGATCAGGTTAAAAAAAAAAACTTATAATTAATTAGTCAAGTAAAAGTATAAATCCCTTTAAGCGATATCTTCTAGTTGTACAAGCTGTGCAAATAAATACAAGTAGGTATATGTACTAGGTATACTTTTTTGTGCGCTGTCTTAGCCTCCTTCAAAGAATCGTCGCAATCGAGACACGCGCAGGCTCAATAGTTCGAGGCCAAAGATGATCAACGCCATTAATAGCATCAGCAGACATACCAGGTAGAGTCCGCTGTGCATTTGCAGCCGGATGCGTTCGATCTGTAGAGGCCTTGCTGCCTGCAGATATCGGAACTTGCTGAGCTCGTATTTACGATTGATGTAGCCCACGATTCCGGCACTCATCAGCTGACGCAGCTTCCGATCGAACCCAAACTTGAGTATGGAATGGCGACGCAAATACATGACCAGATGATACGTATAGATGGGCTCCTCTACGCTAATCAGCGTGCTAGTCTCCCACTTGTGCTGATTGTAATGGATAAGGTTTCCCAAGAGCGCCGTCGTGGTCAGCTTAGGGCGTGGATCATTCTCCATTTGCTCAAATCGGGCTGCATAGCTGCTCTGAATGATCTCCGTACGCTGCTTTGGATAGAAATCCAGGTAGTCTGCAGCTAGCAGTGTGTAGTTCTGATCCAAAAGTTCGCTTATGTTGCGCGGTATACCGGAGTATTGGGGCAAGCAGAAGACACCGAACAACTTCCCCTGATACAGGGTGCGCAGAACTAACGCCAGCAGCATCCAGGACATGAACAGCGGACGGACATGGGTGTCTGAAAACAATGCCCCAAACACCAGTGGATTACCCAGCAGCGTGCCGAGCACATTGAGCGTCCCACCGCCGATCTCCAGGCGCCGCCAGTGGAGCCATTGTAAAATCAAAACTAGGACACAGCTGCCCAGGATGCAGAGCCAGACTCCACGACAAAATGGAGCAGCCAGATGGCTAATGGGTCCGAAAGTGCGCCGCATGCGCACCACAAAGACCAGGGCGCTCTGATGATACGCAGACGTCGTCGAGAACTGATGGCGTCGCAGATGAGAGCCGCTCAGTGCCCCAATGGCGATCGATGCACGTCCAGATTGGAGGGCGGCGTAACATCCCGTCACAGTCCCATTGGCTGTAATGTAACTCTTTCCGCATGGCGGCAACAGTTGAATGCGAAAGTTGAAAATATCAGCCAGCACCCTCAGCAGCTCTCCATCGATGCCATTTAGACGTTCCACCTCCGCACGATGGCTCCGGTTGTGGCCATCGCCGCGAAATGTGACGAAAGGCGGCAACAGATACCAACTAACATTTAAGGGGCAGCCGTAGAAGCCCTCGAAATTGTTCACGAACAGGCGATCATGTTGAAGGCGACCATTTGCGAAGCGATTCACTTGCTTCGGCGTAATCAGATGGCTGCAGTTGGAGCTGAACAGATCGTAGCTGTAGAAGAGTACTACTGGGATGTCAGGAAGCTCCACGAGCAGCACCACATGTAGGACATGGAAGTACATGCAGCTGAAGAAGATTTTCTCGATATCCGACTCCGTTGCCGTCCTGCTAGTCAGCACAATGACGAAGTAGAACTCGCGATCGAAGAGCGTCTCCGGGAGAGTGAATTCCAGTGCCCGAAAGGCCGCCAATGAGTTCACCACGAACATATAGAAATAGCTAATCGGCTTCTCATCAATCACGCCCCGATATAGTTGTATGGCCACGTCCTGCTTGTGACTCAACAGCAACTGGGACAACAACTGTTCCTGTCGGTCCCGCTGCCAGGAGGTGCAATTGTCACACATCCCGGCAATCAGGAGTGTTCTTTGGAAAGGCCCAATATAGCGATCGATGATATGCAAAGCAGCCGCTGCCAGCGGCGTTGATTGCCAGGGGCTGGGAGCCTCCAAAGCACCTCCTGCCACCTCCACCAGTAGAGCCATCAGAATTATGCGAAGCATTTGCGTACGCGCTCCCAGGTATGCCGATGCGCCTATGTCATCTAACACCTTGGAGTCTACTCGGGGCACTTGGCCGCAGCTTTTAATCAAGTCCTGCGACTAGCGGGCCAATTCCAATTCCGTTCATTGGCAATCGCGATGGCCACGATAATTCACTAATTTTATTAATGCACCGTTTGCTTAGCGTTCTGCAACGAAGCTGCCACTCCTAATTAGTTTAATTTGCCAATACTCATGGGTGGGGTGTACTCCAATCAATTAATTTCTATTAACATTCCTATCGACCATCTAAGCCCAGTCAAGTCCACTTAAGCACATTGCATAGTTTGATGACAAAATCTCCATTATAGTGCCACAATGGCTTGCCTTTTTAGCGCTTTTCAAAACAAATTCACACTTCTGGAGTGTGAAATGTTTCTACAAGTAGCTAGTTTCTGCTTCTTTAAACAACACAATTTATGGGCGAGTGCAATTTTTAGAATTATATCTAATTTTCTATAATTATAATAGGTCTGTCTATTTTGTTCAGTTTCCAAACTAGCTACCATTTCACATTTTCAAACAAGAAACTTAATGAATGAAGGAAATAAAATGATAATTCGATAAGAAATAAAGAAATAAATAAATAATAAAGCACAGCTCTGCAATGTATAGCGAGTGCAATTTTTAAAATTAGCTCTAATTTTCTATAATTATAATAGGTCTGTCTATTTTGTTCAGTTTCCAAACTAGCTACCATTTCACATTTTCAAACAAGAAAATTAATGAATGAAGGAAATGAAATGATAATTCGATAAGAAATAAAGAAATAAATAAAGAATAAAGCACAGCTCTGCAATGTATTGCGAGTGCAATTTTTAGAATTATCTTTAATTTTCTATAATTATAATAGGTCTGTCTATTTCGCTATGAATTTTTTGTTCAGTTTCCAATCTAGCTAAGCGCACTATTTCACATTTTCAAACAAGAAACTTAATGAATGAAGGAAATGAAATGATAATTCGATAAGAAATAAAGAAATAAATAAAGAATGAAGCACAGCTCTGCAATGTATAGCGAGTGCAATTTTTAGAATTATCTTTAATTTTCTATAATTATAATAGGTCTGTCTATTTCGCTATGAATTTTTTGTTCAGTTTCCAATCTAGCTAAGCGCACCATTTCACATTTTCAAGCAAGAAAATTAATGAATGAAGGAAATGAAATGATAATTCGATAAGAAATAAATAAAGAATGAAGCACAGCGCTACAAAAAATCCTGCTTTTGAAAATTGTTCACAACCAGTAATAGAAAACGGAATGCCTCGAAGAAATTCCAAATTCTAATATACAAATTCTAATATACACCTAATTCTGTTTTTGCACGGTAGATTGGTTCGAGAAAAAGTCGTGTAAAAAAAACCGTTTCAAAAAAAAGACATTGATCATATGTTATTATTAAATCGTTCTAAATAATAATAATAATAATGTAACCATATATCAAATTTTTAATTTGCAAGCCGTCTTAAATCAAAACCGTGTAAAAAAGACCGTGTACAAAGAGAATTAGGTGTACTTATTCATATAAACCTTCTTCTACACAAACGCTACATAGAACCACAATACAACAACAACAAGTGAGTGTTTAAACAAAAATCAACTCTCGAACTTGCCACTAATATTAGTATAAATACACATAATACGAGTAATATATGTAATCATCATAGGGGCACTATATTTTCTCATTGTTTGACCGAATTTATTTCCAAAATGTTGTGCTCCGCTGTCGCAGTTTATCTTTCCATTGGATTAAGATTTAGTGCAGCAGATAGCCACGAAATGTTATCTGAATAAATATTCCTTTTTCATAGAAATTTAGTTACCAAACCAAGCCATAGTATTAATCCCCGATGGTCGTCTATGCAGTCTAGTATCTGATGTGCTTTTTTCCTTTTTGCTTTACTTATCTTTGGGCATAGTTGTCAGAGCTGCGTTTGTACGAACTATAAACATACATACATTCATACTTGTACATACATACATACTAGGTACATATATACAGACAATATCTGTGGGATGCGCTCTCCATCGGAAGCCAAAGAACAAATGCAAACGCCAAAGCCACGGAGCGCATAAAAATTAAAAATTTCATTAAATTCACAAAAGTGCTTGAAGTGGAAAAATGTAATATCCTTTGGGCACAAAGGATGTGCATATAAATGCAAATGCGCTTCAATGAGAGTACGCTGGCCAAACGAAAAGTCCGTCTATATGCCTGGCCATATCTACATACATACATACATATGTACAAGCGTATGTTTATGTGTGTTTGTCAGTTTGTCTGGCGGCCCTAGCAGCGCCGTTTTTTGCATGAATGCATTTTTCTTCATGTGTGTGCATGCTGTGTGTGTGTGTGAGTGTGTGTGCTCCCAGCCACAACAGCTGTAATTAATGCACGCGTTTGATAAGCTTCAGCAGCAGCAGCAACAACAAAAAGAACAGTGCACAGAACGCTCAAAACATAAAACCAAAACCAACACCCAAAATAAAAATTTAAAAAAAATGAAAAGTGTTTTGGCCGCCAGCGCTTTCAAGTCGATTCGCGTTTCACTTTTTAGTGCTCCCGCATTCAATCTCCAGCATCCCATCGCCATAACACACCCCTTCCCCTTGCCACTCACAGTATATCTATACATACATACATACATATGTATATGTATAGTACATATGTATATGACGATGCATATTTTGAGGCGCATTGTAAAAACTTCGCGAGCCTTTTTTCTAGTAAGTTTTCATCGGCGAGGGGCTTGGGGGCACCGACGACAATAATTGCCGCTATGCAACATATGCTCGAAATAGCAGAATCTTTGCTTGCAACGCGCTTCAAAGTTGCAAAATTAAAAGTTTCGCTGCCACCACCGCCGCCACGAAAGTATACAAAAAATAATAATAAAGTAATAAGATGTGCGCGGCAACTTTTAACAACGCTCCTTCAACAAGAAAAAAATACTCGTACAAATAAAAATAATAAAAAAAACGCAATGCGAGCAGTCAGTGCCAAATATAAATCTGACTCCGTAGTCGTTCTTGTGTATAAGTACTTGTGTGTGGGCTTCTAAAGAAGAACATGCCCCGTAATTATAACGCTTGTTAGACGCTCCCAAAAATGCTCAAAAATTGTTGCGCCTTGTTCGAGTGCAGCGAAGCAGAAGTCAAGCGCAAACTCACGCAACCTCTCAAGCACTTCACACTAGAGCTGAGCGTGAATGCGTGCGTGAGCGTGAAGTTCTAATGACGACACGAACAAAACACGATAACTGGCAGAAACTGCAACTAGAGCTTTGCTTAAATGCATGCGAGAAAATATTTATAAGCCGATCAGAGAACGTTTATTAGAAAAAGCAATTAAGACATTATTATTAAAAATTAACAATATAATAATAATTATTTTTGCCAAGTCCACAACAACGTTATATCCATTAAAAATAAAAAGAATATTACGTATATTATGGCTGTGGCTCTCTTGCTTCGCCAAAAACAACAAACAAGCGAGATCAAATTAATTGAGTGCGAATGCTGGAGAGCAACAAAACTGAACTATGCGGGTGGGAGGTGCTTAAGGCCCTAGCACTGCACCTGCATTTGCAGATCAGCCTCTGGAATGAGAGCAGAGCGCTGCTAAATACCAATGTTAATTGGAGCAAGAGAGCGCTGCAGGCGCAGCTTAATTACATTATGTTATTTAACAGCGATTTTATTTTGTATTTATGTTACAAATTAATTACAAACATTAATTCGATTGGGATGACTTCGCTGTGTGCCGCGCTTTATAATTATTATTAATTATGATATAATTAATTAATTATAATAAATAAAAAACCACTATACCAATATCAAATTTATTATTACCATTTGCACAAATTTCTCCTTAACCTAAATTCTAAGAAAAAACAACTTGAAGCCCATTACTTGTTGAATTAAATTTTTTCTTAAAGAAGCACAAATAAAATTGACTTTAAAAGGAAATTATAAAATATTTTCACGTGTACTAAGCTTAATTTACTCAACAAATATAAATAATTTGAAGAGAAAATTTTAAATTTCATTATTTTGGAGCTTTAATGATAAGTCTGACACGCAAGTTTAAGTTGTTTAAGATTGTGACCGAATTTTTCACGTATATCTACGTGAAATGGACACATACATACATATTTGTGACATTTTGTAGTATTTATAGAGCTCATCATGCAGTGCTGCCATAATTTTTTGAGCAAAAACAGCTAGATTGCCAAAACAAAAATAAAGCTAAAGAAAGCTAAATCCAAGGCAAAATAAGCATTAAAACAAGCCGGCTTTAAAAACACAATTTTCTCGGTTAAATTTAAGGAAATATCTGTTTCACTGTTTTCATATTAAATCTATATTCTTAATTCATAATTTATAATAATAATATGAGATTCGTGTAAAAATAATAATAGAAAATTTACATTAACATTTACATCCCGCAACCCGCTATTTTCGAATTTTTCCCGCACTTGCATTTTAAAATAAGCCGGATCTAGCGGGAAAAAAAACTAAAATGGCAGTAGTTTTAAAACCAACTGTTTGAACCGTTTGTACAATATTTTAATTCCAAGCATTTGATCGTAGCTGTCAGATTGTATCGCTAATTATTTTGGACGTATTTATTTTGGCAGTAAATTAAAAAAGTAAATCAATAATTGCAGATCTACAAACTGAGAAGCTTATAGGGGATTTGCAGCAAGTGTGTGAGCAAACCAAGATAGAATTGTCTCAACTTTTTAATAGTTTGCGATTGTGATTAGAGCAAAGTTTTAAGAAATTATGACACAATAAAGTTTCAAACACATGCATGCGTGTTACGTAGGAAGATGTCCAAAACAAAATATGCACAAACGTGTCGCAATCTTAACTATCATATCAGCTTTAAACTGAAACCGACATCAAATACGCAATAAACCGAAACTGAGCCAACAAAGCCACAGGACCGAAATATCCAAGCCAGCAACCTTTGCAAGCGCCTGAACTTCGACAATATTATATTTTCCACACGAAATGTACATTTAATAAGCCAACCAAACTATTTATATACAACATACATATACAAGTATGTACATATTTATATCGATAGGCAATATCCGTAGCCATATGTTGTCATAGACAGACACACTTTAAGCCACAATTAAATTTCATGCCACACACACACACATGTACACATCGATGCACAAACAAAAGATAAAAGTCAACTAACTAAGTTGGGCGCAAGTTTTGTTCATAAGTGAGCGGTGAGCGGAGGGGGCAAGGCTCAAGTTCGAGTTGCTGTGTGTGGGTTTTTGCATAAATTAAAAATGACAGCGACGGGCAACAACAACAACAACACTACACTACACACACACACATAAAATTGTAACCCAAGTGGGCAACAGGTTGCAGCAACCGTCGACACACGTTTACCTGAGCAGAAGGCAGAAAGGCGGCCAACTTCGCTGCCGCGTCGCTGCTGCAGCAAACTGGCATATGAAACATGAGGCAGGCTCATACACACAAGCACATTCGCACACCACATAAATGCCAGCATGTGCTCTTGTTGTTGTTGCTGTTGTTGCCTGAGAATTTCTACAAATTCAGCGAAAAGTATTTTTTTGCACCTTTAAAATGGCACCGAGAAATGATTTATGAACGCAAAACTTTTAACCAAGCGTAGCGCGCAACTTTGCACGGCATTTTGCTGTCGCTCCGTTACCGTTACCCATGTTGTTGTTATCCTTGTGGGCAAACTCCTGCCCACACCCACACACATACTCGAACAGCTAACGTTGCAGCTTAATGGAATTATAAAAATGTTAACTTCAGCAGAAATTCAAACAGCGCCTCAATGTATGCTGCAAGTTTTTTCGTTTTTGTTTTCCACATGTATGCGTGTGCGTCTATGTATTGTATGTGTAGTATTTGGGGTGTGTGTGTGGGTGTGCCTTTGTGGCCCATAGACCCTTTCATATCAATTCACTTATAATTTTGTTTAACATATCAAGTGGATTTGCTGAATTTTGAAGCCACTTGAATATTTAAGGCCAAAATATTTGTACAACGTTTCTCATTCTGTTTGCAAATTAAAACAAGAACAAAACCCAAAAAAGGAAGATGAAAAACAAAAAAAAACCAAAAAAAAACCAGAAAAAACAATGCCAGAGCTAGGCCTGAGCCTGGCAATCCAATATACTACTCAAAGCAAACAAAACTTGAGCTGCCAGCTCACATATGTATGTACACACACATATGTGTAGAAAAGCACACACACACACACACATACATAAGGATGTTGTGCGGTTGGCACTTGAACTCGCCAAATCGAAACCAGAGCCAATCTGCTGCCAAACCAAATACACACATACACATGTGCGTATATACAAATATATAGTATATATATATATGTAAGTATATATTAATGGAGGTACAGTCAATATTGTCCGAACGAAACGTTAGTATGTTAAGTTCCGCGGCTTAAGAATTAATTGTATAGTGGCTTTAAAAAAAAAAATGTCTTTTTTTAAATAGTTGTACTATGCATATACTGTTTGCAGCTTACCTTTTCTGCTCCTCACTTCATTTAATTAGCTCTTAAGTACAATTTAGTTTTCCCCTCTCTTATTTTCTTAGTTTGATAGGTTTCTAATTTTTCTGACCACATATGGCTGTGAATCGGGGCATAGCTATCCAAAGGCAGTTACAGACATTATTGTATAGTTATTCTTGAGGATTTCTTATTTATTATGTTAAAATTATAACATAATATATATGGTTATATATCTCTATTGTACTATAATATACTATATTATAATATAAATCATCTTATACTTACTAATACTAGATAACAAATACTGTTTAAGTTAATGTCTTTAATTCATGCTTCAAAAAACTACATACAAGGAGTGTTCGAAAGTAAACAGGACTTGTTGAATCTAGCGCCCCCTGGTGGCGCTATCTATATGTCGACTGGTGCGTTAAGATCTGCTATCTTTATCGATTGTCTAGTGAGAATTTCATGACATTTCATCGATTGGAAGTGAAGTTATTGCGTTTTAAGTGTCAGCATGTTTGTGTTATCGCTGCAAAAATGAGCTTCGAACAAAGAGCCAACATTAAATTTTGTTTTAAAATTGGTAAAGCTTTTACCGAAACGTTTCAATTGATGAAACAAGTTTACGGCGATGATTGCCTATCCCGTAGCAGAGTGCACGAGTGGTTTCAACGTTTTCAAAGTGGTCGTGAGGACATAATTGACGTTCAACATGTGGGCCAATCAAAATTCGTGATCACCGAAAATTCCATCGAAACTGTGCGTGAATTCATCAAAAATCAGCCGAAATCATCAATGAAGTTGATGGAAATGGAATTGAACGTCTCCAAAACATCGATGTGCACGGTTTGTTCAGCACAAATTGACTGACGACCAAAAATTGCTCAGAATCCAACATTCGAAGGACTGATTTTTTGACCAAAAATCACATTTTAACCATTAACCACTCGCTGTATTCACCTGATATGGCACCGCGCGACTTCTACCTTTTCAGAAGAATGCATTCGACCATGAAAGGAAAGCATTATGCAGACGTAGAGGCCATTCAAAAGGCTTGCACCGGCATACTGGCGACCATACACTCGTTCGACATGCTTTTGGATCGTGCAAAAAGCTGTATTGAAGCAGAAGGAGACTATTTTGAATAAAATAAATTGATTTTGCCAAAAAAAAAAACATTTGTTCTGTTTTTTTTAAAAGTCCTGTTTACTTTGGAACACACCTTGTATGTATCCTGTTTCTTTTTTAATTACTTGTGCATACACTTTCATTGATTGTAATAGCTTAAGATCGTAGTAGTCATAGCTATTCAAACCCTGTTAGCTGTAAGTTTCTAACTTTAAGCTAGCATTAAGTAAATAAATAAAAAAATAAAAAATAAATCATCTTTGTTGATTTATTAAAATTAAAAAAAAAAAACTAGTTATTTAAATTTATTGCTTATTATTTGCTATACTCTACAAATAAAATATATTGCTAAGAAATACTATGTAAGAAATATTATCTTATATCAGTGCGTTGAATAAACTTTCCGTCTGCCTCAGTCTAGTCGTATTGGTTCTTTCTTTCCTGTTCTCCCACAACTGTCACGCATAAACATGTCGATGTTGACTTTTATTGTCCTTTTTTAACCATAATTGTAGAATTAAAAATGTACCCACTTCATCTGGAGTACTTTTTACTTAAACATTGCTTATATGAATGAAGCTTAAGAAAGTTCAATTTAAAAAGTTCAATTGTATTTTTTATTTAAACATTGCTTATATGATTATTGTGGCTAATGGGAACACCCCAAGCATGATCAGCTGAATTCAATTCATTTATAAACATAGTATGTTGCGATATAAATGGATCTACTGGCATCAAAAAGGCTAGACATGCTTTCAGAGATGAGATTAGGCGAACAAAAAAGAGTTATCCGACCTACAAACTGGACATTATTAGCTCTTACCTCAGAAGCAATTACGATTACAAGTATAGTCTGATAAGTATAGCCAGAAACAGTAGAGTTAATACATTTTCCTAAATTAAAATAATAAAATATAAATCGAAGAAAAATATACATATAGGCATTTTTTACGCACTAGCCTCTTTCAATAAACATATTTGCCAAGAATCCAAAAATTATGCACTTTAAAAATATCTTTATAAACGAAAAATACTTTGCCTTTTCACACTTAGAAGAACGTGTATTCAAGATTGGGAATTTGTCGCTATTATACTGCTTCTTGAGATCCGTAGCTATATCAACTTATCTAGCTTTACTGATCAAGGATATATACTACGAGTATTTCGATTGTGCCACCCCTTTTTTAAATGCGGACTAAGCTGACGTCCTTTTAATTTGTTGATGCAGGGTATAACAACTGGCGAGCTCGATCGTTCAGTTAAATTTTGCGCAACTTCTCCAACTACGACATATAGTTTTCACTGTACAGATATGTTTCCTATGTGTGTGTGTGTGAGTGTGTAAGTAGTAATAGAAATAGCTAAAGCAACGCCGGACCACCGCCGGCTGATGTGTCTTATCTTGTCTGCAGTGTCAGTGCAGCAGAATAAGAAGAAGAAGAAGAGGAAACATAGGCACCAACACCAGCAACACCAGCAACAACAGAAGCAGCAACAACAACAAGAACGTGGATGTCGAAAGCAGCGCGCGCATCCTGAAGCTTTTTATCTTGGCGTCATGTTGATGTTTGTCGGAAACTTGATTATTTTCGTTTTTCCCCATCTTCGGGCTGCCACACATTTGCTTAGTTGCCTGACTGGCTGACTAGCTGACTGCCTGTAAGATGCTTGTGCGCCCAAGGCTCACATGCAGACAAACAAGGAGTACAGACACAGACACACACATGCTCATATGTATGTGTACGGCGGCCCACGTTCTGGGATTAGCCAAAAAATATTGTACCCACAAAAGAGTTGTTCAATGTAAATGCAGGAAAGCTTTAACAAGCGACCAGCAGCCGAATTTTGCTTGAACTCTGACTGTGGCTGCTTTCTGTGGCTCTGATTCTGGTTCTGGCTCTGGCTCTGTTTGTGGCTAAAGACAAAAGCCTTTGCCCTCCTTTACTGTTTTTTTTTTTTTTTTTTTGGTTTGTTTTGCTCAGGTTGTTGCTGCCTTTTGTTGACAAAAAACTTCAACAAGCGAGTAAGTAAAATAAGTTGTAATAAGACAAGTTAACATGACAATGCCGGGACGAGCAGGACGAGGACGAGGACAGCAGTAGCAACAACCCATCTACCTTGTTTTATAGCACACGTACAAGCGTTGCATGTTCAGAAGGATAGAAGAGCTTAAGCAGGGGACGACAATGAGGAAGACAACGACGGCGACGACGACGACGACGACGACCAAGTCGAAGTCGACGTTGACGACTCCTTTAAAATGTAGTTACTGTTGTTATTATTCAGCCTTAATGAACTTAACAAACGCGCACGACATGCCACACTAACAGTTCCAATGCATACATATATATTACATGTATAGTATAGCTGCTATATGTGCAGTTGTGTGTATGTGTGTGTGTGTGTGTGTGTGCTCCGGACAACAACAAAGATAATGCGCCAGACCCACATACATAACTTAGGTAGCGAAATTGAAGAAATTGCAACAAAGCTTACCTGCTCTTCACATGCAACTTTGAGGCATATATGAGTAGGTGTGTGTGTGTGTATGTGTGTGTGTGTGTATCTATGAGCATGTTATGTTTGTTATGAGACGACACGGTGGGCAACTGAAACTGAAACTAGAATTCTTGGTATGAGCTGAGGACAGCCAGAAGGAACATAAAGTGTTTGCTTCAATTCCTCAAATTATCGAACAGTATCCGTTGTTATTAATTTTTTTTTTTTGTAAACTTCTGACAATGCATAATAGTCCCGATACTACAATTTTGACGCCTATATTGGACATAAATACGATTAAAAATAAATTAAGGCTTTAACATGAATATTTTATTTATTTATTTATTCATTTTTTATTTGTGTTTGCACTAAGAATATCCTTTATTTCCGTATTTGTTATCAAGCCTATTTTATTTATCCCTCTTCCGAGACATTTCAGTGCATTTTTAGTTAACATGGCCAAACTAAATGTTGGCTAAGCATCAGGGGCTCGCTTTATCAGTTCGATGGAAACACAATTTAATTTATAGATTTCAAACACTATATAGTACATACAACATAGTTTATTCCAAAACAAATATAAAGGACCCAATTGAAGATGAGGAAATATAAAATTGGATGCCGAATGAAGTGCGCGTTTTATTAAATACTTGTATTGTATTTCAATATCATCTGGTTTGCCAAATTAATTACATAAATTATACTATACTTTAAAACACAACTATTTCCTTAAATAGTACCTATTGCCGTTTTCTAATTGTTTCAAAGAAAGCAATTAATGTTCAATTTTTGAAAGGATTCCTCAATTCAAACAGATAGCAACAATATGTATTTAAATGTAATTTACAGAGCGTCCTTGCTTTAAAGTTTGGCAAAGATCGAGCTGAATATCAAAGCTACTAACGAGGAGAGGGGATCAGGAAAGCGCTTGTCCCCATTTTTTGTTACATAAACTTTGAAAAATTGCCAACAAATTATTACTAAAAATATCCCTTAACCTTACACACAGTTTTTGTTTTAAGAGACAGTGTTGAAGAGCTGCTTATAAATAAATGAATGAATAAATGAATAAATAATGATCACTAAATCTTAATAAATGAATCATATAGCATTTACAATCAAACAACTTGTAATCAAATTTTCTTGGCTAAAACGTTATGTGCTTTTTGCGTAGAAAACATTTGCAATTGATTATGCATTTATTTATTTTAGAACATGGTCTTAAGTAAGTACAACTATAAGAGGCAGTCTGCTTTCATTGTTGATAATAATAATTAGTTTGTCGTCCAGCTGTGCATTATTAAATGTCCTCTGTCCAGTGCAATCTTTAAAAGTTTGTCTTTCAAGCGCTTTTAACTGCTAATTTAATTAGTTTAATGAAGGCTGCGTAATTGTTGTCAAAGACTATGCTACTGAGTTGTATCTGGAAGTATAAAATGATTACTGACAGCCATTTCACCTGCTGATGCGTCTAGTTACTGCGTCTTGTGTTTTTCTCAGTTGTGGGCACACAAATCGTTTGTACTGGACTCCCACAACAGTTAGTGTTCGGTTAAAAAGGCCTCCTGGCCGAAAACAGCAGGCCTATAAAATGTAGAAGGTGTTGATTTATCCCATCAAGGTATTCCTCGTCTGTCTGCTCCTCATCGCCGTCCGCAGGCCGGCTCGCTGATTCCCAAAAGCCACGACCACCGGCCGGTGCTTCCCCTTCGACGTCATTCTCATTGCCAAGGCCGTGTACAACACGTACATCACGTATAAGAAAGATAAACTTGAGCATGTTGAAAATTTCCATTGCCAACAAAAGGAAGAACAACACCATTTTGTGCCTCGTCCTGCAGCTGGTTCTAACAAGTAACAAAAATAAAAAACCAACAAATAATAAAAGGCCGGAACACACACACCTGGTTCACGATCGAGTTCTTGTGTCCTGTTTACTTATTCCGTTGCTGCTGCACAACAACTACGTATAGTAATTTTGCTTTAAAAACAATTTTTTTCAACTTCAACTTTGTTCATTCGAATTTCTTTGAACATGTAAATTTCTGAGGTATGTATATATGTATATATTTTCACATCAAAGCCAGTTAGGATTCTGAAAATGTCAAGAACTTTCAAGCAAACACAAGGCTTACTTGATAATTTCAATCATTTCATTTATGCCCATAAATTAATTACCCCAACACTTTTTCGTACAAATTTAACACTTTTTAAAATAAGCTTATATGTAAAAACCCTTATTATATAGAAATTTGTTTACATAAATTTATTTTAAGTATTTGGAAGCGATAACTAAAGCCACTCACTGAATCCAAAACCAGCTTTAAAAATTATGCATTCGCCCTTTTATTTAAAAAACCTTCTTACTTACTATATTATTATGCTATATTGTTAGTACATTAAACTTTCTTACTTACTTACTAACTATAATAATATAGCTAAGAAATGTTTATTTACTTTAATTAATTAGAAATCTCATTAATTTAATTGAAAGACCAAAAAAAATTGTATAGTTATATGGTAACTATTGTTTTAAATCTCTTTCTATACCGTCTTGATAATAAAAATAAACGTAGAACATTATAAACACTATAGAACTATTCAAGGATTCACCAAACATTTATTATAAATAATTAGAAACAAAAACAATGCTTTATTCTGAGACCTAAGTACGACGTGCTTTTCAACTACCTTCAAAAATGGCGCCATGAAGCAGTGGATCGTTAGCAAGGCACTATTAAATATTGAATAAATTCCATCCTCTTAACATAAACATGTAGTTTTAGGGTTATTAACGGATATTTCGAAGTCTTTTTAAGATTTTCCTCTACAAAAATGTTATAGTAATCACATGGATTCATTAAATTGGACATTTTAAACATGGACTGAACCGAAAGGGAACATTTTGTTTTGCTTGTAATATACCAGATTTGTTTCTTTTTCTTTAAAGTATGTAAACATTAAATAGTTTCTTCAAATTATGTAACTTCTCCAAATGAAAACATTGGTAATCGGTTACAAATAATGAGTGGTTTGATCTCAAATCCTACACGAATTCAAACTATTAAACAAATGAGACTCACCATTTGTTAAGTAATTAAAATAGCCTCCACATCCGCTGTGATGGTGGTAAGCTCTTCAAAGGTGCAGAGTCAAACTGCAATTCCAGAGACTTTATTGCTTTTAACGGCCGCCTCCAAAGGACTCCAAAGTGCGGTGCTCTGGTGGGAATGAAATGAAGATTTATGCATTCATTATCCAATCAATTTTAATTTTAATTTTCTGCCTTGAAGAATAAGAGTCGAAGATCATTTGGCTGGTTGCATGCTTCAGTAACATAAGTTGCAATATCACTGAAGACGTTCGCAGGCAATCCACGCCTGGGCATCCAGGTCTCTAAATACAGAATGATTTAAACAACTTCTGAGCTGTCTCCGAAAATCAAAAAATATATTTCAACTCATATAATTTACTCAAATTAAATACATATCATGGGTTTTTAATAAAATTGTTCCCCCGCTTTTGTTACATACAAGTATTAAAAACTGACCGTTCACTCATAAACTGTACTATAAAAACACACTTTCTATATAATTAAGTTATAAACTCTCTTTATTAATAACTAATTAAAGATACTCACCAATTACTTCAATGAGCCAATTTTTGTGAATAAATCAAATGAAATGAAAATTAAATGCATATGTGAAGAAGCCAGACTCAAGCAACGCAACTCCTGCAGCCAAACTCTTGAAAAATTCATTTTTTTAGCCAGATATAAAAATGAATTTATTATAAAACTCTTGAAAAAAAAAAAGAAAAACAGTTTTCTTAGAATGTTTTAAAATAAAACTAAGTGCCAATTCAAAGCAGCAACAATTTCCATATTTATTTACGCGCTCTGCCTAAATTCCCAGTATTTCATGCCGGTCTCTGTCTCTGACTCTGACGACGACTCTCCCTACCTCTCGCTCTCTCTCTCTGTCTCTGGTCTCTTATACGAGCTGAGGGCATAAAAGGCCATAGCAGCTAAGCGAATGACGACATTCGTGCGCCGGCCGTCATTGGCGTCGGTTGTGCATTGAGGCCAGGCTGTACGTCTGAGGGTATGTGCGTGTGCGTGTGTATGTGTGTGCGCATGCATGTCTACAACTATTTTACGTCTAATGAAGTGGCAATGCGCACGCATACACGCGCACACACACACTCACACATATGCACACGTTTATCCAAACATGATTTAGTCTGGTTATTTTGGTGTTGTTGTTGTAGCCTGAGTGTTGAACAATTGACTCTCAAAATTTGTTTAGTTCCTGCACATGCATGTGTGTGGCACACACATGCATGTGTGTGGTGTGCGTGTGTGTGTGTGGGTTGGCTAACAATGCAAAATGCTTTAAGCGCCAAAATGTAATTAGAAAACGTTGAGGCAAAAGCAACAACAACAATGGCCACACACAAAACAAAATGGCGCTATTAATTAATTAATTAATTTACTGCTGCTGCTGCTGCTGGACTCACAAAAGTATGCAATGAATTTTCGCAGGAACTGAAAACTTTGCAAGCGCCACGCAACGGCAACACTTTGGGAGCCAGCATGCAGAAAACCTTTTAGTTATATTAATTTCATTTTTTATGCCACGGCAATAGAAAAAAAAGGAGAGCATTAGCAGTAGCTGAGGCAGTAACAGAACCAAAGGCAGTGGCAGTGGCAGCAGAAGCACAAGCAGAACAACGGCAACACCATCAACTTTATTGCCAGCGATTGCCGCTAGCAGTTTTACAGTTATTAAATTTATTTATTGAAAACGCAATGCACACAAAACCCACTACCAGCAGCAACAGCAGCGAACATTTCCCGTTAGCTTTGGCTCTGCCGCGGCCGCTGCGGCTAGAGTTTTATGTTTAGGTCATCGATATGCAAATTGATTGACAGCCAAGCGCCGCCAGCCAGCCAGCCAGCCAGCCAGCCAGCTAGGCAACCAACCAGCCAGCCAGCACCACTCGCCCACCTCCCACGGGCAAAACACAGCAATTGCATAATAAAAAATATCTATTTTGACGATGCCATTCCGAGACCACCCCACCCAGCCCCCTCTTTCTCCTTTTTAGCAAGCTACTCCCACTACTCACCATTCGAATGGTGTTGCGGCTGCTGATTTGTGTGCATAAGCATCAAACTGGCAAGCAACATAAATGTGGCCAATAATGCGTAGAAATGTATCGTAGATATCCACGAGGATCTACATAAGTACTTATGTATGTATGTGTTGCCATACACTCAGAGATAGGGAGCTGCGATAACCAAATAACTTAAGGGTAACTCAATTCCGCAACTAGATATATTTGTTCCTTTACTTAGAGTACAACAACAACAAAAAGTATGAGATAATGTTGTGTTGGTATGTTTTTAATAGCCTGGAGTTGTATAAAAACGGGAGGAGCGGAATGAACATTAATAACGTAGTTATGCCTCCAGACAACCTCACTAATCATGTATAATAGATATATATTCTTTCTATTTTTAAAAAGACATTGCGTTCACTCCATTATATACTTCCTTTGCATATACTTTTGTATAATTAAAATTTTATTATTCCTTAATTTATTAAGCATTTCCATTGAATATTTTCAATTCAAATATGTAAGTAAATCTTTTTAATATTATTCGGCAGACGTGTTTCAGAAACTCGAGCCGAAGACCAAATAAAGAGAAAATAAATGACCTTTGAATATAATTGTAATGTGCTGTAAATTACTTTTTTAGAACTCTCTGAGTTTAAAGAAAATAATTGCAATTGTGAGCCAAGAAATACAATATATCTAGTTGAGTTTTTTTGTAGTTTCACAACAGGACTTTATACCTCAATGGAATGGAATGGACTTTTTTTAATATTTTTAAATTAGACCATCAGGTATTTAACAGCATTCTCATATGCAATTTGGTTCCATATCTTTTGAAATTAACAAGTTTTCACACAAAAGCTACTACTGTATCCATTCTACTTCTGTTTTCTGCGTCCGGCAAAGCATTAACACAATAGCAAATACTGCGATTTGGCTTCTTTTTGTTATGAATCTGTCTATAACATGTGGACAAAAAACCATTCTTCCTTGTGGAAAACCATATACCCTTTCACTTTTCACTGAAACTTTGTATATCTTATGGAATACAGACATGCGTTTTTTTCTATCTATATAATTATCACATTTCATAAAGTTTTTTTTATAATCAGCCCATTTGTTGGAGGTTTTTTCAGTGTATCTAACAGCCTAGCTGTTTCTATGAGCCTAAGCCTGCTACTGCTACTGTGACTGTGACTATGGCTGTGCCTCTGCTTGACATTTGACATAATTAATTGCAACACGAACAATTACAACGCAGGAGCAAGGACAATAAGGATATACATTTTAATTAAAGCACCTCGAGCAACTAATTACATTGCCCGGCATGGACGCATACCACTTGTGTGTGAATGTGTGTGTGTGTGTTTTCTGAACAAAGGCGAATAAGCGAGCAAATAAGCATGCCGAAGTATGCACGCTTTGTATGTGTGTTTGTGTGGGTGTGTGTATGAGTGCGCGCGGCCGCAAAAATGTCCTCAAGCTCCCAGTGTGTGTAGATGAGTGTGTGTCCTGTTTTTTGGCATTGCTGCGACTCGATTCATGGTCGCGCAACATTAAATGCAAAAACTTAGCATACTTTTGAGAGCACGTGAACTTGGCTCACTAGTGTTAATCAAGAGCTCGTACGCACACACTTGCCACGCACACATACATACATACATAGACATAGACATAGGTAGTCGTATATATTAAATGTCTTCGCAGCACGCGAATATTTGCCGCAACACCAACCATGTAGTATATATTGCCGAAAGCCATGTTTAGCAGCTAATCCTTTGAATGTCATTCATTATCTGGATGGATATGGATTTGCCAAAGTGCCTAAATACTCTTACTTGCATATGTTCGTGTAGGTATTAAGTAGCTAATAACACTTGATAGTCTTCTTAATACTAATCAGTACACATCTTGTTATGTTCTGAGCAACGAAAAGGCTTCGCATGTTCAAGGTTATTTGTTCAAACGTTTGTTAAATAACTTACCAAATACTCAAATGAAAAACTAGAATACTGTTTAATATGAATGATTTAATTACATTTTTTTTAATATGATAATGAATAAGTATAATTTAATAAATACATTAATAAATAAATAGAACCCTTTAATATTCAATACAATTTAAACATAATTTAATAAATACATAAATAAATGATTATATATTAAATATATAACAATTTTATTTATTTCAAAATAACTATATTTCTTTAACCACAAATGGCCTTAATGTGCAGGTCGATTCATAATAATAAAATATTGAAAAAAAATAAATAAATTCTAGGAAAAGTGTTTTGTGAATTTTTTGAATAAATTATATAAATAAATATATTATATAAATTGTAAAGCACAAGAATGGAAGGCAAAAGCACTTTTGTATGCTAAAAATGGTTTTTAAAATAATTTTTTTCCAAACAATACACTTTGTATATGGATACACGTTTAAAGTTTCGGTTTGGAGTTCAACAATTACTTTGGATTATGATATTTTTAACAAGCTTGAAGCCTATAATAGCAAATGGGATGGTAGATACAGAATATTCAAAAGGTATTTGGATATTGTTGCGGTCTCTTTTCATAAAGTAAAGTGGCTCCAAAGTAAATCATAAAAACACAAATAATACAAATAAAGGTGCCAGAATTAACGCATAGTTTTGTGTGCCTTTTTTTTGAGCCTGCAAGAGTTGTCACAAAGACATTCTCGACTCACCACCAAATCCGTAATAAAGTAACTTTTGCGAACATTTTAGAAATGAAAACCACACACAAAATTAAAGTAGGATGTGAGCTGCTTGCAACAACAAAAAATAAATAAAATAAAATGCAGTATCCAGGCAGGCAGTCAGTCAGTCAGTAAGTCAGTCGCCTGCTTCGCCTGGACACCCAAGCACCAGCATAAATAAAATGCAATGCGGCAGCGCTGACAGGTTAATGTCAAATCGCCAAACCAAACAAAAAACTGGCTCACAAAAAAATAAACCACAACAACAGAGACCGAAAACACCAAAAACAAAAAAAAAAGAAGGAAAATATCAAAGTTTTTCGTCAAAATGTGAGACGGGAGAGGCAAACAGACGCAGGCAGGTCGGAAAGTTTGAAACTTGCGCGACAGTTATGAGAAAAAGTGAAGCCACGACAGACAGGACGAGATGGACGAGATGCGGGGCCAGCCAAGCCGTGGGAGGCGGGCCGAGGCGGAGCAGGATGAGCCATCAGCGCAAAATTTGTTTAGTCTGCCGCATGGCATTTTGTAATGATGGCTTAAAGCCAAAGCTAAAACGACCGCCCGTTCGCCCGCCCCACACAGAATGCTGTGACAATGTGTTGGTCGCATTCCGCCCTACGTCCTCGCCTTCGTCCTCGTCCTCGCCGCCCCAAGCACTGGAGCGCTGCCTGGCGCTGTTAACAGAGCATGTCATGCTCTGCCATTCGGCTCTCCACGGTCGCTGCAGGAAGTGTCAAATGTTTGGCGCGCGCTTCGCGCATAAACCGCTAAAAGGGCGTTAAGTGTTTTATTTACCCTCAAAATATAATTTATATTGTGGCTGTAGCTGTGTATGTGTGTCTGTGTGTGTGCTGATGTGTTGGTGTGTGGTTGTGTTTGTGTTTGTGTTGGACTTAGATTTCCACACTTTACTGAAGTGATTTAAATTTTAAGTACTTTTTGCATTAGCTTTCACTTTTTCTTTTTCATTCTGTTTTCTCCCTTTCCTTTTTCTTTTTTTTTCTTTTTTTTTTTGCTTGTTGTTGCCTTTGATTACTTTGCTCATTTGCCAAATTGACTTGGATGGCATTTTGGTAATTTACGCAATTGAGGTTGCGTGTGTGTGTGTGTAAACCTTAATATTGTGTAAAGACTCTATAAGTTGCACTTCAATTAAATGCACAGCAAGACTTTGGATTGCTCTTGAATGTTAGGAAAGTATTAACTAAATAAGCCAACAGTCGATTACACAAAATGTACTTCTGAAACTATTAATGCACAAAGGCAGTCTATTGTTGTTCATGCAAAGGAGCTCTTCGCACTCCTGCTTTAAATAATCTACCATATTGGCAATTAAAAATACTTACTCACATTTGTTGTTCGCTTTGCTTACATTTCACTGATTTTGTTCGAAAGCGTCTTTCTCCTGCTCATCAAATGTGAAGTTAATTGGCATGACGAGATTAAAGATATTAGATACCATTTCAAGGGCTGGAATCAGTTACTTTGATTTTTGATTGTTCGATAAAACAAGCAACTAAAAACGGGTTAGCAAACCATGGGAAGTTGTTTTTGTTATTTGTGAATCTGTTATTTGAATACTGCTATTTATTAGGGCATGAGAAATATCGATGGCACTACATAATATATCGATTCTATCGATAGTTTTAAATTTGTGGAACTATCGATGGAATTATAGCCACCATCAATAGCTCATTCGTAGCACTGCACGTTAAAAGGAATACAGAAAATTGCTAAGTTCAACTTTAATTTTTTAACATTTATTTAATTAACATAAATATTATATTTCTGGAAGTCGATTGGTGGTGTTGGAAGAAAAGTGGACAAATTTCTCAAAAGTGAAAGTTAACATGTTTCAATGATTAAGCCCTGTGTTAATAAATTGTGTGTTTTATTTACATTTCTTCTCAATAATTAATGATGCGTATGATCGCATTGGATGTGCAACCTTACAGCATTGTTTGCTTTTCTTTAATGTTTTTCTTTAATTCTTTTTATTGCATTCAAACTTCGATGGAACTATCGATAGTATCGATGGATTCATACAAGACTATCGAAAACAGCAATGGACTCTCCTATCGATAGTTATCATGCTCTACTATTTATGCTCTCAATAAGTAAAGGGTTTTAAACTATCGATGTAGTCTATTTTGAACAAGCAACAGGAACTACAAAAAAAGAAATGAATAGATAGCGAATGGGTATTATAACAAAAAGCCTAAGCCGCTTCAAAGTGGCATCTACGAGTATATTCCATACACTTGTTTTAAAAATAAAAAAGACGGAATTTGCTTCCAAGAATTGCCAACTTCATGTAAAATAACTGATGACTTTTTAAATTTAAGATGGCTTAAGCCATGGAGCCACCACAGCGTATTACCTTAATCTCTTTTTTTTTTGTAATCAGTCATGGTCTTCTTTAATCTGACCGTTTAGATAAAGAATTAATTTAATGCTGTAGTGCTTAAGCACTTGCTATGGATTATCTGCAAATAAAAAACCCACTTCACTCTGCTGTTCTACCAAACAATTAAGTTATCTTTTGCGTGCCCCATCTATTGATATTTCGGTTGTTCAGTTGAGGCTGCTCAGGACCCATCCTCTGGACCTCCCCAGGGACTAGCGGGATATTACAACCTCATAATAAATGAAATAATAAATTGGCAAGTTTATTTAACCAATTTAATGATTGTCCACGATGGACAGTTTAAATAAAATACACTCTGCTATTAAAAAAAAAAAAAAAAAGTTGAGGCTAAACTTGTATTAAATACAAAAACTTAGCCGTTCGCTAGGACGAATTGGTTTGAAAATTGCTTTAAAAATTTAATCTCCAGTTCGATTATTTAAGAGGAGACTGCTGGTTCTTCTTCGTTAAATGGAGGTTCTAGGAGAAACGGCTAAGACGAAGTATTTTTGTGTTATATTTTTTTCCCTGGTAAACTTTCCTGGAATGCAGTATTGTTTTGAGTAACAGTTTGCACAATTTAAGGAAAGACCCAGCCTGTCAAAGATCCTGTTCAAGAGCTAAGCTGAGCTCGGCGAATACTTCCTAGACAAAGCTCTGCTGTCAGCTTCAATTCCGAAGTGTCCAAAGTGCCAGTTACAAGTATATAAGTCTTATCAGTTTGCGGTTTTATTAAGTTATTTTCCTCAAACGAAGCATTTTCCCTTCATGTTGGCTATTTAATATCCATTATTTATTTGATTAAATGTGTGTGTGGGCTTTTAGAGAATTTTTGAGCAATTCCTTTAAACCCTGTGTGCGATATACTCATACGTTTATTTACTTCCGATTATGCCTTATATGATATGCACATAAAACGCACAGCCAGATATAACCAATTATATTTGATGCTCAAGCTTGCGCGAGTAATGGAGCGAGCACGACTCTTGAATACCCTTACCCGTCCTGCATATCTCCAACAGCTACTCTATTCAAAATCAAAATTTAATCAATCATTTATTTAGATGTATAGTATTTTAGCAGCTACAGCATTTGTAACTCATAGGGCTATTTATTTGATAACCATGGATAATACAAGTGTGATTCAAGAGCTATCGATGTTCCTACAACAAACTGAGATTTTCGTTTCCTTATGTTGATCTATGTATTATTATAGGTATACCTATAGCATAGAATCTATCACGCCCACTTCTGCTCGCTACATTCATTTAGAGTACAGGGTATAAAAAGACTTAATTTAACGTCACATTTACCCCAATAATGGCAAAAAGCTGGCACAGCCACGACCTGCGCCACAAATCCAGACGACAAACAAATCCTCAGTCACATTTTCCTCCCCAGCCCCAAGTTCCAAGAGCAGACCGCGTCTCACAATCAGCCTCGAGCTCAACTCATTCCTGGGTCGTCGGCTGGCAACCATCTGAGCCATCTCAGCCATCTCAGCCATCTGCCATCTGGCGTCTGCTTTGCGCTTTTGCAAGTAAATTAAAATATTTTAATGAGTACAATTTATCACGCGCCAGCGGGTTGCCAACAGTTTAAACCGTTACCCAATGGTATTGTGTTTGTCTGGCTGGCTGACTGTCTCGATGGCTGGCTGACTGGCTCGATGGCTGGCTGGTTAGATGGCTGGGCGACCAGCCCGCCCAGCAACTTGTTGCGACATTTAATTATTGGGTGACAGTATAATCAAGTAAACTTGGCAAGAATTTCAATTTCATTTAATGGTTTAACACATTTTCAGCTTTTGGGCGTTCATAAGCGTTTGCCTGAGCTGAGCGTCGAGGCCTCAAGTGTCATGTAAACGCTGCTAAATGGCAACAGCAATGACAACGGCAACAACAACAACAACAATGGTGCCAGCGATAGGGATAAGAACAAAAAGGGTTTAGACATGCGGTTGTCTTTCTTATCATTAAACAATTAGTAAGGCAAACAGCAGCCACAACAACAAACAACAATAAACGTAAACATAATGCCAAAAACAATTATTAGGGTTTTATGGATTTGTATATTTAGGAATATGTAATAATACACACAAACACAAACATACGAGCATTGTGGCTTCAAGAAGTATGTATTGCGGACTTGAAGGCGCTTAGGAAAGATATGCACTGATATAACTGAATGAGTTTGGTTTGGCCCTGAATGAGTAGAGACTTTAAGAATTCGATTTCCAACAACTACAGTGGCATATCATTGATGATTTGGGCTGCATTTGGATATGCTGGAAAGTCCTGGATTGGTTTTATTCCAACTAAAACCAAATCGGGCATATATATGCAGCTGTTGGAAAGCGAACTTATTGAATTTGCGGGAGACCTTTACGAAGATAATTGGATTTTCAACAAGACAACAAGGCATTACTATGGCATTTCAATATACCTCTTCTAGAGTGGCCAGCACTAAGCCCGGACTCAAGCCTAACTGAAGACCTCTGGGGAATCCTGTTAACCAAAGTTCATAGGAATGGTCGGCAGTTTGACACAGTAAAACAGATTAAAGATGAACAAATCACTCCATCAACTCCAAGAGAATTGGCCAACACAATGCCTAACCGACTAATGAAAGTTATAACGGGAAATGTAAGATAACCTTAACGTCAAAAATAAACACAAGAATTAAACTTATTTATTATACCTATTTCCTAAGAACTATGTATTTGTTATTTAATTTACAAAATTTAATGTTGAATCCATTTGAAAATTTAGTGTTATGTTTTTGAAATCTAATCATTACGAACTACAAATTAAAAATATAGTTTAATTTTATCGTTTACTTATAATACTTTTATTTAAAAAAACATCTATGCACATAAACTTCTTCTTTCCATGAGGTAGAAAAAACTACTTTGTTGTTAAGGTTGAATAACAGCTTCTGGGGTTTAGAAAAAACCAATTTTGTTGAACACCTTGTTGTCTGTTTCGATATAAATACTACTATTGAGCAAATTACTTGATAAAAACCCAGAAAATGGGTCCAAAATAAGTTCTGGTTGCGGTTCACACAAAGAAGATTAGACTAACTGGCGTTGCGAATTATAGATTATAGAACGTATTCGAATCTGAACTATCTATTTAATTACGCTTGTGTAGAAGCTCAGGACCTAGGTTGATCACATTAGATCACCCTAGAGATATTGCAATATAAAGTCGACCACACATTCATTATTATAGCGCACTATTTCGACTTAAATTGGAATTGAGTTCGATTTGTGGAACTTTTTGTATTGATCAAATGCATAAATTTTTTTTAAACGCATGGTGCATTATTTAATCAGAATATTATTATTTTGGTTTTTATTTGTATGACAAAGAGCTTAAATATATGTATAACCGATAAATTGTTAATTTTTTTAAATACTTATAACTATATTTTAAAGGTCAGTTTATGGTAAATGGAACTCCAAATATAAATGTTCAATTGTAAGAAAGATGTTGTTTCTTTGTATCGATGCAGTAGACTCAGAAATTAAAAGGAATACAAGTATAAGATTCTAAATACATTTTCGGAACATTAAAGAAGAGTACATTTTAAATGAAAGCATTTATAAAATAGTTGCAGTCTTAGTTCATTGGTGACTACTCTTAGCCTTCTACTTGTATAATTGCTTTCTTACCATTTATTGCTACGCATCAATTATGTTGCGAGAGACATTGTTTTATTTATTTATTTTATTTATTTAGTATTAATTCCTAGTGCGACAAGAAAGATTCTTATAAATTAATGCACTAGTCCCAAACATTAAATTTCCTTAGATATTAAAATTCGAGTGATTTGATTAGCCTACTTAAGCTATTTTTATTAGATACATTTTAGTTAAACATAAATTTAAAGTGTTTTGGTTTTATTTTATTATTATTATAGTTATAATCAGTAAATGTATTAGTGTTAGTATTGTGCTCTATACTTTATTTTCCTTAGGTATTTTCTTCAAAGTGCGCTTGAATTCTATTTCTATTTCTGCGTTTCATTGCTGATTGTTTTTACTATTGTGCACTATTTATTCTTTTATTGTTGTTGATCTTTTTGCTAAAACTGCAAATACAAAATTGGAATTTTTTAATAAACTTGCTGATTAGATCGGATAGAATGCTGTGTGGGTTAGAAGCAGAAATGTTAGCTGCACTTGCCGAAGAAACTTTTGCTTGGAAGTTTTTAATTTGTTTATTGTGCTATATAGTATTTTGTTGGTTGTGGAAATAAATTGGCTTTTTTGGTTGCTCGGTGGCGACTTTTTCGATTCCATTTCTCTAATAGAATACAACGATCCTACCGACAACAACAAGAGGAGCAATAAGAGCAAAAATAATTTTGGTTTGCATGTCGAGTGGCAATTAGGCGGCAATTAATAATACGCCCTGTTGTGCCATGCGCTGATAAGACAAACAATTATGCTGGACACGCGCGACTTGTGCGACTGCTGGGCAAGAGGGGCCGGGGAGGGGGAGAAGGGGGAGGGACAGGGGGTCCACAGCTTGTGCGTATTAATAACCAAATCAATTTTCATATCAATTTCATGTCTTTCATTTGTTTTGCATGTTTGGACACATTTGGGCACAATACGAGGGTTATCTGATATATCCATTCTATTACAGATATACATGTGTATATACATATATATATATGTATATATTAGATATGATTGTGTGCGTAGAAACCACTTAGTGTCGTTCACACTGGCAAATGTAATAAAAAACCTTAAAAGGCCGCTTACTCGCAAAACAAATTCAATTTGGTGACATTTTATATTTGTCGGAAATTTCGTAAAACTGATACTATAAGAATAAGTACTTGTATGTTATACGAATATTTTCTAAGAGCTGGCTGAGTGTTGTTGTTTATGCCAATTATAAGCGCTATTAGTGCCACACACTTCACACGCAACTCAAATTCAATTTGTTTGACGTTTCAAATGGCTTTCTTGTCCTATACTCGTACCTTTTTTTTCCCCCATTGCGGACGACCAAGCCACATGATACTTCTTATTTTATTTCATCTTACCTACTTGCTGTATTTATGGGGGGATGGAACTATGGAACTTTCTGCCTGGTTTTGCTTGCTTTGTTACCAACAAACTTTCGCATTGATAAGAGAGACTCCCCCCCCCCCCTACCCACCATACGCACGCTGCGTATGAGTAATGTGTGGAGCTTGCAGCTTGCCAGCCTGTGCTGCGTACTCGTAATGAAAAGTTTTGCGTAATGAAATAAGCCAAAGTTTTTGCAGCTTTCAATAATAACTGTAAAAGTAACTAGCAAAAGTTTTTTCTCTCTCTCTGTGTGTGTGTGTGCCTGCCGCCTGCGCAAAAACTCGCAAAAAGTTTGTTAACGGCTATCAATGTGATTATGAAGTGGCGACTGATGTATCCATTTGAGTGCTGCACTCTGATGACTCTCTGGTGCTATGGCTCCCTATTTTTTTTTTGGTTTTTTTTTTTTTGTTTTGTGGGCTCATTGCGGCATACTCTTACAGCTACTTAATGCCTTCTCTGTTCCCAGAGCGTGTGCCATGTTTTGCACGCTGCCTCTGGTGAAATGCGAGAAAATCTACAAATTTCGGGCTGGCAAACTGGCAAATAAGTTTTCACTCCAATGCACTAAAATTATAAAAAATACTCAATTTTTTTATTTAATAATATAAAGAAATACTTATAATTAATAAACTTTTTTTAATTAAAATTTTTATATACAGCGGCATAAAATCGAAAAATATATGAACATATTTTTGGAATATAAGTAAAATTTCGTTAAATAATGATACAATAATGTTATAATATAATAATGTTATTTCATAATAATGCTATTAATAATAATAACAATAATAATATTAATTATTATTATATTATTAAACTGTTAATATATAATTATACTTTTATAAAATTATACATTCAATGCTTATCACTAGGTACCTACCGAACTTTCTAGGGGCGATAAGAGTGGGCGTGGTCAGATCGTTCTTAAATTTGCCAAACTTCAAGTGTCTGGCATTAGTTTTGAACTTATGCCAAAATATCAGCTCTTGATACAGCAAAACATACCAAAGTTAATGAAAGTCGGTTATATGGCAGCTATATGAATTTTTGGCCCAAACTGAACCAAACTTGGTATTTAGTACAAACTAAATTTGGGATAAATATCTTAATATTTCGAATTTATGTCAAAAAAAACGAGCATTTGAAACCATAGTGCCATGGATCAACGGCTCTATTGGTATGTTAGTTAGTATAATAAATGCATTTTTGGCGCCAAGTCTTCATTAGAAACAGAATTCTAATTCCTTTCTCCCCCAACACATAATTTTAAATCAATGAGAAAAATTTGTCCGAGGTTTTACCTCATATCTTAAATTAGCTTTAACCCTCATCTGTCCTGCGATTACAAAATGAAAACATCATTCAAAATACTCGCCTACACTCCATAGAATTAAAATGGAGAATGTATTCATTAGTTTCTTGATTATTGTAGCTCTTTTGATTGTCGTTTTAGTCGGCTTTCTTCAGATGTGTTCCCAGTTCGGCTCATAAGCAGAAGAACTTCCCAAAAGTATAGCTTTAATCTGCAATCTTTAAGATACATTTAACCTTTAACAATTACCTCAACATTTAAAGATAATAATTAGTGCATCGCAATTTAGGGAAAAATTAAATTTGTTCTTAAAAAATAAGTAACTAACAACTTAAAATGTTTGAAATATAAAATTACTATTAATTTAAACTCTAAATTTTATAAAATAGGCTAAGTAGGTTAAAAGTTGTTAAATTTGTCCAATGAAAATTGTATGTCGCTTGTGACTAGTGCATTAATTCCGCACTTGGAAATAATAATAACAAATAAATAAAAATACAAAATAAAAAAACATTTTGAGTAAATGATATGAAAATCGTATGAATTTGTTAAGCCAGCAACTTGATTTTATTGAGTATTAGTACAATTATGTGCCTTATAATAGCGACAATATTTATATTAGTTATTAGTTATTATATTAGTTCATACATTTTTAACAAATCGCTATCCTCAAATCCTTAGCCGCGAAGCCTCTAGCGTTAAGGATCAGGTACCGTTGATCAACACAAATAAACCAGCTCTTAGTATTAATGTTGACATTCTTTAAAAAACAAACAAAATTAATACTCATCGTCTATATATTATAGGCAAGTCTTACTTACTAGTCGGTGTTCTGTGTGTGTGTGTGTATGTGCCCCGTCCATATCCTACTGAAAAATTGTGTTGCATTGACTTCAATATAACATTCCCATTAGCATGTCGCTAAATCTTTTGAATTTTGAATGGAACCAATGCTGCGTTCTTTTCAATCATTCATATTTTCTACAAAAATAGTGCCTTACTCAGAGCTGAGAGCAGACTGTGGAAAACATTTGTGTATTAAAAGGAACAGATCTTAATCCCATTCGCAATACTCACCCAATGTGTGAAATACTTGTATTCATTAGTTAGTGATAAAAGTTTTCCAAAGTGTACTTTTTTCTGAATTTTGAACTGTTTACGACTGAATGTGTTCTACAATTAAATTGACAGACATAACTCCATGCGTGAAATGTAAAATTCAACGCTTGCTGCGCACAGCAGACATTCCATAAAAAGTTTAAAGGATAAGTTTCTAACAAGTCCGTTGCACTCGTCATGCTGATGAGGAATTTATATAATTTTGGCGTTGGAAAATCTTCATTTTTTTATGGATTCGAGTTCATGGAGTTAAAAGGAAGGTAATCTGGTGGAAAGCAGCGTACATAACCTAGTTCTGCTTTTACACGGTTTGAAAAATAAAAATGTTATGTCACACACGGTTTTTTTACACGACTTTTGCTGGAGCCAATCTACCGTGTAAAAACAGAATTAGGTGTAAATAGCCGTACTTGTACAATATAGAAAGCTTAAATGTATGTTAATATTTTTAAGTAAAACTAGTGGCTCTGGTCTTTATTGATTCTAAACTCTTCTATCTTCTCTCAATGCCAAATGATTTCATTAATGTGCGATATTTTTTGTTGTTTTTCAACCATCACTGATCTAAACTTTAGATTCTGAAACATGCCATCCACACGCTAATGTGTTCGTCGTTAGTGGAGTTGTTTGCCATAAATTTAAGAAAATTCTGCTCGCGAAGAATATAAATATTTCTATCTTGCGGGTGTTTGTGCAAACATCTTCGTCAATGGATGGCATTGTTTGCACGAACACCATTTGTGAAGAATATTTGTGGACTAAACACGTTTTAAAAGTGCTTTGAAGGCCTCCAAAAAAATCCATCATTGTGGAATAATAAAACTGAAGGTTACACAGATAACCCTTTCAGACCCCACGCCAAAATGCAGAATATTTTTTTATGATCTTTGAAATATGTATATGGTCTTTATATTTTATGAAAATATTCTCAATGTCTAGGTTTTGCAATTTTAATATCCTTCATGGATTTGCAGGACATACGTTACAAATTTTAGGTGAAAAGAATTTTTTTGTTTGCCACATATGACTGAAACTCATTTTAAACACTAAAATTAATTTTTTAAACTTTTAAAATGCGGTATTTTTGCTATTTATTCGCTGTAATTTTAATTTTTAATTTGAGTGTCTTCATACTTCTGCAGCTTATTTTGGCAAAACTGAGAAGTTTCTCGAGAAATTCACTCATATTGAATAAACGGTAAAGCGAACCGCGGAACAATGTGAGAAACAAACGTAAACAATAGCATGCACAATCAATGCAATTAGGTGTAATTAACATTCGTTAGATATATATGGAAGTATTGTGGTCATATGTGGGATAAACATTTCCACAATAATCTATTTATTGCACTGCGCAATAATTTATTTATTTACATATTTAATAAATCAATAAATTGTGTTATATAAAATAAAGACATGTTATAAAAATTACGTTATAATTTCAACTCAAAAGGTAAGAAAGCTGAAGAAAAACTGACATCTACTTGTATTAATGCTTCCGGTACGTTGGGAGAATTTTATGTGCCATTTGGCGAACTATGCCCCGATTCACAGCCATATGTAGGCCCAAGAAGCTAAAAAGAGGAAAATTAATTCTTCTTAAAAGCTAATTAAGCATAAAGAGAAAATAGGAAATCTCCAATGCGGCGGGGGAAAATTTGAATGCCAGGCCAGCAAGCTATGCCCCGAGGATAAGTATAAAGGACAGCTTTGATAGAATTTAGAGAGGCCCGCCTAATGCACCGGCGAACAAAAACAAAATTTCTAAACCAAGAACGGGGCGAACAATGCCAGAAAATGCCGAGCCACCGCGTGTCCAGAAAATGGCGTGCAGAGTTAAGTATTTTTTAGTCGAAGAACAAAAAATACGAACAAGAGAAAGCGAAAGAATTTAAGTTTGTCTTGAAGTCGAAGTGGAAGGCAAAGCTGTACTCCTACCTTTAGCTCAAATATCATATCTAAACAATATTGTGGCTAGTCGGGGAAGAGGGACACAGGCTGCCAAAATGCAAAACGGTTTTCTGGCTGATTGAACAAAGTTTGGCTGCTTGTTGTTGTTGTGTTGTCTATGCTGTATGTAGTTGTTGTTGTTGTTGTTGGTTTGAGAATTGGCTTTGCGCCGAACGAGCACAAACATGTGTAGTTTTGATAAAAACGCAGCAAAGGAATAATATGACGTCGCTGTGTTTTTGCCTTTCATTTTATTTGGCCACCGGTGGCCGCCATCGATGCAAATGAGCTTGACACCAATTGCACTTCTCTGACAGAAAATAGATATAGTCGAGAGGGCCTTGTTGTTCTTGTTCTATATAGTATACTCAAATACGCTATGCTTGCGCCTCTCTCGATCAACTAAAATCAATTTTGTTGCACGAATCCCAATTTTCAAATCAACTTCTGATTATTATAATGATTCTGCATATGGTATAATTATTAAAATTTGTAATTCCGTAATTACCAAAAAAGTTGTTGTACTAAGAGTGCATTTATGGCAGCTTTATGATGCGTGTAGAGTGCATCTACGAACTATTTATTAAGCTGTAAACACTTAATTAGAAACACATAATGATTACGTTGTTGGAATCTTGTTATACTTACTGGCTTTGCATAAAGCGAGCGCAATGCCCAATCAAGCCCTCAATGGGCTTTTTATATCTACCATAAACTAACCCCTGGTTGGCATACAAATTTATTACAAGCTGCTGGGGAACTGCCTCCCCAAACTTGCCCACAGACCCGAATGAAAAACCGCAACCACAAGCCAATTAATCAAAATTAGGCTTAAAATACACATAATCATTTATAATGATGCACACGAATACAGACGAGTATTGTACGTATAGACAGGCATAAAATACACTCATACAAAGGCAAATAGTAAATCAAGTTCAGTTCGAGTCAAGGGTCAAGTCGTAACTACAAAGTACCCTTCTACTTGTACACTGACCCCCACACCCACTACTTCCAATTAGCTTATGCCGTTCGGCAAAGAAGGCGACTGACTTCAATAATCCAACGCCCTTCCTCTCTCATACACAGGTCGGCACACAATTACACTAATAAACCGTTAATCAGGCATTAAATTAACGCGCTCATTAGCACAAATTACTAATTGAACTGCAAGGCGTGCGACCGCGATCCGAGCCCATACACCCGTACTCGTAAAGCGTCCAAGTCCAAGGGGCTCAACATAAATCACTTAATAATAATCGAGTGGCCTCGGGCGGCCGAGATCGGGCACGACCTGGCCACAGACCTACAAAATTGAGCCCTTCCACCAATTAATTATTTCATTAGTTTGTATCTAATACGCGTTGATTATCGCTGCTACAAAAATGGTCCGATCATCCATAGCCAATTTGTATATCCTCTACCCGAAGGATGGGAGGCTACACCAGCATGTCCTAACGCCAAATGTGTGGGACAGATGTGACAGATGTGAGTAAATAATCCGATCAGTATAACGTAACGAATCGATGTGGAAATGTTCGAGACAAAATAAACCTTCCCCCACGGTGGAAGTGATTCTCCACCATTAGTTTTTGATTATATTTGAACTTTTATTATTTAATGAATTTCATTTTAGTTTTATATTTTAATTTAATCATGCTTCGTCTTTATCTTTTTTCTTCTTGTTAAGTCTTATAACGTCTCTGACTACTCTCTGCTGTGAATCGGGGCATAGCATACCTGGCCGGACTGGCAATCAAATTTTCCCCCACATGGTTGGAGATTTTGCTTTTTCTCTTTCTACTTATTTTGCGCCTCCTGCTTCTTTTTCTTTTTCTGCTTATTTTTCTCTTTCTGCTTCTTTTTCTTTTTCTGCTTCTTTTTCTCTTTCTGCCTTTCTTCACCCATATAGCTCTTAAGTAGAATTAAGTTTTCTCCTCTACTATCTATTTTTTAGTGGTGTAGGTCTATAATGTGTCTGACAACATATGGCTGTGAATCGGAGCAATAAAACTCCCCCAACTTGTTGGAGGCATTAATAGACATTACTGTACAGTTATTATTGAGGCTTTCTTATTTTTTTAAGTTTAAACTGTAATCTCAACTTAGTAAACTGTATTGACAGCATTATTTATTGATATACAAGTACTTGTATTAAATAAATAAATAGCTGACCGTTTGTCAAATAAAATTAATATACAATAAGTATTAGAAAAATAAATTGAATACCAAAATAAACATATGTAATATATGTACATACTATGCAGTTTATTTGTCATTTATCTGTCATTTTAAAGCGTCCTCTACTGAAAACAATCCTCATCTGGATTTTAGAACTGCATTTTTCTTGATTTTTATAGCCAGTACCCAAAGGGTAAAAGGCTAAACTAGTTTTGATCGAATGTATGTAACATACAGAAGGAGGCGTGGCAGACCCCACAAAGTACATATATTCTTGATCAGGATGATATGGCGAGTCGATATAGCCATGTCCGTCTGTCCGTCCGTCTGTATGAACGCAAGGATCTCAGGAAGTACAAGAGCAAGAATAACCAAACTCGGTATCCAGATTCTCCAAAGTTCGAGAAAGGACGAGTTTATGTTTTTTCTGATGCACCCCACCACTCCCCCGCCATTCGTGTTTTTCCTAAAATTCCCGTAACTCCGTATTTCTTGGAATTTGGCAAATACATCCGTATAGTGATTATGTGTTTATGTGGCAAGTTTCATCATGATAGGTTATTTATGAAGAAAGTTATAGCCATAAACATAATATCTGCCCAAGCTCTACCGGCAGGAGTTGCTGCTTTGACTTATTATATACATGAAATGTACAGAAGTATATTAGGTTTGCGGGAGCTGAAAAATGTAACAGGCAGAAGGAGGCGTGGCAGACCCCACAAAGTATATATATTCTCGATCAGCATGACGAGACGAGTCGATCTAGCCCTGTCTGTCTGTCTGTCTGTCTGTCCGTCTGTCCGTCCGTATGAACACCTGGATCTCAGAGACTAAAAGAGATAGAGACACCAAATTTTGCACAAAGATGCCTTATGTGTGTATTCTATACGAGTTTATTTTATTTTTTTTGATTTTCCCCTCCACTTCCCCCCTATGGGGGTGTTCCCGATTTTCCATTCGTATAATCGCCTATATCTCAGAGACTATACAACCTAGGAACACCAAATTTTAGTCCCAGATGCCTTATGTGAATACGCAGAAAATGTATATTTTGGAATTTCCCTCCCTTCCCCCTCTCCACCGCAAATCGCAATTTTCTCTAACTCCCGTAATAATGCAAATACCCCCAGTTAGTTATTATGTGTCCGTATGCCAAGTTTCACTATGATAGACCGATTTAACAAGAAGTTATAGCCATAAATATATTTGCTGCTGCAGCGCTGCCCGCGGCTGTTGATGATGTTGCTGTTTGGTTGACTGCTAACATGTTTACACAGACACGAATAGATGCGCATAGGCATGCATACACTCACACAGACGTAATTGCTTTGTATATGTCCAATTATACACCATTTACGTGAGTTCGAATACCGAAAAAGGTAAAATCGATCAAAAATTTTTTTTTTAAATTTTCTTAATTTTTTTATTTTCTATAATTATTGTAAACATATGTACAGAGTATTTCAAAGTCGGGACACCCGACTTTAGCTTTTTTACTTGTTTTTTTACTGCATACAAGCACGCATAGACACGATTCTGGTGTAAATCTATGCTGTTGAAATTGTACATAAACACATGTCTGCATGGATGTGTTAAATATTTTATATTTAATTAAATTTTTTTTTTTTTGAGGGGTGGTACAGGGTATTTAAGAGTTGAGGCCACTTGACTTTAGCATTCTTTTCTTGTTTTCTTATTTTTGGTTTTATTTTCAACATTCAAAATTTAGAGAAAGTTAATAGCAGCACTGAATAATTTAAGTTCAATGACAATTTTAATATATAAATACAAAAGAAAAAGAGTTTCATTTGCTTGCTTTAATAATAGAATCGAGAGCAAGGGTTTCATTTTTAGGAAATTGTTGTAAGCAGTAATTTGTTATCAAATAGTCATAATCGTATTCGCCATTATTTGATTTTATATAGGTTTTTATATTTTTTGTTGCCATGCCATGACATTTAATTTAAGTTTTGCAATTTGCATTTGAATTCTATGACGCTGATTGAAATGACAAGCGTCAAGCTTCAGAGCTACTACTCCCATTCCAATTCCCCCTTCCACTCCCACTGCCACTGCCCCTCCCTCGAACAGTTCCAATCTGCCTTTAACCCACACACCCGGCCGTTGGAGAACGTTGCAAATCTATTTCATTTGCATGCCATGTACATATAATTTCATTTTGGTCTTGGCAAAAGGCAACAATTTAAAAGTTTTTAATTGCAAGCAACCGCTGCCAGTGACAACAACAGTCCATGCCACCACCTCCCGCATCCCGCCACCCGCCACCCACCAACCACCAACCGCCCACTAACACTCTCCAACCACTTGGAATCGCCCTCGAAACAAACAGAGTCGCAGCGACAGTCGTAGCCACAGTCACAACCACGGTAATAGCAATGGCATCGCAAAGTTTTGCCATCGCATTTTGGGGCTGGTAATTATTTTGTCAAGCAAAACATTTGCATTTTGCAGGGCACAGACACACACACACACACACAGAGAGAGAGAGCGAGATACAGATATACATAGTTGTGGTATCCAACAGATACTTTCGGCGCATTTCAATTTCGTTGTGACGACTGCTCGAAGTTCAATGTCAGGCCCCAAATATCTAGCAATAAACTAAAATTACAAAACGGACGCTGGCAGGCACTGCTGCTTCGTTCAGATTTAGTCGCAGCTTTAAATAAATCGAGGCATTCAGCCGGCCGCCATAAAAATTGGCAACGCAAGCCGCACAAAATGAGCCGAACAGAAACTAAACCGCAGCCATAAAAGGGCCAACCAGCCAAGTATCCGTAACGCCCCGGACAAATAGCCAGCAGGCAGACCAACAGACCAACCGACCGCCAAATAGCTAGACAATCGAACGGTCGAACCGTCAGCCGGACAGCAGGACAGCCGGACAGCCTTAGTTTGCAATCTTTCAAAGTGGCAGACAAGCGAGGACTAAACAATTTTCTGCTTTGGCAATTTTTATGGCCAAACGATAAGTAAAACGATATTGAATGTGCATCCCTTTGCTTTCAGCTTATCTATTCCATATAGTACACACACACAAGGTCTGTTCGAAGGAAAAAGTGAACTTTGAATTTTATTTTCAAGTATTTATTTATTCAACAATGTCCATATTATGCCCTTTAAAGTATTCCCCCTCAGATATAATGCACTTATGGCAGCGCTTCTGCCAATTCTCGAAGCACTTCTTCTACTTTAAATTTGTTAGGAGAAATTTCATTATTAAATAGAATTGTGAGATGATCATGAATTTCAATAATTATATTATCTCTTTTATCTTTTTTTAGAGCTGCGTATACTTTATATTTTTGTATTCTTTTAGACAACATGGGAAAATTTTTTCTGGAGTTCATTCATTTAGAGGAGGTAAAACTCGAGAATATTTGTTAGTTTTATTACATTGATTACCTTTAAATTTATTAATTATAAGACGAGATTTTTGTACTTTATGATTATATTTAATTAGTTTAATAAAAATACTTATTTGTGGTATTAGTGATATGAAATAATTCATTTTAGATCGTGAGATTTCAGCTCGTTCCAAAATTCGGACTTTATCTCATCAATTGTGGCAAAACGCTTTCCTTTCATTGGTCTCTTCAGTTTTGGGCATCGAAAAAAGTCTCAGGGAGCCACATCATAGTTACGTTACTGTTTTTGTTAGCTTTTTTTGTTTTAGCTTTTTCTCCGCTTTTTGTAATTTTGCCAACAAATATGTAAAAAAGTGGAAACGAGACAGCTTTATCATTATTATTGTAACCAAATGCGTAAATATCATTTAAAATGTTCACCAGGAAGTTAAAAAAAAACCTTCGAAATATATTTTTCTAAGCATTTCTTGTAAAACTAAATTTAGCTTTTTATTACGCTTTTTCGTAAACATTTTTAGCTTTATTTCACTCTTCTTCCCGTCAAAAATAGCTTTTTTTCCTATCTAAAAATTTGGCAACACTGGTACCAACATAACAATAAAAAAAAATATCGGTAATCGAATGTAAATTCAAAATTCAACATGCACCTTTTCTTTTGAACAGACCTCGTGCATAGAGAGAAAGCGAGAGGGAGAGCGAGAGAGAGAGAGAGCAAGCAATAGACGCCTCTCATTTAAGTGGGCCCTGGGCGGCACATTAAATGATGATACTTATCGCATTGTTCCGTCTCTTATCTGGTCCCCAAATCCTTCCATCCATCCATTCATCCACTCATCCCTCCATCCATCTGCCTTCATTTTTAAAGCAATTGCTCAGCTGATTAGCACTTTGTTGTTGTATAGTACATACATACATACTTGTACATGTATGTATGTACGTTTGTGTGTGTGTGCATCTTTAAAGGTCAGCAGAAGCAGAAGCGCAAAATTAGTTGCACAAGTGCACCACAAATGTTAAATGGGGGCACTCGAGCAGCCCGCAGCTCCGCTCCGACAAATGGCGGAAATGCTGCGTTAAAAATTATGTTTGGCCCCAAAATATTCATGGCATTTATAAAAGTAGTTTCGGGTGCATGCAAAATGTGGCCATTACGGCCAAGCGGATGGCAAAAACACACCCTGGCCAAGCGGGGTGGCAGGCAAGGCGGCAAGGCGGCAAGGCGGCAACCAACCGGCCAGCGGCATTGCCTGAATAGCACGTTAAGTGCGCTACGCGTAAAAGATTCTTTAGCTATGTATGCACGTGTATGTGTTTGTATGTTTGTATGTGTTTTGTATATGTATACTTACAGGCTGCTCAATGGGCAAAGATATATTCGTATATATCTACTTGTCAACTACTTTGCTTACAGTTCTCCAAAACGCATAATTTTTGTAAACAAAAAAACTTGCATTGCTTGCCATTTGATAAATTCTTTAATCTCTTAAACTAAATAATAATACTGTGAATTAAGATATACACCTAATTCTGTTGTTACACGATAGATTGGTTCCTCAAAAAAGTCGTATGAAAAAAAAACGTGTAAAAAGACATTGATCATGTGCAAAATGAATCGTGCTAACTGAAATAAAGTCGTGTAACCATTTATACCATTTTTAATTTTCAAACCGTGTAAAGACAGAATTATGTGTATACTCGTATTGCAATATAATATTGACAGTAGATCCTGTATCCAACGATTCCTTATTAACCTGATTTTATGTATTTTAAAAGAGACAGATATTTTTATTCCCTCTACCCATAGGATAAAAATATACCCTTTTTACCCTTATTGTAATAATTATTTAACAGGCAGAAGGAGACATCTCCAACCTTATAAAGAATATATACTCTTAATCAGCATGACGAAACGAATCGATCTACACATTTCCGTCCATCTGTACGTCTGTCCGTTCGTCCGTTCGTCTGGATGAACGCCTAGATTTTGGACAGGACTAAGGGCACATTAACCAAACTTGGTATGTAGGTGCTCCTAGTCCCTAGGCAACACGAGTTTATTTTATTTGTTTTATATACCCCCCTCCCCCAGCCTCTCCCCGCTACAGAATTTCGTCAATACTGTCCAAAATTTCAAAAGCTACATAAAGCAAACATGCATACATACTTTATATACAAATTTCTAATTTTGTATTACATTTCCAAATCGGTCAATACTAAGAAAAGTTATTAGCGAAACAATTTAATCAAGAGTATCCACATTTCTAAAGATACATAAACCAAACTTCAAATGTAGGCTCTCGTAATATCCAGGCAACGCTTGATTATTTTATTTTTTGGATTTCTTTCCCCTGCTACATAATTTCGTCCATACTATTTACATTTCGAAAGCTACATAATCTATACATAAATATTTAGTTTTCTTTTAAATTTCATCTAAATCAGTTAATTCTAAAGGGTATTTCATTGTCGTGCTTGCTCGACTGCAGCGTTCTCTATTGTTTTGTATGCAATTACTACATTTATTGAAACGGATATACATTACGATTAAATTTAAAAAATGAGCTCACAACCACCACGAAATTGAAAGAAAAGAAGGTAATAGGGAAATGCTGAAAATTACAAAATTTAATTTTTGGCAACTCCTGCAGGCCTATTGAACAAAATTTGGCCAAATACACTCTTGGTGATGAATTGTAAATCGAGCTAATAGGAGAAAGGGGCAGGTTCTGCTCTTGTATTATATTTTTTTACTTTCTTTTTATTGCATTGTCCTTCAAGCTAATAAGCCATATGCGACCGCATGCAGCGCAGCTCGCAAATTACTTTGACTTTCGTAGCGCTTTTCGCTTGGCCAGCAAGGACGTCAACAACAACAGCAACAGCAACATTGCCCGGTTATATTTTGATACTGTTGTTGTTTGTTTTTTTTTTCATGTTCACCATTTACTGCCAAATGCCAGTGAAAAATGTTTATAATTAAACTTTAATGCGTATTTAATGAGCTTGGGGCGTGCGCGAGAGCCTTGAAATGTAAATGCAAGTGAAAATATGTGCACGAATATGAAAGTAAGCAATATGCCACAGGATATGTGTGCGAGTACACGCGTAGTCTAGTGTAGTGTAGTGTAGTGAATGCGCGTATCCAGGCTCCCAAAAGTCTAATAGACGCACCATTTAGCAAAAGGCAAGCAGGCAGTCGCGTCGAGTCGAGTCGAGCAAAAGCAGAAGATACGACGAAGAGCTAACAATGCCCATGCTGATAATATAAATTTAATCGTTTTCTTAATTGTCTTCATATGAAACCGACTAAATGGTGTTAAAACTTTTGCAAACAAATTGCAACGCGATCTTGCTATTTGTTGCTGTTGTTGTAAATGGCAGAGATGTCGACGGAGACGACTTGAGAACAAATTTTCTAAACGCCACTCGAGTCGCTTTTGAGCCACATCGAGTTGCAACTTACTCCTGTGCTGCTGCCAAGCAAAGTTTAGCAGCAGTAGCTGCAGCCCAAAAACTTTCCAAATACACACACTCACCCATAGACACCCAACCACACACACACACCCACACACACACACACACACACACAGCCACGCACACACACAAGTGCACAGGCTTTGTCTGACTTGACTGGGCTTTGGCCTAAGGCCAAAAATTGCACAAATGAAATTTTGCTTAAAATTTATGTAAAGCATTTAAAGAAAGTTTCTGCTGTTTTTTGTAATACTGCTTGTTGCTGCTGCACTATTTTGCTTTAAGCAAAAGACAAAAATATATATATATATATATATATATATGTATATGTATATATACATATATAAATATATATTTGCGTATGTAAGGAATGAGAGAAGCTTACACTTACATACATACACGTTCATATGCAAATCAAAATAAATCCTAAATGGTCAAACAATAAATGCAGGAACTACTAAACAAAAATATACGAGCTCTGACAGCCCTCTTCTAATTGTATTCTATCTTTTGGTTACTTTGTGTTTATTAAAATATTTACATTTTGGTTGCTCACTCACTAACTATTTTTTGCAAAACTTAAAATATTGTATCGTTTTATTATACCCTGCACCCGAAGGGTATACTGATTTAGTGCGTATGCATTAAGGAGGCAGTTGAAAGCATTCGTAATCAGCGGGAACAGACCAATCGATCCGACTGCCTGTCTGACCGTATATTGAACAATCTGGATTTAAATAAATTGACTTTATGAAAAATCATTGCCTTCATATAGCAATCAAAAATATAAATCAAAATAAAAATGAAGATATATATACAAACATATATTACGCATTATATTTAACATATAACAAAATATATTTTGAACCGTGTTTCAGTTCTTCCCTTTAAAACCAAAAAACGAATATTCACTCACTATTTAAAAATAAGATTAATAATGCTATTTTCTTTTTGCAACCATTCCTGAGCTAAATGAAAGTTCTAGGATATTTTATAAAAATCTTGTAGTAGATCACGTGTGAAGAAGGAAATAATTACAATATGAAAAACACGGATGATCAAACTAAATGAAGAGTTTACTACAATTATTTTGCATGCATTTGAAGCGTCCATTAACAAGTTGGGGTTTTATTGAAAAATTGATGTACTCCTATCTATGGATGTCAGTGTCCGTTTCAAGAGGTTCGCGTCCAGCCAAGAGAGACTTTTGTAAGAATTTTTCAAAAATAGTGTCCGTGTCCGCACAAGAGAGGCAAACTTGCTCCAAGAAGTACACCAAAATGAATTTTATAGAAAAAGTGTCCGCCTACGAGGAGTGCCCGGATACTCTACACTTACTGTCTATATACTTTACATACCTAGAATACCCTTTGCCCTTGTTTATGCGACAGCGCGCTGTTAACTACAGCCGAGGCTAACAACTGCAGCAGCAGCAGCAGCAGCAGCCAAAGCTAACAGCTGTAAGCGGTCTGTTAGTTAACAGAGCGCTGCCCTCTAATATTCTAACTAGTATGTAAGCGCTTTACTAGGAGTTTGTAAAGTAGAATAAAAAGAAGAATTAACGTGAACTAAGCATAAAAGAAAAAGTGTTAGTTTTGGAAAGATTTGCCCAAAAACGACGTCCCACTCCTATACAGCCCTATATTCTTGAATTTCAATGAAAAAATTGCAAAGGTGTTCGTAAAATGTAAAACAAAAGCAGAATTTGCGTCAAAATTGCGAAGACAAGAAATAAAACAAGAGGGACTGAATATCGTAGACGAGCAAGCCCGACAAAAGAGTACCCTATTCCCAAAAAAAACGCCCTTGACTGTGCTACAAGTATATGGACTGGTTTTTGAGTCGCTAATAACTTTTGTTACTACAAAGCGATTTGATTGAATTCTGATAAAGAGGTGGAAAATATGGACCGGTTTTATTGAGTCGCTAAAACCTTTTCTTAGTACTCAAATCTCTAGCATTAATTCTGATAAAGAGGTGGGAGATGAAATCTGGTTAGTATTCAAGAAGTTCTGTACGGGACTGTTATATCAAGTATAAGAATAAGTTTGCTTAAACGGCTACGAAACATTTGAAGGCACTGTGCTAAATGCTTCTTCAGTTCGATTAAAGTTGTCTGGCAAAGTTTCCATTTAGAAAATATTATTTTGTTTTATCACCGCAGTGCAAAAGTTTGTGCAAATTGCATGCGCAAGCACACACACCAAAGCTCTCTTGTGCCGTTGCTCGTATTATTAGCCGCTCAAAAATATTGGATATAAATCAATAAACTTATTCAATAAATGTCTGCTACGCTTTTGACATTTATGGCGACAGTCATTATGCTCGATATTCTCGCCTCCCCTCCCCCCTCCTACCTTATTCCAGTCCTCCTCCACTCCACCCACTGCACACCAACAAACAACAACAACAGAGAACGCATAATCGATACTAATGAAGCTGAAGCTAAGGCTGAAGCTCGAGAGCAACGCGGCTTTACTTGCTGCTAGCAATTATAACGACTCTACACCCTAACACGCACCCAACTCGTCCTGCCCCTCCTCTAGATTTGACATCCGCCCGTTTCATAGCTTAATAAATTGCCTCTTGGGTTTAATAGCCTTGGCAGTCTAGGCGGCGTGCGCCTTAACCCAAGCACACAAATATACATAATGCGAGTACAGTCCAGCCTGCATAACAGCAACAATTGATCGGTGATTGGATCGCATCCTCTACACCTCACACAATCCGCAAAAAGAGAATTGAAAAATGCATCTAAAATAGAAATACAGTGAGTCAAAAGGACATCTTTATTTTCAACATCACTTTTTGTCAACTTTTTATTAATCGGAGAAATAATACGCTTTTGCTTAAGGAACTTTTAGGTTTGGAAAGAGAAATGAAAAATGCACATAAAATAGAAATGCATCTCTATTTTCAAAGTTCACTTCAACATCACTTTTTGTCAACTTTTTATTAATCGGAGAAATAATACGCTTTTGCTTAAGGAACTTTTCTGGCTGAAATGTGAATAACTTATTTAGATCTCATCCTCTACACCTCACACAATCCGCAAAAAGAGAATTGAAAAATGCATCTAAAATAGAAATACAGTGAGTCAAAAGGGGCATCTTTATTTTCAACATCACTTTTTGTCAACTTTTTATTAATCGATTATTATTAATAATACGATTTTTTGTTTAAGGATTTTCGGACTACACTTGATTAACTTTACTGATATAACAATAATACCAATTCGTTGTTGTATCAAATGCACTCATTTCCTTGTTCGAATCCTACGCGGTCGGGTGTATATTTGTTGCCAACATTCTTTTTTCGAAGCACTTTTATGAATATTCTTCCTTATACAAGTATTTCAAAATGATTTGATTTATTTATGTTAGACTGTTTTATGTGCGCTTTGACTTGTTTAGCTTGCCTCTCGCCCCCCTGCCCTGTCTTGAATTTGTTTAATGATTTTGTGTTATCGGGAGCTGCAGCTGTCGTCGCTGGCATCGCTTAATGAGCCCAAAATTATAGCTCGCCCAGAGAAGAAGATACTCGTAGAAGAGAAAAGGCGGAAGGAGAGCTAGAGAGAGCAGAGGAGCATGCATATTCTATGCCAAGTCGCCGAGTAGCCGAGTCGCCAAATCGTCCTGCACTGCCCAAAATTGCAATTCAATTGAGTGGAATAAACTTATAGCCTGACTTGAATCTGCAGTATTACGTTTTACGTATTACGATTTTTCTATTATGCCCCGCTCTTTGGCTCGCAAAAGTTATAACGTTGCCATCTGCACTGCAAATTTATGGCCATAAGTAAGATAGACGACGATGTGAGGCAGAGCAACTCAATAAAGTTGCAATTGAAATTGCAATTGGTGCTGCTATGCCATTTGCCAAGCCATACCCCAGCATCGCGTCGCTGGATAATGCCAAAGCAGGGGAAGTAGGGGAAGCAGGGAGGGTGCCCAATCCACATGCAATTGGAAGCTTATCAAATTCGGTGCCAACTCATTGAGCGGAGCAACAGAGTTGATAAAATTGACAGAGGCGTTGGCTTTAATGCCATTCGCCATGCTAACACACACTAATAGCCGTTCTATCAGCGACAGGCCGATCCCAGAGCCAGAACCAGAGCCATAGCCAGCGCTCAACTCAAGTCTGTTCGAGATATTGGCAGGCGTTGCTCCCAAGTGCTCCCAAGTGTCGCATAAAATAAACATTTTCCAAATTGACACTTACGATTCAAAACCAAACACTCAATTGCAGCAATGGCAATGGCAACGACACCAACACCACTGATGCTGCCAACAGCAACAGCAACAATGGCCATCGACTATGACGATGACAACGACACCATCATCAACTGCAACACCAACACCAACACAAACACAAACAGCAACAGCAACACATAGTTGCAGTTTCTATTGTTGTTGCTGCTGTTGTTATCAACTAAAATTCTTTGCATCGACGCACACACACACACACACACACACATTCACACACAACTGCGAGGCTTTAGCTGCATGCTTGCTAAAGCGCCACTAAGACCATTATGATAGCCACATAGCTCAGCCTCCACATCATCATCATCATCGTCAGCAGCACCATTGTCCTTGTTTTTGTTGTTGTAGTTATTGTCGGCATTTATAAACTGCACATTGTCCAGTTAGAAATTTTACGTGTTAGTTTTTGTTTTGTTATTATTATCGCTACCCCACAAAAACTTCTAAATCGTCAACATTTCATGAATAAAACCTAAAGGAGTTGGTAAACAATTAAATGGGGTAATGCTATTTGCATATGGAACCGTAAGAAATGGCCTAAAAACTAGCAAATATTTACAAAAATCAAATAGCAACAATTTTTTGAAAACTCTAAAAACATTCTAATATTTTTATCAACTGCAAAGGCATATATTTTTTGAATACAAAGGTGTAGCTTAGAAAGGCTACCAGCTATAAGAATGGCATATAATTTTCAAAAAGTTTCGCGAATGCGTTGAAGACGAACCAACGAATTGGGGTTCTAAAATCGTCCATTCACAACTAAAGATATTACTGATGCTGTTGGCATTTCTAATGGACACCATTTTAGGAGAACTGTTTTGCCGCGTAAAAGCCAGATCGCGATTGATCCCAAAAACTTCCAAAAGCTTCACTTCACTCCAAAAACCAGACGCATATTTCATTCCAAAATCTCCGTATTCGGCTAATTGATAAATTGAAAAGACCTCTTCGAAGAAACCGTTTTGCATTCTAGAAAAAAGGCGTGTAAGCCTTGTACATATGATAGGATACATATAAACAGCATGGCGGGACGAATAAATAAAGACATGCATATCTGTCCATCGATAAACACCGAACACTCTCGAACCATTTTAAATAGGGACACCAAACTGGTTATGTAGACTTGTCTTATCCATACGCACAACAAGCTTATTGCAACTTATAAATAGCCTTATTATTTATATATAGCCGCCATAGGATCCATCGTTGCAAAAAGTACTCTAAGTAAGATCATTTTTCTGTTCATTAAGATAAGCAGTTCTGATATGCCGGACTTCTCATGATATTCTGATTCTGAAGTTTCTCGAAAATCTATATAAAAATGGAAGTATGTACATATGTATATACATATGTGTGTCCCTATAATCTCCGAATGCACTTAACCGATTTTGATCAAATTTTGTAGCAATATTCAAAAAAGTCCCGTGGCTGATCTTGTAAAGTTTCATGGTGATTGGATAAACAGAATAGGAAATAAAAATGGTGATAATAACGCTGAAATTGATTCACTTAAAAAAATCTGATTTAAATTCGTGGATACTTAGAATATTTATTAAAAAATGTTACAAGTCTTCTTCCATATAATTTAAAACGTTGTGTTCGTTTGTTCATTATGAAGAATTCAAAAAGTTCCGCACCGATAAAGCTCAGCACTGCACTGTCTTAAGATTCTTACAATCGACCCATCGCCTATTTTAATGGTCAGTTGTTGGATAGAAGCAGCGCCATCTGCCGTTAGGAAGCGGAACACCCGGTAACGGCAGCAGCGTGCGGAACATGTGGAAGGTTCGTTTTTGTATAATTTATTTTCATAAAAAAAACGCATCCATTTAAAGCCATTCAATCTATCAGATCAAATTATACTATATTTATAAATTAATCATCTCGATCGTGGTTTGCTAAATTGTACGTGTAACCTGTATGTATTTGTATTTCTTTTCGAATATTTAGAAACTCTATTTTATTGTTATCGGCATGGAGTTGGAGAGCGAGAGCTTAATAAAAGCTTACAGCGGACAAATATATCAATATAAATACATATGTACCATCTATTAGGGCATAAAAACAATAAAGTATATATAAGACACAATTAAGCATACAAAACCAATAAATCCAAGATGTGTTGAGAACGGAAGGCGTCCTAAAGCTAACATTTTTAGTACGCTAGTAAGTATCATATAGCATCCAATATCAAAGCCACTTTAAATACCAAAAACTTGTTTGTTCAACACTTTAAATGCAATCCTGGATTCTACTTGGCCCCTCCCCCCCTGTAATATGTGTAATAATCACTAATTCTCCCATACTTATTCACTCCATTGGGTTTGCTACACTTTTGTCGGTTGTTGGTGATGCTGGCGATGATTATGATGTTGAGAAGCGATAATGAAGCCATGTACATGCTGCCCGCAATGGACACATACACACACACACACATACACACACACACATACACATACATACATACACTCAACATCTATACACATTCAGCGGCCACAACAGCAACACCAAAGCGGGCCAAATGCCCACAAATGGGCTATGCTGGCTACTGCGTGTTTCTTTTTTTTCCGCTTTTTATTTTTTGTCCACGACTGGCATCCCTTTTTCTTACTCTGGTCCTCTCTACCTTTTTTTGCCACACAGTGTAAAGAGAAATTCCTAAATGAACGATATAAATTGTTGGCAGCCACAAATAATGAAAACACTTTGCGGTCATTTAGCGCTATTTGAGACACACACACACACATATATATATATATAGACACATGCAACTGCTATGCTGTTGACAGTTATCCATGTGTGTGTGTGTGTGTGTGTGTATGCCTGCCTGTGGGTGACATTTTTTTCCTTGCGCTTGCCGTTCAAAGTCTATTGCAATTTGAAAATGACATACGAAGTCCATTAAGCGCACAAATGTGCAGCAGTGTGTAAGTGTATTGAATTGTGCGAATGATGCGGCCACAAGTTGCAGCAGCAACAACAGCAGCAACACCGACTCTAGCAGCAACAACAACAACCACAGATGAAGATGGAACAACAACAGCAGCAGCTCTGTTGCCCATTACAATGGCTGAGTGTTGGTGCCCTAATCCCAACTGATGAGCGAACGCTACTGAGGCTACATCGTTACTCAGACAAGCGGAGGACGGACAAACGGACAAACGGACTAACGGACTAACAGACAAAGAGACAGACTGACAGACAGACAATCAGACAATCAGACAGTCAGGCGGACAGACGGCCTCAAAGCATGTACGGAAGAGATAGGTACAGGGATAGATAGTGCCAGAGTGGACAGGAAAGGACGGCCAGGCTATAGACAGACAGGCGCATCGATTTCGTCGTCTACGCTTGCAACTTTTGTCCATTGATAATGAACATTGACAACTTTGAAATGCAGACAATTGAATCTTAATTTTTCATTGACAGACAAGTAATGAATAAATTTGAACAATGAAAACACTTAATTATGTCACCAAATGTGTGCAGGAATAATCGTAGTATTGTAATGAAGTCCTTCAAATCAAGTTACTAACATTTGCAAACGATTCTCTCATGAATGTGAAATTGTTAATGCTAAGCAAAGTTATGCTATTATTTAGTTAGAAAATACCAAGTTACAGATTAAAAGCACAATAGTTCCACATGTGCTTATTAATAACTACATTTTCCATTTCAAAATGTTAGCAATATTCGTTTTGGTCTGCATATAAGCAGAATATCAATATAGATTTGTAATTATTCGGTCATATTATAAATTCGGTGAATTAAATAGTGATGGCAATTAAGCCTCAAAAACGGTTAAAAACAAAAAGCAATATCAGTATTCCTTCTCTTTGATTGCAGGAACAAGTTGTGCTCTTGGTAATCCGGATATTAAACCTATATTTTTTTTATAATCGTATGAGCCTACATTGCAGTTATTTAAAAACTAAATCATCAATCAAAATTCTAGAATATTATAGCAATAAATGTTTGGGTAACTAGAACATACATACGTGGTGGTTAATTGTCTTTTATATAACAGCTTAAAAATGCTTAATGCTCTCCCTTTCGTATTATGTTACATCGTCCTCGGATTTAATTTCCATAAAATTGATTTGAATTGCTTCCAGATGCAAACAATTAACCACACCATGAAAACAAACTGATTTTTTTTACAAAAAATGTGAATCCAATGCCTTTAAATCTGGGAAAAATTACAAATTTGTGCAAATCAGACTTTATTTTAATGGTTTAACTGAATAGTTCCATGTGAAGTACACATATGTACATACATATAGTTTAGTAGCAAAGTCAGAGTCTTAGGTATGTATATATTTGTATTTATTTTACTTAAGCACACTTCAACGATCAAACAATGATATTCTCTTTCATTACTTTAGTCTTGTGTACCTCTGAGAGCGTGAGTCCTCTCAGTGTGTACACTAACCTTTCAAACTATGTATAACAGTGTGTACACCCTTACTTTTTATGTTGAGTAGAGCAACGGCCTACTACAACAGTAAGTACAATTCATGAAAGCTAAATAATAATAGTAATACTTTTTAAAAAATAGTTAAAGAATATTGTATTAGTACTTATTATTATTATACTAAGATCTTATATATTTTATTAAAACTACTAATTGATTCAGAGATTGTCTGCATGGCATGGTGTAGTGGCAGTGGAAATGACGCTTTGTTAAAGTACAAAATCCAATGTTGAACGCAATATTTTAACTAAAACAAAGTTCGACTATTAAAATGTTTAGTGGGATATATTTGAGGCATCAAAATCACACTCAACTTTCTTATGTAACTTGAAATCAGATGTTATTTATGCGGCGCATCTCAAGAAACAATACTCTGGTTTCGTGCTAGCAGCATTACAGCTTTATATAAAAATTGGATTGTTATCATTTATTGACGTTAAGAGCAGTAGTTTTAAATTCTCGTTTTTAAATTCTATTTATGATTTCATATTTTTCTCATTTAGCATTTAACTGTGAAATTTTAATTAAAAATTTTCGTTTGTTTTCAATTGTTTTTCTACAAGTATTGCTGTTGCTGTTGTTTGGCCAGCATTTTTTCGTAATACTCGTATATATTTTGTCTTTCTCAAGTGACTCTGAATTGCATTGTTTGCGTCTAACAGTGCGAATGAGTTATGTTTTAAGGAGCAAAGCATACTTGGGGGGGCACACATTTCTCATAAATTGCAATGTAAGTGCAATAGATTGAGTTCTTTTGTTCTGCCGAATGCGGTCAGATCTCTTCATCATGGCCAAGAATAGTCCAAACACATAATAAATTCTTGGCCAAATAACAATGAGATACTCGTATAAGACGCACAACAAGAACAACGAGGCGGACGCAGGTGACGCCGAGCAACAACAACAATAGCAACAGCAAGTGGATCTGCAAAGGGCAAACGTTGACAAACGAGGCCGCTGCACTGCAAAATGCCAACTTTATTAAATAATTGAGGCACAAATGGCAAACGACAGCCAACACGGGCAACATGGGCAACATGGGGAACATGGGCAACACAGCCGTCGCCTCCAGCTTTGTCTTCTCCTCAATCTCCCTCTCCATCTCCTTCTCACTCTGACTCTGACTCCATCGCTGTCGCAGCAGATAGCAGTCAAGTGTAGTCAGACGCATGCCAAGTAGCTGCCCTGCTCTGCCCGGCCCCTGTGCGCCCCCCTCCCTTTTGCCTGCCGTGTCGCATTTTACGCTTCGGCAGCGACGCGTGACACAAACAGCAGCCGGCTTACATGGTCGTCGTTGCCGCCACTGCCGCCATTGCCGCCATTGCCGCCGCCGCCACTATCGCCACCGTTGCCTGGCATTGCCTTGTCTTTGACAAATAGGCGTATACGTAATGTGTGCTGCAGTTTAACAAATCAACTTACATTTATTATGCATTAATTTTGTTTTAAATGCGCATTGTAATTTTCTGCATTGCCTGCAGTGAAGTTACAGCCACAGCCATCTAGCCACACAGCCACCCAACCACTCACCCACCTGGCAACGCCCCACCAATTTTTCCATTAAATTAAGCGCAGTCCTGACAATAGCAAGCTGCCAGTTGGAGCTGTTTGCGTGCCGCTCAAGAAAATGGAAATTGCAAAATTACCACAAAAATGTTTGGCAATGCCACCGCCACTCGACTTTTCGACTCGGCGACTTTGCGACTTGCCATAATTGCATGGAGCCACCAACACCACTAACACCACTCCAAGCGCTCACACGCTCACTGGGCTCTAGTACGACCACACAAAAGTGGTAAATATGTCAGCGGCAGTAAGACATAAATTTTCGTTAAGTAGACGCACACACGCAGACGCGTCGGCAAATCGTTTTTGGCCTAATCTGCGAGCGCCTTGAATGATGATGTGCCACGCCCACGGCACACGGTGCTCGGTGCACGGCACACGGCATAGAGTATACGACCCAATCTTATACACTCACGCTCGCAGTCAGGCCTTAATTACAGCCTGGCGAGCCAAAAGGATGCGGCGGACATGAAAGACAGTAGGGCTGGGTCGGGCGGTGCCAGCACGTGCGCACATGTGCAACTTCCGTTAAAAATCTATTGCTAACTTTCAACAATTCCCGCAACGAACGTGGCCAGAGATACACATACACCGATACGATGTGTGGATATATGTATATATAGCAGATATAGTACATACATATGTGCGTGTGTATTAACACTAAGCAGCGCTCGTATTTTGATAAATAATATGGAGTCCTTTCCGATCTTCACGGTTTGAGTGAGTGACTGATGGCAAAATTTTTAAATTCTTTGGTTACTTAATACTCTTAAGTTTTGTAGAAACACTCGCTTGATTACAGTCATTAGAAAATTCGTAAATGTTTTGGTTACCTTTGTTCTCCAGTATACCCATATTTCATACCTTAGTTTTCTTAAATCAAGTATGAAGCAATCTTTATATTTAAATGCGAATTGTGGAAATGGCTTGCAAAAAGAAATATTCTTATGTATGTTCATTGAAAATACATAAGTATGAATAGAAAAAATACCAAAATGATCGAAAACAAGAAATATGCTTATGTACATTGAAAATACATAAGTGTGTATTAATAAAAAAAAAATACAAAAATGATCGAGAACAGGCTATAATTAATTATTTCGAAATTTTCAAATTCAATTTCAATACAGAAACGGTGTAATCCACGTTCGTCTGAGCGGCTGTCCTTTAGAATATTGTGTCCTAAAAGTAAGTCTTTCTAATAAAAAGTTCGACAAGTCTTAAAATATTTTACTTTCTATTTTACTAACTGTTTTACAGGTCACCTTTCCTTTAATACCATGAGTTGATTAGTAATTCCAAGACTGTTCATATACTTACCCTGCGCCAACAACTTGCCTCTTGCCAAGTATGAATGCATTACCCGGCAGCATGCATTTAATCCTACTACGGTATCTGATGAATAACGATGATTATCTGAAGACCCCTTCAGATTAGCGATATATACTTGTGTTAATATATTGTGGAAGGTAAAAGAGTGTAACACAAAATAAAACACTGACGGTGTGGCAGAATCGTAACAAATGTGTTATTCATTCGATCGTCGACGTAAGACTAAATTCATCGCTGCTCGCAGGCAGCTCTCTTGCAGCTCGCAGGCTTGCATTACAAACGAGAGAGTATTTACCGTTACAATAGTGAGAGACTGCGACATGAGAGAGCCAACAGTGCTACCATATGAGAGAGGCCCCAGGCCGGCCACAATATTTAATTAGTCTGGTTTCAATTAGCCTTAAAAAACAGAGAGATCTAAACGTCGTCTGTATCAACAAAACCAAGTGGACGAACTTTTGAAACCAATACAGATTATTTAGCCCAGACGATATTGAAAGAGCCAATCAACATTTTTAATTATGCCAAGCAAATGCAGTGTTCTAGTTTTGTTTTCAATTTCACAAAACTGTAGGCTTTCTCGAAACGAAACTCTTAGATGAAAATTGCTTTTGTTTTGTAAAACAAAAGCATTTCAGATAAACGTATGGATGTAAATGTATGTCTTTCATTTATCAAAAGCAGTAAGTCGTATTAGAGCCTAATAATTGGACCATACTTGTATGTATTGCAAATCAAATACGTGTGTTTTCAGCTGCAGTCTGCTTGGCCTAGTTGAGTTGGTCAGCATAATGAGATGAATTGATAGCGATGTCCGTTTCTATCTAACTGACCGTTTCGATGCAAATTAATCTCTTTAGTTTCGAGCCAACGCGCTGATTTGCAAAATGGTTTTTTATTTCTGAAAACAGATCGTTTGCTAAGTCCAGTCCACAGGTTTGGATTTTGAGCAATTTAATGCAAATTTAATTTGTTTAATGTTGATTGTTGTTTAATGTTTTCAACCCGATGTCGGCCATCCTTTTCTCAAAGGTTAGCCATCAATATTTAGGTTTTGAAAATTGAATTTTAACTATTCTCAATTCGGCAATACTATCAGCATTTGCAAGAGGACTCTGCGATTAAGAAACAAAAAACATATGGGAATATCAGTGATAAATATTATAATTAATAAAAGCTCACTAAAAAAGTAGAAAAAGGCGGACGGATAACGAAATTTAGGATAATACTATAGCATAGGTTCTCAGCGTTCTGCAATTATTTTGCTTTTTACAGCTTTTCTCATTTTTCAGACTCATGCAAATAAGATAATGAAATTTGGGGCCTATGCCTAGCGCTATTTTGCCTTCCGCCATGCTCAACCGAATCGGGGAGAACGTTAGGCAAGGCTGGATAAATGGACTCAAATAGGCGTTCCGTATTGAAAGCTTAAAATTAAATAAAATAATAATGGTCAGTATTATGGAGACAAAAGGTCTTAAATTAATTAAAATATTTGTTATACTTGTACACTTGCAATGAATATCTGGTTATTAAATAGCACTCTTAAGTTTAAGTTTAAAATAATGTACATGAACAAATATTCAAAATAACACTAAATAAACCGTTTTGAGTTCGACCATTCGATTTGGTCGATTTTTCTGTTGAAAAGATCTGTTGCGAGCGAGCAGAAGCTATGTTCGGATCTTCGCTAATTGGACAATAGTACAAGCATGACTTGTACTTTAATATCTGCCAAAGGATATAGAGAGTTGGTCGATTTTGGGAAAGTTGCAATGTTTAAAGGGGATGGGAATTATTTAGCTAACGTACGCATTTATTTTCAATGAAAACTCTTTGGTTTATCCACAGACATATGATTACTACCGTATATAATGTTTGTACATACATACATACATACATATGTATGTATGTATGTACTGTATGCCTGTATGTGTATGTGTCATGTGCTTGCATAGGTGCGAGCCCGCGCGCGCCTGTTTGTGTAAGTGAGTTAGAGTTTCCTGCAGCTGTCGTAGCAACTTCCGGCTGCAGCGTCTCGTCGACGTTGGCTAAAACACTTATTTGGCTTAAGGCTAAAAACTCAAAGCCAAAAATAGAAGCAACAGCAGCAGTACCCGCACCAACACAAGCACCACCAACAACAAACTGCTGACGCGCTATATGTACATATGTAACTATGTGTGTATGTGTGTGAGTGTGTTCGCTGGGCGGCCACTTCCACTTCCAATTCGTGCCATGGCTGCATTTCTGGCGCTTCCCTTTTGCGCTTCAATATTTTTTTACGTGCATGTAATCAACAGACAGATAGCAAGTAAGTAATACGCACACAAGCCCATGTTGTGTGCCGGTGTGTATCTGTGTCTCTGTGTGTGCGTGTGTGTGTGTGTGTGCTTAAAAAATCGCAAAGAGTTTAAGTTGTTTGCGTGTGCGTATGTCTGTGTGTGTCTGTATGTGTGTGTGTGTGTGTGTGCGTGTGAGCGCCTGTCTCGTTGCTGTGTTTAACTCAGTCATAGAACTGTTGCCGAAGTCACGTAATTCAAATAACTGAAGTTGGCGTAAATATGCCAAGCATGGAGGAGCATCAGCGCACACACACACACACACACACACGTATTATATACACACGCCCACACCTAAAAGACGCACAAACATGCATACATATTTACTATAGAGCTGAGTTACCGGCACATTCTAAACAATTGCAACGCTTCTGCTCTTGCTTCTATTCCTGTTGTTGTTGTACAGAAGTTTGCGAGCTTTAAACCGTTAATTTTCTGATTGTAACCAATGACTTATTTAATTACTCAATCAACGCTATTACCATCATCTTAAATTCACTTGGAGACGATTAGACTTGAGTTTAAACCGATTATTCAATCAATCTTGGCTTTAAGCTTTTAATGAGTTTGGCCGCATGTAAGTAAATAAGTATGTACATGCATTTAGTTTTTGTTTTTAATATCGAACATGTTCAATTTTACCCAAATATTAACAAAAAATTGTAAACTCTGCTTTGGAAAACCGTCCCAGATATTAATTGATTATATTTAAAGCTTTATATTTAAAGCATCACTCGTGTCATCACTGTTTTTAATATTAGCTTTTCTGGCTAGACGTGACAGATACCATGTTGTGAATATGAACTTTCGAACCATAATATAAACTATTGTGCCTAAAAATGTGTATTCATGAATTTTCTAAAGTTTGTAAATACAACTGGTGCGTTAGAATCTGCTATCTTTATCGATTGTCCAGTGAGAATTTCATGACATTTCATCGATTGGAAGTGAAGTTATTGCGTTTTAAGTGTCACTATGTTTGTGTTATCGGTGCGAAAATGAGCTTCGAACAAAGAGCCAACATTAAATTTTGTTTTAAAATTGGTAAAACTTTTACCGAAACGTCTCAATTGATGGAACAAGTTTATGGCGATGATTGCCTATCCCGTAGCAGAGTGCACGAGTGGTTTCAACGTTTTCAAAGTGGTCGTGAGGACATAATTGACGTTCAACATGTGGGCCAATCAAAATTCGTGATCACCGAAAATTCCATCGAAACTGTGCGTGAATTCATCAAAAATCAGCCGAAATCATCATTGAAATTGATGGAAATGGAATTGAACATCTCCAAAACATCGATTTATCGCATTTTGACCGAACATTTGGGGTTACGAAAGGTGTGTGCGCGGTTTGTTCCGCACAAATTGACTGACGACCAAAAATTGATCAGAATCCGTCTCATCGATCGACGCTTGTGACCGATTATTTGACCAAAAATCACATTTTAACCATTAACCACTCGCCGTATTCACCTGATATGGCACCGTGCGACTTCTACCTTTTCGGAAAAATGCATTTGACCATGAAAGGAAAGCGTTATGCAGACGTAGAGGCCATTCAAAAGGCTTGCACCGGCATACTGGCGGCCATACCGGCCATCGAGCTAAAACACTCGTTCGACATGCTTTTGGATCGTCCAGAAAGCTGTATTGAAGCAGAAAGAGACTATTTTGAATAAAATAAATTGATTTTGCTGAAAAAACCATTTGTTCTGTTTTTTTTTTAAAAGTCCTGTTTACTTTGGAACACTTCTTGTATAAGTGCCGGTGCTTCCTTTTTAATTCTGTGTAGACTCTTTTGTTCCTGCCTACCATAACGTTAGCGTTATCAGTTCCAATACCTATTAGGTTTTTTATATCTAATTTATTAAGTACCAATACATTTTTAACACTTTCAAATTTTAATGGCACGAGACTTAGAAATGTGGAGACGAATACACGACGCCGGACGGAATAATAATGGATGACCACACCTAAGTACACATATTTATACATACAAAATACATATGTTTAGAACATTTAAAAAACATAAACAATTATTAATATAAACAAATTATCAAAACATCGACGATGTCAAAAAAATTGACGTTTTTTTACAACCCTAGTTTTCACGTTGCATTGTTAGGCATTGCTCGAAGTTATACTTGTACTTAGAAATTCTGCGATAAAAATATAAAAAAGTACATCTGGGACTTTCAAGAGACGCGACTGCTTTCTGAGTTGCCACAGAAGAGGGGCCTTAATATACAATGTACAATGATTGGAGTATGAATGCATTTTATATCAATAAATACATTGATAATACAAATCAATGCCAAGAAAATGATTTGTAATTGCTGCTGATTGATTCAGAAAGAAGTTTCTGTCGAAAAAAATATTATCACAAACAATATATGCATTAGTATGTGTGCCAAGAATTTTCAAACAATTGTTTACATAATACAAAGGTATAGTATATTAAGCTAAAAACCCAATGATTGCAGAAATACTTGCCCATACTTTAAAAGAATTGACTCTTGGCTCTCTAAGATTTTCAAGAGTATGTATAAATAATTCCCCAGCTCATGCGAAAGATTATAAAATATTTGTCTTGTATGCTTAAACGATGATTTGGAATTGTTGATATCGGTGTAACATAACAAGGTGTTAAAACTAAAAATACTTTTCAAAATATTTTCGTACTCGGTGCAAAATAAATAGTTGAAGTAAGAAATCACTTGATGTAAATATTTTATACAAGTATATATTTTTTTGTAAAAAATTTGTTATATTAAAATAAAAGAATTGGAAAAGTTTAAAAAACGCAACCTTCGGAATCCGAGCCACTGTGTGGCGCAGCCATTGCCGCCACCATATGCAACTCATCAAAAGATATGAACTGTCAACGTCTGCACATTTCTGTGCATATGTGGTGTATTGGTGGGAGAATGTGTGGGGGGGGAGGGAGGAGTCTCTCTCCCACTTTCAAGACACTTCCACGTGCTTGACATTTTGGCATTTGTCAATGTTGTTTGTAATTTGTTGTTGCTGTTGTCGTTGCCTTTACTGTAGCGCCGATTATAATCTTACCGTCAATCGACAGCTGCAACTGACTTCACTTGATGGTCCCAGTCAAGCCGTGCCGTGCTGTGCTGTTATTGATGTTGTTATTGCTGCTAATGTTGCTGTTGCTGCTGCTGCTTCTGCTGCTGTTGCTTCTGCTGCTGTTCAGTGTTAATGTGTTCCTGCTGCTACTGCTGCTGACAACATCGCTTTATGTATACAGCAGCAACCTAGGCACGAGCTATGCTTATTGATTTTGATGTATGTATGTACATAATGTGGCAGTTGCCACAACAAACATGAACTTTTAATTAATTATTTTAAAAGACCCTGCCAAACGCCTTGGTATGTAGTCGCTCAATGTTGCTTTGAATCAAGAATATGTTTGCGCAGCAACAGCTGATACCGTTGACTAGGCCAGCTATTTATTTATCGCTTACAAACGCATCGTTTACACAATCAGGAACAATTTCTAGTCTAAGTTATTGCATATGATGCTGTATTTATATCCCTCTTTAATGGGACATTTGGAGCCTTAAAACAATTTACTGGATCGATCTTGCAGCATAAGTACGTCAAAAGACTCTTGAAAAATACATATAAAACAAATTCAGATATTGAATTACTTAAAACTTGTGCTGGCCCATTATAAATTAAACCTAACAAACTGTATATAAGTTAAAGGAGAGAAATTAAATTATAATAAATAGCTAATTTGATGATTACTTGAGGAGAAAAGCAAAACAAAAACATGTTAAAACAAGAGAAATCGGTAACATACAGATCCTTATGCACACACGCTCTCTTTATCGTACTCCGCTTTCTTGCTCTTTCGTATACAGCTGGATTCCACTCTCTTAACTAGCAGATGTGGCCATGTTAGAAAACTGTGATAGATTCCAGGGAGCAACAACAAAACATCCGGCATAGTACGGCAATTAAATTAAATAATTGATTCTATTATTATTTGTTAAGACGTCATTTTGTCTGCCAATTGTGACGATGATGAAGAAAGAGCGCTATATGTTAATGCAGGCAATAAAACAGTAATGTAAATACTAGATAAAAATAATTAAAATGTTGTTAACTAACATACATATACAAGTATGTTCTTTAAATAAAAATATTGTGGCCGCCCTTCTCTGCGATTCTCATACCAAGTACCTAAGTGACGGCAAATCGAATTTTAAGTTGTGAAATTTCTGATAAATTAAATTAAATACAAATAAATTGTGAAATTTCTGATAAATTAAATAAAATAAACAAATATTGTAGCCGCCTTCCTCTGCGATTCTCATATCAATTACTTAAGTGATGGCAAATCGTAATTTAAGTTTTGAAATTTCTGATAATTTAAAATAAATTGGGAAATTTCTTATTTCAAGGATTTCAAGCAAACTGTATTTTACATAAAATGTGTTTCTTTAAATCGTAGTGCGATTTTTTAATTTCTTAAATATTACATTCGGAATCAGCCATTCAAGTGCGGAATAAAGAAAACACACATATGTATGTGCTTATAGTATGCTCGATAGCCAGCCCTGGCAAGCGCTGTTGCCTTCACTAGAAGAGCTTTATGTACAGTTACTTTTAAACATGCACAAACACATACAAAGATATGTATGAGTGAATAAATAAATAGAATTGGCGAAACATAAAGAGCACATGTGTTCGTATAAAATGGAAAGTGCGTAAATTTGTGAAATGTTTTTTATAAAATTGTATATTGTGGTCATATTTGTTCATCATTTTAAAGAAGTAAGTAGATATGAAGCAACAAGCTTGAGCGCCAACAAACTCAGATCTAATCCCACTTGCCAGTGCTGTGGACAGAACGCCTCGGGTCAGCCTTTAAATGCAAGAGGACTGGCGTTGACGCAAGTTCATCCAGACGACACGTCTCTGACTCCCAGAAAATGTGACGATGGGGTCGGTCCCAGTGTGGAGATTCAGTTGCCGTTCATGGACATGGAAATACAACACGAGCACCAAGTTCAAATAATGCGTGAGCCGGAACAGGAGCAAATCTTTGTGCTGCATGGCCATGAGTTGCTCCAACTGTTCGTTAGTAAAAACGAGAAGCGACTAGTCTTTTTAGGCACATTGGCGGGTCGCATTCAGGCTCAAAAACTGGAGCCTCTCGGCGCTGAGGTTATTTCCTGGAGACAATATATTTTGGTTGTAGTGGCACTCGATGAGAGCGTCCAAGTTTATCAAATATCCAAGGCGCAAGTTGCACAACGGGCCATAGATGCTGCAGCCTCCATAGGAACCCCACTTCGATTCGAGCTCATACAAGAGTTCTCTCTGCCTGGCACGTTCAAGCAGATGCATCTGATCAAAGCGACGGAGGAGAGGGTGCTGCTCTTGTTGGCTGTGAATTTCACAAAGCTGCATGGAAAGTATACGTAAGTAGAAGAGCAGTATCTAGCAGGTCAAAATAAATAGCGCCGGTAAAATGCAGTCCATATTTTTATTTAAATCAAAGGTGAAAGGTAAGTGAATTTGATCGAGAAGTGAAAATGTTTGTATGAGAAACCGTTGATTAATGGCGGCTTTTTATTTGTACATCTAATATTATATTTAAATTTGTAGTATTGCCTTTACTGCCAGGTTGCTGTATGAGATAATCGTTTATATTCATGCCGATAAAGTGAACCACTATATAGATATTATACAAACACCCCTATTAAGTTTAAATTAATAAGTACTTTAACAAATTCAATCCCCTGCTTGAATCAATTCAATAATGCGTTTGCATCTTTGCAGAACTTTTGAGTGGTTGGACTCATTCTTCAATCCCTTGGAGCAATTTACAGTTCCGGCCATACAGACCCTGCATGTGGTGGGCACCCAACCCAAGTATGTCATCAGTGGTCGCGCACTACGATCTCATTCCAAGGTAAAGAGTAAAGGTTCAACGCAAAACTTGCTCCCACTTTATTGTATCTCTGTCGCCGACAGTTGGTGTTGACGATCTACGAATTGGACAGCTCCTCGCTACAGCTTCAGCGACGCCAAGCTCTTACAGTACAGGCGCGGCATGTGCTGACCGTCAGCTTTCGTGGACGCAATTATCTGATTGCGTGTGCAACCTCCTCGAGTGGGAAATGCATTTACTTTCAGATGGTTGATGGGCACTTTGTGGTTTATAGGAAGCACGCCATGCAGAACTTGCGGTTCAGTCAGCTGGCTGCTGATGGAGAGGGTCAAGTTCTGGCAGCGGCACGGTCGAGTGGAGAAGTTCTTCTGTTCACCAACGCTCGGCTGGACTGCTACAATGGCTTTTCAACCAAGGACAACGAGCCGAGCCTTATGTACACACATCGCAACGAGCTAAACGAGACTTTCGTGGTGCTAGGCTACAAACGACCTTTCAATACGCTGCTGCGCTTAGTGGAGCTGAGCAGTGATGTCACTTTGGCTGCCCCTGCTTTGGAGGGCAATGATGATCTTACTGTTGTGCAGCAACATCGCCATGAATTCGAAAAGACCATCAATGAGCTGCGCAGTGTGTTGCTTCGACGTAAGGCGACCATCGATTCGCTGCGTCGTCTAATTCCAACGTTGAAGGGGCGCACGCTCAGCTCTCAGAAGCCGGTAACCGTGCAGGGCGGACGCATTGAGCTGGTGAATCTCCAGGGCCAGCATCTGCGCACCCCCACCCAGCTCTTGGAACGTGCACACCAGCTGCGTCGGCGCTACGGCACCAACAAGCGTCTGGTTCGCTCTTTTGGCGTAGGCAACTCCTCGCCGATGGGTGCGACCGATCGCCTGAAAGTACGTCGCCTGCATGTGAAGAACCTGATCTACAATGGAAGTCTGCTGTCAGGTGAGTAGGCCTATTACGAGAATCTTCTTTTGACTTTATTTGGAGGCCTTCTTCCGGGCAGGTTACCACTTGGAAGCGCCCACGGACGGCACTGCCTCACCCATTCTGACTGTCAAAGATAAAGTGGTGACCAAAAAGCTGCAAACTCCTCAGCTGCTGACACCGCACAACTATGAACGGATCCATTGGCCGCCAGAGGTGGATACGCAGCGCACAGTGGTGCAGCATTTGAGCGTGCAACGAATCAACAATGTGTCCTGGGCCGAATTTTATGACTCATTGTTTCTACGATCGCGTGACACTGCTATTCAAGGTCGTCTGATAATGCAGGCAGGCACCACGGTGGAGCATTTGGAGACCCCTTTGTTAAACGGACAGGTCGTGCAGCAACTCTTCAATCTGCAGCAACCGCAAGAGATCACATCGAATATATTCATGTCAGCCTTTTTTGTTTCCGAGCTCGAGGCGGCACAGGTGAACGGTTTGAACTTTTCCGAGGATATTGTGTTTCGTGGACGCAATGATACGGTGATTGAAAGTAAGTGGATAAAATAATTTAGTCAGTCTATAAATTTACGATCGTAGGTTTCTAAAATATGTTCTTTAATTAAGACATTCCAATATAAAATTGTTAAAAATTATACGGTTGTACATACAGTAATTAGGTTTTAGATAAGTACTTTCTATTTAAATAGAACTTATCAGTCAATAAGTATTTCCGAATTCAGAATTATTATTTCTGAATTCAATTGTAATCATTTTTATTCATTTTAGCACCCGTGAGAATTTACGATATTAGCGTCTCTGGCGATATTTTAATTGCCAACGACAGTTCAAGTGAGCGGCACACTGAGAGGCAGTGGAACCCGTTCCTGGCCCCACCTCTACAGCAATATTATACTGGCAAGGTGATAATAAATGGATCTCTAACAATCAATAATCTGCAGCGAGATACAAAGGCAACTCAAGTCTTGATTGCGAACCAGTCCCTGGCAAAGGAAGACCTTCAAACGGATTATATGCTACTGAACACGCCTCAGGTGAGTGACGTTTTTATATTTTTGGCTCAAAGCTTCCATCTTCTGGGGCGGGAATATTCAAAAATATAATATAATATAATGATGCATTAATATTAAAGCTTCAATGTAATCTAAGCTCAGCATATAGATTTATTTGCCCATTTAATATTTTCAATTTAGAATTTAGACGGAAGTTTTAAACATACTTGTATAACGATCTTAGCTAATAGGCTATATTTGCTTTCTTTAGAATTTCACAAAAACGATTGCATTCGGTAACGCCAAGGTCACAGCACCGGCTCTTAACACCGCCCACATCAATGGACATCGCACTGATTGGCATTTAACTAGTGGTGGTGGACATGTGCCTGTCGAGAAATTCAGTAAGCCGCTCTACCTCATATTCATGAATGCTACGGTGGATGGGGATATTATTTGTCGGGACTACAGCTCTAAGCTTGCCGAGCTCGCCAAGGGTGCGGTTCGTCGTGGTGAGGTGGCAAATGTGACGGGCGTAAAACGGTTCGAGGCGACACTAACGACGGACTCGTTGAGGACGCAAAGTATCAATGGTCAGCTCGTGGATGACTTTATCCTCAAATCGCAGCTGGGCAGCTCGCGTCTTAATTTTAGCGACCTCAAAAGTTTTTCACGTGTTGTGGTCCATGATTCGCTACACGTTGGCCATGCTCTAAATACCGAACGCCTTAATCGGACGCCTCTGGATCACTTGCGTGGCCACGATAAGCATTTGGAGCGCTTGGAGATGCCAGATACGCCGGCTCTCCAAAATTTGGTGTTTCAGCGCCTTAATGGAATCCCTTTCGACGATATGTTTACCAAACTGAGCACCGGCGATGACGACGACAAGAATATAGTGCTGCACAAGGATCTGCTTGTCGAGGGAAATGTGCGTTTCCTGAGCGATTTACAAGTGCAAAGCATTAACGATGTAGATTGGTCCTCATACCGGGCGCGTTTGGTGCATGGCAACATGAATATGCGTATTGCAGGCCGCAAGACCTTTCTGGCCGATGTCACCGTAACTGACTCTATGCATGCACCTACTATCAATGAATGGGACATAAGCACCCTCATGGAGAACACGCTGCTGCGCACGACGCCGCAGCAAATCACCGGCGCCTATAGCTTCGGCAGCGTCCAGGCATCCAACCTTGACACGCCCAGTATCAATGGAATGGCAGCTAACACCCTTATTGATGTCCGGCAGCCAGAGGTGCAACTTGGCGGCGATGTTTACATTCCACATTTAACAGTGCGGGGCGCATTCAACAGTCCACTGGTCGTGGATCCCCAGCTGGCCACCTTAGCGACGCGTTTAGAGGCATTACAACGACTGCAGTGGCGTAATCTCATCGTGCTGGGTGATGCTCTATGGAATACTTCCTCGCCTCTAAATTCTCAACAGAAGCATTTGGAATATCTGCGTAAACACGCCGTAAGACGCACGGGAGAACAGGAAATTAGTGGAAATGTGATACTTAACCAGCCAGTCCTTAGCAGCGTGTGGAGCAAAGAGCCACTTCCTATTGATATTGACTTTGAGCATTTAGCCTCGGATGCGTTACTAAGGAATGCGAGCGGAATTCAAACCGTGCTGGGATCGTTGAGATTCACGAAATCTGTTGAAACAGGCGCAGCTCTAAATGCAGCCAACGACACACATTTCCAGCTGCTCAATGGCATCGACGTGGGTCGACTCAATGCTTCGCTGTACCGACTATCCAGTGGTGCACCCATTGATGCCAAAATACATTTTGCCACCGCGCCCTTCGTAGGTCATCTTCAGGTTCGGGGATTGGTTAATGAACACAGCTTGGAGGGCGTTTACCAATTAGGTCAGGCTCCAATGCCACCAGTGCATCTCACACAGCTGAATGTTGAGCGGGATTTGGCCCTCGGCGAAATCAATGGCATGAGTCTGGACTATTTGTTGCAGAACCGTGTGCCGCTGCAGGGAAAGGCGGCCCTCGAGGTATTCGGCACACTTACCTTTGAACAGCTTGTGATATCCAAGCAGCCACTGTTGCGCACCATAAACGACGTGGCGCTGGACAATGTCGTCTACAAACATGGCACTCATGTGCAAGCGATCACCGGCACCAAGTTCGTAGATCAGGGCGTGATCTTAGGCGGCCCGGCGCATGTAATGCATCTCAATGGCAAGGACTTGAGCGAGGCCTATCGGGAGAGCATCTTCACCGACCGCAACTACAACATCGATAGCCTGGTGTTGGATCAGGCCACATTCCAGGGTGGCTTAGTCTGGGTGCCAAATGCACCGGCCGGTGAGGCACGAGCAGCTATTACCACGGAGCATATAAGCGCGCAGCTCCAGAAAATTGAAGAGACTAATCGAACGAGGGGCCAAGCTCGATTATTATATCTAGACTACGAGTTGCAGACGCTGGCTGTATCTTGGGATCTACCTCCAAAAAACGAGACATGGGACAGTGTTGTTCATAGGCAGCTACCTCATCAAGAGGTGGCTTGCGAGCAACGCCTATTACGCGCTCAAATCTCCAAGCGATTGCAGAAGGTCTTCCTATCCAATCACACCACCAATCTGCTACGAACGGAGTCAAGCAAACACCCCGGCGGCATATACGTGAAGGTCCACAACTATTGTGCACCACAGGCACTTCGCCTGCGCAGCAGGATTAACATCGCCTGCCGTGGACAATCCCGCTCGCTGGGCATGAGGAAACAGGTGAAGGCTCTGGAGCTGCACGAGGAGCGCGTATCGGATACATATAGTCTGGTGCTGCTTAATGCCGTGGACAGTCATAGGCTCGATCATGACGAGGTGCGCGTGCTGCGCGTCGATGAGGGTAAGAACTGCAGCATAACCGACTGGCAGTCTCTGAACGTGGCTGTGGGTCGACTGATGCGACTCTTTAGTTTCGGCAACGCGACGCTCCTGTTGACCAGTGGCCTGCATGGCCAGCAGTCAGAACTGGCCATATATCGCCTAAATCTAAGCACGCAGCACTTTGAGCTGACGCAGCGTATCGAGGGCGACTACGATTTGGCCGAGCTTGTGACCGACGAACGTCAGGAACCACAAATACTGCTTAGTTGTCATGGATGCCGCCGCATTACCATCTACGCCCACAATGCCACAGCCCAAAGATTTGCGGTACTGCAAGAGCTCCGCTTGGATGCGCCCATTGAAGCTTTGCGAGCGCTGCGTATCGGCGACTCCAACCATCTACTGGTGTTAATGACACCGGGCTCTGAGCATTTCTATCTGTTTAGCTACGCCCACGTCGAGGGTTGGCTGCAGCGCAGCTATGGCTACATGGATCAGGCGCAGTGGGTGTGGCCCCTGCCCCAACACGTCCTTGAACCAACCGAGCGCCCACTGTTGTTACTCTGCGGGGAGCGCGAATGTCGTCTTGTGCGGGCCCAGCTTACATAAATGTGCCACATCCATTTATTTGTTATTTGTTTATTGTTACTAATTAATTTTTGTTATTGTTATGCTTACTGTTTAGGTTGTAAAAAGTTAAAAAAAAAATTATAATGCAAATTTCTGTCCAAGGAGTATCATTTGGAAAAGGTTTTCTTTTTAGATTTATTCATTCCCCTGACCTAAACGAAACAATCCGGGAATTCTACAAAGTAATGTAATGTAATAAGTGTATATACAGTGGAACTCTTGATCAGATCGATGGAACCATCGATGAAAGATCTACAATTGTTTAAGTCTTCGTGTTCTTCTTCTGGTGCTTGGAACCACAATATCTTGAAGCCTCCGAAGAAAATAAGGAACGTAAGGGCGATATCTTATTCTATCGTGAAAATTAATAGATTTGAAGTCGTCCTAATTATTTCGTAATTATAAATTGTTTTGTTTAAGGTTTCAGGAATTTGTTCCTAATATCGACAACTTACTCTACAGTTGAGTTGAGTTGTAGAGTTTTATTTAGTAAACGGCCAAATCTTAGGGGCAAACATTTGTCGTAAAGTTTTTTAATTACAGAAAGCAATAGTAACATTCTGATATTATATTATTAAATGTGTTTTAAAATGTGTAAGCCGTTCCGGATTTTTTAAAGATATACATACTTATGTTAGGTATATCTACTTACGTTGTTCATCATTTATAATATACAATATTGAGGAACTGTCTTATTCATATTGGAAAATATTAACATTAATATTAAAAAAGCTTGCAAAATAACTTTAAGTTCAAAGAACAATTTCTAATTCAATTACTATATGATTGAATGTTTCAAGACTTACAAAACTCGTACTTAAAACTAGAATTTTCGAACTTACCCAACTGGGGACACCGTTCGTATATGATATTTTAATGAGTGTATATACTATATCTACAGTGAAACATACTATTTTCCAATAAAGAACTGCTTGAAATCATAAATTCATTTTAGAAACTGTCCTTTATCGGCACTAAATATTATGAAGAAAAACTGGTGTTAGCCACTTTTCAAATTCCCAAAGGATGGTCGTTGAAAATGAAAAATCTCACTGCCAAGTGTAATTAACACAATTCCCACACCCCGACTGATTCTTATTACTAAACAACTTAAGGCTATGGACCCTATTCCATAGCCACTTGTGTAAGTTGCACAGACAGTTGTGTGCTTATCAGCCACTTGTATTGCGTGGTGTCGACTGTTGGCGATCCTTATGAGCTTAAACGGACCACTGCTCGTTGGCTTAGTGCACCATTTTGTAATTAGCAGCATTACAACAGCAGCTAGTAGCTGGTCACCGTCCCGCCCTACCCGCGAGCTACTTCACTGAGATTGCTGCGGCTACTTTATATGTTAATGACTTTTTTACAGTCTCTTTGTCTTGGTGGTCAGAGTAGCCTTAGCCTTCAAGTGTTTGTCCTGTTGTAAGCACTTTACTCTTTCTCTTAAGATGTGGTCAGACAGGCAAGTAGTTTTCACACAAATTTATAGGATTTCACAGATATGTCATGAGTGTAATGTTCCATCAATTAAAACCAATAAGATTTCTATGATAAAATATACATAAATATGTATGTACTAAGTATGTACATAGTCTATTCAAAGGGCCTGCTTATAAAACAACGGTAGCCAGTGTGCAAATTATTTGCATGTGTGACCATATCTTTTCACTCCCACTCGACGTTGCATTAAGCACAATTGAATTTGAAAGCAGCGCGCAAGTTTCGCAGCAATTCAAGCGCATGTGGAAGTGGATGTGGGAGGGCGCTCCAAATATGAGTTGCTTATCTAAACTTCAAATGGCATTGTGGAAAAAAATAGAGGGGAAAAGTACAGAAATAAATGCTATTGACTGACAAAGGAGTCGCAGGGCGGGCATGCAAAAAGTAAAGCGAGCACAAATAACAACAACAATGCTCAAATGCAACGGATGTGCACACGTTTTCTTATCTAAACCATATTTGGACAAGCAGAGCGGAAGAGGAGGTAGGAAGACGTACTGCACAGTGCGCCAAATAACAGATACAGATATCTAATATCCAAAATTCTACATTACTTAATCTAAGTTTTAGAAAAACATTTTGTTGTGTATTATAATGATATTCTTGCAAATCATTTGCCGAACAGCTCTGCAGCTTTTTAAGTTAAAAACTATTCATTGGGGCTTATAATATTTGTCCAGATTAAAACTGTTATATAAATTGACTAAACGAACAATTTGACTTTAAAGCTTTAAAATCTAAAATAATTTCGATGTCCATCTTTCTTAAGGTAAAATAATAAAACCAAAAAATTAAATTAATTTTAACGTTTAAAAAAAGTCATTTATACTTATTGATATTGTGAAAGTAAGTAAGTTTTATTATAGTAAGTATTATTTAAATCGTGTAGGCAAGGCAAGATTAGCTGTGTTTTAAAAAATATTCACTGGAGGACAGACACACTGTGCGCTGAACGGTGTCCTAGGCACGAGTAGTAAGGAGAGCAGAGAAAAAGAGAAACATAAAGAGGACTGCGACAACGACCAATATGAATGGGAGAGGGGGCCGCCTGCACTTGCAAAACGGTTTTCTGGCTGATTGAACAAAGTTTGGCTACATGTTGTTGTTTATGCTGTTATGGTTGTTTTTGTTGTTGCTTTGTGCACTTGTGTTATTGTTGGCTTTGCATCGAGCACAAACATTGTTTTGATAAAAACGCAGCAAAGGAAAATGACGTCGGCGTTTTTGCTTTTCATTTTATTTGGCCACTTATTGTCATATGCAGCAAGCGCCATGCAAATGAGGTGGACACCAAGTACGGGGTGGGAGGGCTGAGAAGTCGATCTAAAAAGCAAAAACCAAATCATCTGGCATTGCTGTTTTTCAAATATGTACATATGTATGTACATATTTGCTTAGTTTTCGCATTTGCTGAAAATTAGAAATGATTAATTAACTTCACTACCACTATTTAAAGCAAAGGCACGTTTTAATAAAATTTCTCCTTGTTTCTGTACAATTCCGATTTTAAACTTTTTAATTATCACACTCAATATGCACCCACAAAAATTTCTAGACCCTCCCTCCTTATTAGAGGAAAATACATTTGATTTAACCATAAAATGTTAGCATTAACTAAATTCGTTTTATTTTATTTTTCTCAAAAATTAATTTCCATCTTAAAGTTGCTTTTGCTTACATATATCTATATACATATGTACATGTACATAGGTAGATTTGTTCGCTTTAACTGTAATTTTCCAAACTACAACTAATTTGAATACTGGCAACTAAAATATTTTAACTATGTACATATTTAAACTATCATTGAAAAGAACTTTCAAAATTGAAGATAAATCCCTAGTTTTACAATGTTTTCTAATTTGTAGCTCTCCATCAATATGTACATACATAGATATGTATGTCAAAAATAGAGAGCAGCAATGAAACTGGAAATCCTAAAATTGTATTTAACAAAGCACAATATATTTTATCTTTGAAAACATTTCAATTGATGTTTCTGACTTTATATTCAGGATAAGCAACTGTCCACTTCTTTGAATCTCTTTTTTCTACACTAAACTGTGGCCAAATAGGGAAATAATAAATTTTATATCGAACTATAATGAGAAATTATTGTCCTCCGAATCATCAATACCATCAATTTTTGCCTTTGGCTCAAGAAACCTAACATTTAAAAATGTTTCCATCGAAGGCAATATGCGTGGCTCTGAAATGTTTAAATTAATAAAAATGCAATAAATTGTTTGTATACTAAGAACTAGTATTTTTTTATCATCTTGGTTGGTTTTTTGTTTTAATTGTATGTTTCTGTTGGAGCAAAAAAATAACAATAATTTCCGTAAATATTTAAAATTTCCTTCCTTTGTATTATTTAAGTATAACTTTAGTTACAGTTTGGTATCCCCACTGACATTATTTTGTCTCACCGTTGACCGCTACATGACAATGTAGCACAAATTAAAATTGTTTAAACAATTTGTTGTAACTAGAACTAATTTATAATTTAAGAATTATAAACATAAAGCAGTGTTCCACCGATTTCCTATACTCATTTTTCTTGTTCTGGTTGCTGATGTTTTTGTTATTAATATTAATTACTATTGTTGTTGTCGCACTGGGGTGTTGGTGTATTTGTTTTTTATTTAATTTTTTGTCGACTTCCTGTTGCTTTAAATGCGCACAAGTGAGTTTTCATGTTTTGCTATACACGCTTGTAGTTAGCGACTTACAATGTACAATGATATTTTGTTGAGGCAATGTTGACCGTCTGCAGAAGGCAGACTGGAAAATAAGGCAGGGCGTGGCACATAAAAAGTAAAAGTGTTTTAATATTTAAGACAGCAAGTCAAGCGACATGAGCAAAACAATTATTCGTTTTTCATTTTCAATATATTAATACGTTAAGTTTGTAAACAATAAACAAAATTGGAGCTGCAGTTGGTGTGTTTTGTTGTTGTTGTCGCAGCAACCCTAAATGTGCACAGATTCTTGTGTTATTGTTGTTGAATTGTTTGTACCCCCCGGAACAAAACATTGTTTGTCTGATTCCTCCATTTGTTGTTAAGTTGTTGTTGTCGACGCTTGTTGTTTTTGTTTATGTTGATTGTTGTTTGACTTGCTCCTGGAGTTGTGTGCTTGGCTTTTGGTTACGTTATGAACATTTACAATAAAAAACCACTTTTGCAGTCAATTAAACAAAAATTGGTCAATATAAAAACACGAACAATTTTCTGTTGTTGTTCCTGTCATTTTGCCGCATTGCCAATTGATGAATGATGCTCATATGTGAAAGTTGTATGTGTGTTGATGTGTGTGTTTGGATGTATGTTTGGTTGGTTGGGTGGTTGGTTACATGCGGGCCTTTTAGCCAATCATCAGTCCACAGCCAAGTCTAAAATTATTCTTCACATGATTCATGCGACCACTCAGCGCAAATGAGAATGGCAATGGCTGTAGGCGCTTTTCTAGCACGCCAGAAATGTGCCAATTAGAATCAACGGAGCCTATTAATAAGATAAAAGGAAAGATGTAGAATTAACGTGTCATAAACAAAGGGCAGTTAACCCACCTCTGAACACCAAATCCGCCTTGGGCAAGTCAATCTGATAGGCAATGGTTGCCACCGATTCTTGCATACGTAGACTAGTTTCCACCTCGACGCCAATCTGTAGCTGATCGCTGGCCTTTTGATAATAGCACAAATGCAAGCCACTAGGGCCGAGCGACCCCGACCAAACCGAGTCACCATTTGAATAGCGACCTACGGCCGAAACTATGGCAATTTGTCGGCCAGGTACATTGGGACCGTATTGATAAGCCAGCTCAGCGCCCAGAGCGACACGCTGTGTAACGGACTGCAGATATTGACCAACAATGACGCCTGAATTGGTGAATATGCTGGGGTTGCCCAATGTGATGGAGGCGGTGAAGTCGTTACCGCGATAATCCGTGGTAATCTGTGTTGCTACCATCTTCGATTCCTGAATCTATATAAGAGCAAAGCGAAGATTAAGGATTAGTGATTTGAAGCATCGAAACTAATGAATTATGCTTTTGACTTACCTGCGAGGCGAATTTGCAACGCAAACGCGACGAGAACTGATGTATCACATTCGCATTCAGGTTACCCGAAGGATCAATGTCGCCCAGGAGCACAGGAAATGCCTCAGTTGGACTGTATTGCTTGGTGCCCACATAGGTAGCGCCAAAACGATACCCGCTCGGCACTGTGGTGCTCATGTTGATGGTGTGAGAGACCTGGAAGTGATTGCTGAGACCCTTGTTCAGCATAATTTTGGCTCCCTCAAAGGTCATTGCCTGTATGTCTGCAGGGATAGCAAGGAAGGCAGAGGAGGCCGGCGATTAGACATGAGAAATGTAATAGAACGAGTGCGAGAGAGATTGCAAATGTTAATGGAACATTGTTGCTATATCACAAAAACCAACTGATAATACATAATCAAAAAGAAGGCACACAAACATACACACACACACATCCAAATGCCAACGGCACGCAGCGCACATTCACGCATACTCACACGCACACAGACGCAACAGCGGCGGCACCGACCAGCTATGCCCCCTCACATGCTTGTAGGTTATGTCATCACTCGTCTGCCGTTTCACACCGCAAAATCGTCTGTTTTTTCTTTTTCTCCCCATTTATTTTAGTAGCAGTTTGCTATTAATTTTATGAATGACATTGCTTACCTTTGCATTTTTTATGCAACTCCTCGACCGTGCCGGGATTCTCCAAAGTCCCATCCTTTGCCACAGAGGTGCCTTCGGCGGTTGCCGCTGTGGACGCAGAGTCTATTGGTTGCAAGATCGCGGGCTCCGGCAAACCCAGGCTGGCTGCCACAGTGTTGCGTGATGGGTCAACGCCGGACGAAGCCGCTAGCACGTTACCCATTGTATTTTGTTAATGAAAATGTGTTTTGTGTTGCGCTCTTAATTTGAAGTTACACGCGCTCGCGGAGTGGAGGGTGTGTGAATAGTGTGTGTGTGTGTGTATCAAACGTTGGCCAATTTCGAATTTACACCATTTACTCTGCTCTGCTATGCTACAACTATAATTTTCCCAATTTTATGTAAATTTTAACACACGTTTTTGTCAAAATCCCAGTAAAATATATGGGAAAGAATTTCCTAAGGTGTAATGAGGCACACACACTAAAAAAAAAGACAGACAGTTTGACAAGTGAAGAGACGGGTACTCGGTTACTGTTACTCGGAAATTACAGAGCTGCCAGATCGCTAGCACCCGCGGCGCGGGCCCTTAATGCGAAAACGGTGATTCAAATACATATGTATGTATATACAAATATAAAATTAAGTTCAACAATATTTCAGGCAAATGAGAACACTTTTCATATTAATTAATAAAAACTTTTATATTTTCAAAGTATGTATAAGTAGTTATTCTTTTTTCATATGTTGTATATATAGAAGTATGTATATCTTGTATATTTCAAGCATAAAACTCTGCTACGTATAAAGCTGAAATAGCTTTGTTTCAAAGTCACGTTTTTGTGTAATGAAAATTTAAACGAGGGGACAATGTACATATGTATGTGTATGTACTGAACCAATATGGCCTGGTTTATGAGAAGAAAATAAAAATAAAGTAATAATATCGGTGTAAAACTTATAAAGCCATACTAAATATAGACAGACAAATGTGTGAATGTACATAGAATTGCATGCACATTATGGTATTATTGGGTTATGAACCGAAAATAAATCATTCTTGCTCTAACTTAAATTTTAATTACTATTAAAAAAGAGTCAACAAAAAACATTACAATTTAATCGTTACAAGGCCGTATAGACAACAAACTTGGCCCTTAACCATAACTACCAAAACGTGCTAGATTTTATGAATAGGTATTTTCCCCCGACAGATTGTTGTATATATGGCCCTTTACATTGCAATTAAAACGAATTAAACGATACCAAAGATAGCTACAAATAAACAGAAGTGGTTTATGATAATACAACGAAGGCTCGCTAGGAGTACGGATTGAAGCAAACAAACGAGCGCTCAAATCAACAACAGGACGACTTTTCCGGTTCGGCAACAACCAAATTAAAGTCCGAACTATTAGGTCGCGCAAAGCCCGACTTAATGCCATCCCAGCCATCTTCGGCCTTATACTCGCCAGATCTTATGCGTGCATACACCTCCTGTGTTACCATGCGGAAGGCCTCCTCCACATTAGCACCAGTGCGCGCGGAAGTCTCGACGAAATGCAACCCGTGTTGTTTGGCAAATGTTTGCGCCTCCTCCGTGGACACCTCACGGTGTCCGCCAGCATTGACCAGATCCAATTTACAGCCAACGAGGGCAAACACCGGCCGATGAGGCTCGATGTGACGTTGCGCCTCCATCATCCAAAGCGGTATGTGCTCAAAGCTTGCGTGATTCGATATATCGTAAACAAGCAGTACGCCAACTGAATTGCGATAATAGGATTTGGTAATTGAACGGAAACGCTCCTGTCCGGCTGTGTCCCAGAGCTGTAATTTGATCTGTGTGCCGTCTTTCATTTCGATGAGCCGTGCGAAAAAATCCACGCCGACTGTGGGATCGGAAAGCTGCAAAACAAGAAGTTGAAACACCATCATTTTTAAAATCCATGCAATGTGTTGAGAACAAATGCAATTGCATATGAGGGTATTTGTGTTCTTCCTCGCATTTTCAAAATGCGCGCCCAATAGGTAACACTGTCTGCCAAAGGTTGTTTTGCGGGCTCGCTTTATCAGTCACACACACACACACCAATATTCCCAAATACATATTTGTCCGTGGGCCTATTTACGCCAGCTGCGCAGCCAGCAACGGCAGCATCAGCAGCTCCCCTTTTGTGTTTATTTGTGCAACGACTTAATCTGGCTGCTCTTCATTATGTAATGAATATTACTACGCCTGTGCGTCTGTCTGCACTTGACACATTCATTCAGAATTAGCCACTCACCTCAGCAAATTTTCCATCTGTAAAGAATTTGAGCAGTGAGCTCTTGCCCACAGTGCTGTCGCCAATCAGTATCAATCGGAATTGATATTCAAAAATGGGCTCGACCATAATGTCTACTGTTTGGCGGCTCCCTAATCAGGACTCCACTGGCCCTGTTCGACACTTTAGATGCGTTAGTTGCAGTAACAGTTGTTTTTGTTACTATCGTTAATACGCAAATTGGCTCACGACGCCCAAGCCTCAGCCTCTCGGTCGTCCTCTAACTTCGACGCGCACGCCCGCACACGCTCTCGTCCGGATCGCGGAAGTTCGCGTTACAACGCTTTAATCAATTTGGAGCACTATTTATATATTCAGCTGTTGGACAAGAGCAAAATGCGTCGTTAGTCAAGTATATTAAATTTGACTAATTTCAGCTGCTTTGTTTTGTTTTTTTCTAATGACTCGTATTGTGGCTGTGTGTGTGTGGTTGTATGATTAATACCAGGGATGCCGAAGCTCAACTAATCGAGTACCGCGCAGCGATTACCATCACTATAGCATTAAACCATCGGTACACCCGTTGGTGGCAACGCTCCTGTGCACAGCTGGTGCTGTCACATTGACGTTTATTATTCCCACTTGGAATTTTTATAACTAATTCAGCTTCAAAAAAACAAATGTACACATATATAACGGGCACAAAAAGTTCAAGTGCATTAATTATCGGCGAAAGGCCGTGCGCGACGGGACTGTAAGTTGACAATTGCTCACAGCTGTTCCAGGTGCCAGCCAACAATATTCACAGAGGTTTTGGACACAAGGTTCAATACCGTTAATTATAGCACGGTGCACACTGCAGTAGGACATATAGATAGAAAGATACATAGATGTTTAAGTTTATGCTGAACGACGCTATTGGCTACGTGCGCAACAATGTGCGTGATATTAGCCTCAATGCGCTGCGACTGCTACCACATTTGCCGCAACTGAGTCCATACGATGTAAGTGATCCGCGATGCCGGCAGGGCTAGTTCTTTTTTTTTTTTTTAAATGCATTCTGTTTGCTTTATGTCCTGTGCAGGTTAATTTGGTTCTAAGAGAGAACGAGTTCATTTTTAATTTTCCACTGGACGGCGTTATCCACAGCTATGAAACAAATCAATTAGGCTCGAATACACCCTGTGAAGATTCACGCACAGAGGCTAGTCTGCTCTTCAGAAATGGTGGGTTTGACCATTAAAACATAAATATTGATATTAGCTTATGTTCCCCATCATAAATTAAGGCTTCATATGCGGCATTTTCGATGGTCATGGTGGAGCAGCCTGCGGTCAGGTGGTTTCCAAGCGTCTCCTCCGCTATATATCCGCCGCAACGCTACCGCGCCAGGTTCTGAAGGACAAAATGCAGAAGGGCTGCACCAGCCAGTCATTTCTGAAGTGCCATAACGACAATGCCGACTTTGTGAACGAGATCAAGCCCATCTATGAGCACAGCTTTAACAAGTACATAACAGAGCTGATCAAAGAGCCGCAGCGGGATGTAACCAGTGAGCTTCAGCACGCGTTTGTCCATCTGGACGAGTCGTTGGCACAGGAGGCGCTCGCAACTCACGATGTGCGCACCATGGGTGTAGCTTTGTCCGGTAAGCCCAATGATATTTCCGAATCAGGCTAATAGTTGGAAGATCTTCCCAAAATTTTAAAGGAAACTTCCTTCCAGAATAACAATATTTTACAAAAAAGTAGCTCAAAAAATATGAAAGTTATTTTCAATTTGTAAAACATGTGTAATTAACGTATTTTTAAATATTCTTCACTACCAACTTGAGTTCTAATAACAATTTTGGTATTACTAGAAAGTGCGAAATCTTTTTAAAACAAAGTTTTGGAATACTGTAGGGTTAAAAAAATTAGATAGTGGACCGCATAATAACATTGTTTAAAGTCAATTGAGCCATACAAAAATGAAAAAATCTTCACTTGAAATATTAAACCACAACAGCTCCATACAGTTCAGACCCAGCAGCTTCTATTATTTCCTTTGCATACAACTTTCGTGGAAAAAATGGGCAGAAGTAGTGAGGCAGTTACTTTGAAAGCGATATTTGAGTGATTTGTTATTCAGTTAATCTGAAATTAGGTGCAAGCGTTTTAAATTTCACACAATTCCCATCTATGTATGATCTCAGGTTCGTTTGTCCGTCTAGATTGCGTCAAGTACGAACACTTTATTGACTTGATTCGTCCTATTTCTCAGGAGCTGTTGCTTGTTTGGTCCACTTGGAGGGGCTGCAGTTGCATGTGGCAAGCACCGGCGATTGCGGTGCTGTTCTGGGTATTTTGGATCCCGTGACAAATCAGTGGCAACCAAAGAAACTCAATACTGAGCACAACGCGGACAACATGCAGGAGGTGCAGCGCATATTGGACGAACACCCCAAGGAGGAGCGTGATACGATTATTCGAAATGGTCGCCTGCTCAGTCAGCTGGCGCCGTTGCGTGCCTTCGGCGATTATCGCTATAAGTGGTCCGTAGAGACACTGCAACAACAAGTAGTGCCCATGTTTGGCGAACACATGATGCCGCCACATTATTTTACGCCTCCGTACCTGACGGCCCGGCCAGATGTGCAACATCATGAGCTGGATGTCAACGATAAGTTTCTAGTCATTGCCAGCGATGGCCTGTGGGATTTTTTATCGCCATCCGAGGTCGTCAGTCTGGTGGGTCAGCACGTTAACTCGAAAAAGATCCAAGAGCCGATGCGTCTGGAAAATGGTGATGTCACCTTGCAGGAAATATCGGATAAGCTTGCAGAGCGCAAGTAAGTCACGAACTGTTTGAGCAAATGAAACTAGTTTCTATTAACCTTTTCTTTCTGTCCTTCTAGGGCTGGCCTTAATCGTAAGCCGATCGATTCAAATGCGGCCACGCATTTAATACGTCACGCACTGGGTGGCACGGACTATGGCATCGAACACTCGAAGATCTCCTATTATCTGTCGCTGCCGAAGGATGTGGTGCGTCTGTACCGCGACGATATAACCATTACGGTTATCTACTTCAATTCGGATCACATAGCCAAGCTGAAGAAGGATGAGAAGGGCATATCGTCAAAGGTTACAGGCGCGTAAAGCGCAGCACTTCCGATTTGTCCGGCGGAATTCGAAGACTATGTGTATTTATTTGCCAGAGCGCTTACTACCTAACTGTATCGTCATTAAGTTTTGTTTATTTTTACAATTAAAATGCAAGAATATTATATTTTACAAATGCCAAGAGCGCGCCCCAGAGCTCGTCTGTATGAACGAATAAAATTATGCTCTATCCAGAAGAGCTCAAAAAGATTTTGGCTTTATATACAAACGTATGTGTAGTGTACTATTGACATCTATCTGGATGTTTATTGATATTACTTCAGAGGGATTCAGCACCTCTATCAGCCAAAATTCCTCTTTCTGGTCCATTGATTTGAAGGCGTCGCATTCATTTTAAATTGATATGAAAACTTCGTTCGTTTCGGTGTGTTGCCAGCCCAGAATCTACTTACTATATACTCAAAAATATATTTATATTTGTTAAAATAGTTATATTTTGTTTCTTTGCTGTATCGGTGTTAATTTTCAGGACCGCTACATTCTTCTGATTGATTAATTTCCTTTTTTGGTAACCCCAAGTTTTATTTCATTGGCGCGTTCTTCCTATTTGTTGATGTGGCAGCACTCTGCCAGTGTTGACATGGCAACGCTTGCCAGCAACATCTGCTGGCAGAGCGCTGCTAGCGTCGGCGGCCTCTCCCTCTTTCATATGGGCAGCTAAGCGCCACTGCAATTAGGTTAAGTTTAGTTTCAAATTGTCATACAAGTGAAGAATATATATATACGTGCGAGTCACGTCACAGTGAAAAGGAAAGCAGACGCCATTTTACTTCCCTTGCGGTTTTTGGACTTTCACCCCCAACGCCCCACGCCAACATTGTCCTTCGAGCCGGATCTTCAGGTGCACCTCCTGTTCCTTCCAAGTCCTGTGCAGCCTACGACCGTTCGCCCCAGCTTGTTCCTGGCGTTGGATACCTGCGAGGAGAAGCAGCTAAGTAAACTATTTACTTGTGGCGCGATACTTACGCCATATTTGTTCACTGTCGGTCTGTCCGCCGACCCCCACAACGGAACAGCATCCCGCTGTCCGTCCCTTATCCAAGGGCCTCATCTCGTCTAACGCCGGTACCGCGCTGGTCCGCTTAAACGAAAAGTGAAGTGCAACAATTAGCAGGTTCAACCCGAACTCCGTCCGTTTGCGTTTGCATCTTGGCATACTTGCGCATATTCTTTCCCATATGCAACAAGTGTCCAGTGGGAAACACACCTGTTTTACCTGCACGTTCCTAATGCACAATTCACACCACATAGTTTTTGCATGGTCCGTCACACAATAGACATATTTCCACATATGCTTATATACATGCACTTTATATACATACATGCACATTAAACAAGAGACATATTTTAACATATGCACATACACATATATACAGCCGCTGCGTATAAATCTATACACGTTTTCATATATCGGCAGCGGAAACAAACGTACGTCCGCATACGCTGATATATATATATATATATATATATATATATATATACCTATATACATTTGAGTCCGCTATAAACACATCTGCATGCACTAAATATACGAACCATAATATTTACACACAAACATATTTACACTCATATATTTAATTACTAACACAATCCTATACACTCACCGGTCGGTCCACGACTCCCCGCTACGTGCCAACACTCCAGTTGGTATTCCTTATAGCCCGCGCGATATCCAGCGTCGGCGCTTGTGCGAAAATTAAAACATATTGCGTTTTTGCACTTAAAATTTTTACTTACCCATTAAAGGTAAACAAGTGATGACACTTGTGTAAAATCAGTTATCGGAAGCTACAATCATCGAAGTTGGAGTGTGACCAGAAACTTGGTCACGGTAACGAGTCACAGCTGAATTATTAATTTCGATAATCACTGTGACCAATTGCTACTGGCGGTCCGCTATCGGAAATCACTTAATAAAATTAAATACAGTTACTTTATCCCAAAAAGTAACTTAATAAATTAAATAAAATTTATTATTGTTTTTTTTATGTTTCTTTGGGATTCCTTGTCGCATACCAGCGCCTCCAGCTGGTCTTTCTCCATCAACGTAATTGCGTGTAGTTTTTGCTGCGATTTTTCAGCAACTTTAATAAAATCAAATAAAAATAAATCCAAATTTTTTCGGTGAATACACATATCCTTGTGGACTTTTTCCCGAACCTTTCCAGCACCTCTAGCTGGCAGTTATTTTATCCAGCTTTAATTTATATTTATTTTTGGGTTTTTTTTTGTTGGTTTTTTTTGGATTCTTCGTCGCATATCACCGCCTGCAGCTGTCCAGCAACTTAATTGCACATATATTTATTGCTGCCGCGGTGTTTAATTAATTTTAATAAAACGAACATAGAGAAAAAAACGAAATCCATTTTCTCTTTTATTTCGGTGGCTACACATATTCTTGTGACCTTGTGTCCGACAAGTTTTCAGCACCTCCAGCTAGCATAAGCCAGTTAATAAAACTTGTCGCAGAATTTTGCGCGCCATAAGCGGTCAGCAACGCCGTTTTCCGGCGGACTCATACCCGACCTGCCTCAAGTGGGCCCACTCTAGCAGGCTCGTGTGAGAGCCTAGTATGCCCAGTGAAGGCGAGGAGGACACGAAGAAGCATTTAGTCCATCCGTCTACCTCGGTCGCCCCATCCACTTCTCAGCGTTTGGCCGTTCCTTCTTCTGACGCGCAATCCAGTTCGGTTCCGACACCGTCCCTTGTAAAAACAGTTTCGCCGTCGACGTCAAAAGGGGTTATTCCGAAACCACCGTCGTCGTTGAAGAAGGTTTCGCCCTCTACCTCCAAGAGGAGCAGTCCGGGTTCACGCTTGTTGTTGAAAAAACCTTCGCCTTCCACCGCCAAGAAGGGCAGCCCCAAATCACATTTGTCCGTGAACGCTTTTTCGTCTCCTTCTCCAAGGAAGACCAGCTGTTCGCCACAGCTCTCTGTGAGGGTGCCCAGAATTGCGAAACCCGTTCCGTCTACTCGAGCAGCTGTTCGGATCGCTTCCAAAACGATCGAAATGGTGTTGGACGAATTCATTTCGGTCAGCGATGACCTGTGCCATTTTGAGGCACTAGTTTCTTCGTCCGACCCAGCCGTGACACTTGTCACGCAGCAGATCCAACTGGACCAAGTCAAAGCCCTGTGGGAACAGGTTCAGCAAGAGCGTCGGCGCTGTTTCCGGGCTCTGAGCCAATCAGAGTCCAGCGATTCCGACAAGCAGGCCTTACAGATGAAGTATGATCACTGCTACCGCGTCTATGAGCGGTGCGCCACTCAGCTCACCACGCGGATACAAGACGCGTCCGCGCGGAGCAGCGCTCCCGCTCCAAGTCCCGAGCCCCCAGTCAGGGGCTGTATCCTTCCGCCAGTGGACACCGAGGTTTTCACTGGCGACTACCTGAAGTGGCCCACGTTCAGGGACCTTTTCACCGCGTTGTACATTCGCAACCAGCGGTTGACAGAGGTGGAAAAACTTTACCACCTCCTCTCCAAAACTCGCGGCGAAGCGAAGGACATCGTGCGTAATTCCCCACTGACCAACGACGGTTTCGCCTCAGCTTGGAAAAACCTAACTGAGCGTTTCGAAAACAAGCGATTGTTGGTCAACAGTCAGCTCAAGGTCCTCGCCAACCTCCAGCCTATTCTTTCGGAGTGTGGCATCGCCATCAAGGAGCTCCAGAGCACAATCCAAGGGTGCTTAACGGCTGTCCAGAATGCCAAGATTGGCACCCAGGACTGGGATTGCCTTTTGGTGTTTTTCTGCGCCACCAAGCTTCCTCCAGCTACCCTTTCCTTATGGGAGCAGTCGGTAAAGGACAAGTCCGAAATTCCGCCCTGGAGCGACATGAATCAGTTCCTCTCGGATCGCTATCGCACATTGGAAGCGATAAATGATGCGACCCTGGGCCTCCGCACCCGCGTTCCAAAGCCAGCTCAAAAGGAGCCGGCTGCGAGGAGAGTCAACTCTTTCGAGACGAAGGTCCGCAACAGTCCGCAGACCTGTAATCTTTGCTCGAAGGAGAACCACCCCGTGCGCCTGTGTCCGCGTTTTCTGCAGATGTCGGTCAAGGACCGATGCAAGGTGATCAAGAATCAGAAGCTTTGCATGAATTGTTTCGCCCGAGGGCACCAACTAAACGCTTGCACAAGCCAGTACAACTGCGCTACGTGCAAGGGGCGCCACCACACTCTCCTACACCGTGGCCCCTCCCTTCCATCGGCGCCCTCAGCATCAGTTCCCCCTCCACATTGCAATCCATTACAGTCCACTTCGTCGAATGTTCAGAGCTATTTCAGCAGCAGCGTTCAGGGCGTCCTCCTCGGCACGGCTATAGTGAACGTGCTCCATTTGGGTAGCGTCTACGCCGCGCGTGCGCTCATCGACTCTGGCTCCGAGGGAACTTTCGTTTCAGAACGCCTACGCAGATCTCTTCGGCTGCCGTTCCAGAAGGTGCAGGCCCAGGTATCGGGGCTGAACGCGACCACATCTGGGCTCGCGACCAAGGTGTGCAGTGTCAAGCTGGCATCTTCCTCACAACCGAGGCGCGAAGTCGAGACGGCGGCATACGTGCTGCCGCAACTGGCAGGCGCCCTGCCATCGTTTCCCATATCCAGCGAAACCTTGAGAGATCTTCCTGACCTGCCGTTGGCAGACCCGTGTTTTTTCCGAAGCGCCACCATCGATTTGCTCATCGGCGCTGACATACTACCTGCCGTGCTGCTTGGCGGCACCCGGCCAAACGTCTGCGGCTCGCTGCTGGCACAGGAGACCATTTTCGGATGGATTCTGACCGGACCAGTAGCGGCGGCAAGGAAGACGGCCATCCGTTCCTTCACCACGCGCATTTCAGCAAGCACACAGCCATCCTTGGATCAGCTGCTCACCAAGTTCTGGGAGGTGGAGGACATCCCGGTGAGTTGCGAGAAGGAAGCGGGCGCAGTGTGCGAACAGCTTTTCGTCCAGACCACCAGCCGGCGGCCGGATGGCAGATACACGGTCTCGCTGCCTTTCAAGGACCCCCAGGACATTCAACTGGGCCATTCTAGATCCATCGCGATGGCCCAGTTCCTCAAGAACGAGGCTCGGCTGCTTAGGAACGTTTCGTTGAAGGAGCAGTATGACGCAGTCATCAACGAGTATCTCGACTTAGGGCACATGCGCCCTGTCCCTCCTCCAACGGACAACGCCAATTTTTACCTGCCCCATCACGCGGTGCTGAAGCCGGACAGCACCACGACCAAGGTCCGCGTGGTCTTCAACGCATCCTGCCCGTCGTCCAACGGGAACAGCTTAAACGACGTACTTCACACGGGGCCCGTCCTACAGGCCGACCTGACTTTACAGGTGTTGAAGTGGCGTTTTTTCCAGCACGTTTTCAGTGCCGACATCACTAAGATGTATCGGCAGATTCTGGTCGACCCCGCACATACCCGGTTCCAGAGAATCCTGTTCCGCGATCCGGCAGGTGACTTGCGGGATTTCGAGCTCCAAACAGTCACTTTCGGGGTGAACTGTGCGCCTTTCCTGGCCATCCGCGTGCTCCTGCAGCTTGCCAAAGACTCCAAGGCGCAGTATCCGCTCGCCAGCCGGGTCCTCACGGACTTCATGTATGTGGATGACGTCCTGGCCGGAGCACATACGAAGCAGGAAGCACTCTCATCCATACGAGAGATACGAGCGGCTTTCAGCGCAGCAGGTTTCCCACTGCGCAAGTGGGTCGCCAACAACAAGGACATTCTTCGCGGCATCCCACCAGAGCATCTGCTGCGCGCCGACTTCTTAGACATTGAGGATGCCAGCATGACTAAGACGCTGGGCATCCGCTGGAAGGCCACCGACGATGAGTTCCTGTTCATCGCATCCGCTTTGGAGGAAGGGTCCTCATTCACCAAACGGGAGGTCCTGGCCCAGATTTCCAGGCTGTTCGATCCCGCCGGATGGCTGGCGCCAATTATTGTCCGTTCCAAGATTTTTATGCAAGAAATCTGGCTCAGCGGAATCGGATGGGATGATCCGCTCCCCTCCGAGCTGCAGCAGAGGTGGAACGAGTTCCTGCGGAGTTATCCCACGCTAGACCGGATCCGGATCCCACGGTGGATTCATTTTCGCCCACAAGGTACGTTTCAATACCACGGTTTTTGTGACGCATCGCAGCAGGCATACGGGGCGGCCATCTACTTGCGCGTCGAGACGCACAGGCAAGTGCAGGTCCATCTCCTGGTATCCAAGACCAGGGTGGCGCCAGTCAAGACGGTGTCACTGCCGCGCTTGGAACTGTGCGGTGCCGTCCTCCTAGCGGACATGTGTGCAGCTATCCTGCCCCACCTTCCACTCAGCAGCTATCCAACGGCGTGCTGGACCGACTCCACTATTGTGTTGGCCTGGCTTCGCAAGCCAGCGTGCAATTGGACGACCTTTGTGGCGAATCGCGTATCCAGGATCGCTCAAGCCACGGATGTAAAGGATTGGCTGCACGTGCGCTCCGAGCACAACCCGGCTGACCTTGCGAGCCGAGGCGTTGCGCCGCAGGATTTGGCGGATAGCAGCCTGTGGTGGCACGGACCGGCTTGGCTCCAGGCGCCTCGAGGAAGTTGGCCCGTGCCGGAGCCGGTGCCCCAGGAGGCCACCCTCGAGCAGCGTCCTATCCGGACCCATCTCGCGACATTGCCCAAAGCTCCCGATTTCCTCGAGCGTTTCTCCGACTTTGGGAGAGCGCTCAGGGTGATGGCGTATGTCCAACGTTTTGTGCTGCGCTGCCAGAAGCTTCCCGCTCCGCTGTCCAAGGAGGTCACCCATCCGGAGCTGATGGCGGCCCATCGTAGACTGGTGGTCTGCACCCAGCGGACCGAGTACTACCAAGAGTACCGTGCCCTGTCCGGCGGCCAGAAGGTGGCATCCGGCAGCACGATCATCAACCTAAACCCATTCATGGACCAGCAGGGAATCATCCGTTCCTGCGGTCGGCTTTCCGCCTCGGCCTCGTTAAAGTACGACGAGCGCCACCCCATCATCCTGCCGTACAGCTGCAAGTTCTCGCGGCTCCTCGTGAGTTTTACGCATCGAATATCGCTCCATAGCGGGAACCAGCTAACGGTAAGCCTCGTGCGGTCCAAGTACTGGATTCCCAAGCTCCGGAATCTAGTCAAGGCCACCGTAAACTCCTGCAGGGTCTGCGTCATCTTTAAAAAGCGGCTGCAGAACCAGCTGATGGGAAGCCTTCCTGCGCCACGAAGCACCTTTTCTCCGCCCTTCACCCACACCGGCATCGACTTTGCGGGGCCGTTCGAGGTGAAGAATTATACCGGACGGGCGTGCCTAATTACCAAGGGCTACGTGTGCGTATTCGTCTGCTTCTGCACGAAAGCAATCCATTTGGAGGCCACATCCGATCTCACTACGGAGAAGTTCCTGGCCGCTTTCGCGCGTTTCGTAGCGCGACGCCGATGCCCTAAACGGATCCACTCCGACAACGGCAAGACGTTCGTCGGGGCGTCTAGGGCACTTGAGCGCGACTTCCTAGAGGCTACCAGAGCCCAGGTCACTGCCTCCTATGGGACCCAGATCCTTTCCTGGTCTTTCATCCCGCCCGGCGCACCTCATATGGGTGGCCTTTGGGAGGCAGGTGTTAAGAGTTTTAAGGCGCTCTTTTACAAGGCGGCATCCACCTATAAGTACACCTTTGAGGAGCTGTCCACTCTTCTGTGTAGGATTGAGGCGGTCCTCAACTCGCGCCCGATCTCCCCTATGTCCGAGGACGCCACGGATTTGCTGGCGCTAACTCCAGGCCACTTCCTGACCGGTGGCCCCCTCCTCTCTTTGGCCGAACCGGAGATAGAGCAGGAGGCAGGTTCGATCATGAACCGGTGGCGGCGGCTCAAAGCGCTCAGCCAGCAGTTCTGCCTCCGATGGAAGGAGGAATATCTAAAGGAGCTGCACAAGCGCAATAAATGGCAGCAGCCACAGGAGGACCTGCAGCCAGGCGCCATGGTCATCATCATGGAGGAAAATGTTCCGGCCAACGAATGGCGCCTCGGAAGGGTCCAGACCGCTTATCCCGGCCACGACGCCAAGGTGCGAGTGGTTGACATCCGCACTGCTCGTGGCGTCGTCCGACGGCCAGTCGCTAAGCTGGTTCTCCTGCCCACTCTTTCCAATTAGCGCTACTAACCACGTGCCTCACCTCTCTCCAACTACCGCAACCGCTAACTCCCCCTACCATCTCTTTTCTAGGCCCGTCGCTATGCCGTCTCGCCGTCCAGTGAAGGCTCCCACCGCAACGACGCCACCAGGGTTGAGCTCCTACCGATGCCGGCTGTGCCGCGGTGTGCACCCACTCCGCCAGTGCCCGCGGTTCCTGGCGCTGCCCGCGATTAAGCGAGCACGGGCGGTGCTCATCAACCAGTACTGCTTGAACTGCCTGGCACATGAACATTCGGGCGGTACTTGCCGAAGTGGGGCCCGCTGCCAAGAGTGCGGGCAGCCGCATCACACAATGCTGCACTCTGCGGCGCATCACACGCGTTCAGGGCGGCGCTCCCGTCCGCACCGTCGGAACCGACCACGCCGGCGCGCCAACTCGCCACGCGCCAACTCGCCACGCGCCAACTCGCCACGCGCCAGCTCGCCACGCCCCATCCGTTCGCCTGGCCGCAGCCTCACGCTGAGCCGCTCCCGCTCACCTGGCCGCAGCCTCACGCCAAGCCGCTCCCGCTCACCGAGCCGCATCCGCTCGCCACGCCGCTTCCATTCCCTTAGCCACGGGCGCGCGCGGAGCCAATCCCGCACGCCACGCCGCTCCCGTACACCGAGCAACTCCCGCTCGCCCCTCTCCAATTCAGCAGGCCCCGAGTCACTGGCTCTCAACAGGGAGAGCATGTGGGGCACTGCGATCGCGCCCACAGCGTCCATATACCTGTCCGGCGGCAGCAAGCGTTGGACCGTGAAGGCCGTGCTCAACGTCTGCGCACCGACGAGCGCTATTGACAGGTCCTGGGCTAGGGCCCTGGGTATCCGCAGTCAGATCACCGAGGGAGGCGAGGTGTGCCTGGTGACCGTGGCATCCAGGACGACTAGCTGGCGCCGCGAGGTAACGCTCGAGGTGGCCCCGGAGCTTCGCTACAGGCTCCCCGTTCGGACCGTCGACAGACCGTCGCCTGAGCGCTACGGGAACGTGCGGCTGGCCGACGACGACTGGTGCACGCCAGCCTCCATTTTCATCGTACTGGGCGCTAGTTTGTATCAGGAGCTTCTCATGCCAGGGATAGTACCTGCCAGCGACGGCTTCCCGGCGGCTCAACAGACCCAGCTGGGCTGGGTCATTTCTGGCGCGTGCCACTGAAGTCTTCCCGCATCCTGCAGGGGGGGGAGAATGTTGATGTGGCAGCACTCTGCCAGTGTTGACATGGCAACGCTTGCCAGCAACATCTGCTGGCAGAGCGCTGCTAGCGTCGGCGGCCTCTCCCTCTTTCATATGGGCAGCTAAGCGCCACTGCAATTAGGTTAAGTTTAGTTTCAAATTGTCATACAAGTGAAGAATATATATATACGTGCGAGTCACGTCACAGTGAAAAGGAAAGCAGACGCCATTTTACTTCCCTTGCGGTTTTTGGACTTTCACCCCCAACGCCCCACGCCAACACTATTAATCAAAGGAAATAAATAAGTCAGGTGTTTCCTTGTTGTGGCATGTATGTAATTTATTTTACATTAAGTTTGGAAAAATTGTGCCCGAGGTGGCGGGCACACTTGGCTATAGACGACAACATACATAAGTAAAGAGTAAATCGAGCTAGAGCTATAGAACACTAAACGACCGCAGTAACTGGAAACGGTATGAAATTTAACCCTGCATTATGCAACTATATTATTTCAATATCTAAGTATATACGTGGGGGTGTGTCGAAGTATTTATTTATGTGGTGAGCGCTCATCTAATCCTTGGGATCCTGCTCTGCAACCTCCTGTCGCATGACACAATTCAAGAACTCCATTTGTATGTGCGTGATCTGGGTACGGGAGAAGCATTGCATCTTCTTCTTTAGAAAATCAAAGAACAAGTCCAGCTCATCCCGCTTAGCCAGCGCATTCGAGTGCTGCTGTTCCTCAGTAATGAATGTGCTGCTTGCTGCCGCGCTCACTGTATTTATGGGCGTACCGGCGCCACTCAGAGAGGCGGAGGTCAATGGCGGCAGCTGGAGTATGGCGGCCGTGGGGGTGGTAAACGATGTTGTATTGCAAAGAGCTGCTGCCGCTGTAGTTGTCACTGTGGCGGCTGTCAGAGCGACAGCTGGTGTGCTTGATATGGTCACGCTGGTGCTGGTGGCCTCTGTGACATCGACCAGCGCGATCTGCTGATGCGCGCCATCGTGGCGATGGGTGCTGGGGGCGGCAGCCGTTGTGGTAACCAGCGTGAGATTCTTTAGTTTGGCATCGGCCACAACTGCGCCACCGCTGAGTACGCTGTTGGACACGACACTGGAGCTGCTCGGAATAGTTGCGGAGTGGCTGCTGAAGTGATGCTGTCCACGTACTTGGGCTTCTGTTTGGGACTCAATGTCGGCTATGCAAAAATCATGAGCATCAATGTAGTGGAAACTCTTGCTGTCGGTGACATCGCTGCTCCCATCCACTCCATCACCTACACCCATTTCGCAATCAACGCTTGTATGGGCACCAGTGGCCTCCTCATAGAGACAGACCTCCTCATAGTCAACCTCAGCACCGGTGGCACCGTCTTCATCGAGCTCATGCTTAACAATATCCACCACCTGGCCATCCTGATCAACATCATCGTCGTCGTCCACATCGTCGACGACGTCATCCGTTGTAATGTGAGAAAGCTCGATGCTGGAGATGCTGCCATCGTGCTGCGACTGGTGGTGATGGTGGTGGTGATGATGCTGATGGTGATGTCCACTCGAGTGTGTGTGATGGTGGGTGACTACGTCATCGGCAACGCTCTCCTCGTACGCGGTTAGTATGAAGGTTTCAGTTTCGTCGTTGACCATGGTGATTTGTGTGGTTGCGTGATGCGAAAGTGCATGGTCCGATTGCCCATCATCGTCCACAACATCCTCGTCATCATCGTCTTGCGGCTTCAGCTGCAACATGGCGCCAATAGGTAATGTAGTCGTGGTACTGGCATCGTAGGACTGCTGGCGCTGCGATTTAAGCTTCGGCTGATACACTTTCGATAGAAATTCGAGCTCCTTAGCGTAGCGCCACTTGGATAGACGTCCCTCAATACATTTCGGGGTGCGCAGGCGATACTGATGGTATGTATCGCGTAGATTCTTCCACTTTCGCCGCACCTCCTGGACGGTGTATTTATCTGAAAATTTCAGTCATTCAATATAAATGAGCTGCTGGTGAGTCTTTCATTCTACTTACTGCCAATTTGCTGAGCCACCTCCTGCCAACCACTAAGAATGTCCGAGCGGCGTCGTTGATTCGGCTGCAGTTTATAATTATATAGTGCAGGATTCTGGCGTACTAGATTTATAAGTGTTAATATATCATCGGTGGGCGCGTTGTCCTTGTGGTAGCGTTTGCGCTCTGACGTAGACGACATTGCGCTGCTTTTATGGGTGGGCGGGAGTTGGTGAGGCGGTTTTGTTTTTGCTTATGTGTGTGGGCGTATGCGCCAGAAATTTCTCTATTGCCTTGCCTTACAACGTCGACTTCTCAGCCCGATTTTTCGATTGCACTTGTGTCGCGCTCTTACATTTATTTTTTCGTGTAATTTAATGCAACTTGTAAGCGCGCGGCCCGACGAGACGCCTGAAAAACAAACGGGCTGTTGTTATTGTTTACTCGTTTCGATGACAGGGCCAGCCTGTCTCGTCGTAATGGGCTGCTGTTGAATGCGGCGCAAACGAACGAGTCAGATTTTTTTCTTTCGTTGTTTGCTGCTTTGGCTGCCCTTGCAAATTCAAAAACAATGCGTTTTACTTAGCACACCTGTCTATAAATGCATTATTAATTGCCTATAATTGATTTAAAGCACACACTTTGCCTTAATAATATCTTTTTAGCAGCACGGACCCTGTTTTCCATGTGATCCGGGCCCGTATCTTTGCACTTTTGCCTGGTGCCACTGGCACTAGAGTTACAGGCTACTGTTGCTTCCACAATTTAATTATTTAACACTTTCATTGTTGCATTCAATGAGTTTATTATTATTTTAATGTTATTATATTATATTTTTTAATGTTGTGTAGCGCGAGGAAAACGAAGGACGCTCAATTAAAAATTATGTATATTTCAATTATATTTCCATATATTTTATAATGCAAGTGTGTCCAGCCATTTGAGTTTTAATATAATGGAAACCATTGCTGTTAATATGGTGACACTTATATTCGATGGTAGTTCACCGATTACAACACCGATAACGAAATGCGCGCAACACTGCGTCTGTAGTAGTGTTTTTTTCAACCGTGCATTGTTGGTGTGTATGTTTGAGCATATTGTTTTATTTTGTTAGCGGTGCTTGAATTTATAATTAAAACTTCCTTGCAAATGAGTGCGCCCGTCAAAAACAATGGCACTGGACTTGAGGAGGTGAACATACCGGGCCAGGCCTACCTACGTGAGGCTCTCACCTCATGTACGGACCCGCTAAAAGCCATTGAGAGTTTTCAGGTTTGTTTACGTTGCGAAAAGCGCGCGAAACCACCCGCTAAAACATTCCACCTTGCCCCTTTGCATATTGCAGCTGGAGAATGGAGTGCTTTTGCCCTCGTTGCGGCCGATGCTACCATTGCTGGATCTCCATGGAGTGCGCCGCCTGGACTTCCACACATCACTAATGGAGGAGCTGCGCGATAAGCTAATAGCGCACATCAATGAGTTGGGACAGAGAGAGGCGCGTGAGCGCGACAAAAAATTAAAGGAGCTGTTGATAAAGAGCTTTCCCGTAGTGCGGGTCAAGTCGCTGCGACCCGTCGTAATGGCTATTTTGCGAAACACGCAGCACATTGATGACAAATATCTGCGCATTTTGGTGCGCGATCGCGAACTGTACGCGGACACAGACACGGAGGTGAAGCGCCAGATTTGGCGCGACAATCAGTCGCTATTTGGTGATGAGGTGTCACCATTACTATCCCAATACATCCGCGAGAAGGAGCACACGCTGTTTGACCACACAAACCTCAACAATTTGTTTTTCCATCCGACTCCGAAAGTGCGGCGTCAAGGTGAGGTGGTGCAAAAGCTAGCCAACATGATTGGCACCAGCGTCAAACTGTACGACATGGTGCTGCAGTTCCTCCGCACGCTCTTCCTACGCACCCGTAATGTGCATTACTGCACCCTGCGGGCTGAACTTCTAATGGCGCTGCACGATCTCGAGGTGCAGGAGATTATTTCGATTGATCCATGCCACAAGTTCACTTGGTGTCTGGATGCATGCATACGTGAGAAGAATGTGGACATTAAGCGATCCCGTGAGTTGCAAGGATTCCTCGACAACATTAAGCGCGGTCAGGAGCAGGTGTTGGGTGATCTTTCCATGACCCTTTGCGATCCCTACGCAATAAATTTTTTGGCCACTTCGGCTATCAAGATATTGCAACATCTAATCAACAATGAGGGTCTGCCAAGGGACAATCAAATTTTGATCCTGCTTCTGCGAATGCTGGCTTTAGGCCTAAGTGCCTGGGTAATGATCGATTCGCAGGACTTCAAGGAACCGAAACTGGACTGCCAAGTAGTTACCAAATTTCTGCCCGCGCTCATGTCACTTATGGTTGATGATCAATGTCGCAGTCTGCATGCGAAACTGCCGCCAGATGAACGCGAATCTGCGCTGACGACCATCGAGCATTCGGGTCCGGCACCAGATGCCGTTGAGGCATACATCCAGGAGAGTTCGGTGGCCAGCATACTAGCCATGTACTATACCTTACACACGGCACGCACCAAGGACCGCGTTGGTGTGCTGCGTGTCCTCGCCATTCTGTCGGCCTGCAAAGACGATCGTGCTTACGAGGACCCCTTCTTGCACTCTCTGGTATGTGGCCTAAATAAATCAACTCAATGCATATTCTTTAATTAAATTATTTTTATTTGTATTTCTCGGAAAGATTGCCTTGCTCATACCCATGAGCGAGGAGTTCGCCACCGAAGACTTCTGCACAACACTCTTCGACGAGTTCATTTTCGCCGGTCTCACGCGTGAGAATGTCACCTCCCGGCACATGCTTAAATTGCTGTGGTATGTGCACAACAAACTGCCCGCCGGCCGTCTTGCCACACTCATGAAGGCGATGCAGCCGACGACGGCACACAACGAGCATATTCACAAGCTCTACGAGACGCTCCAGGAACGGATCGGCACAGTAGCGCCCGACACGCCCATACTAGAGCCGCCGCCAGTTGAGTTCGACTCCCCACTAAAGAGCGTGCCAACGCCAGGACCCCACTACACCATTCAATAGCCCGAGGCGGCCGCAGCTGCTGCGGCTGTGGGATAACTTCCGTCATTCGGTTCTGGGGCAATTCGATGTCAATCGCCCACCAGGTCAACATCCTTATTTAATAAAGCACATGTATCTCATGTACAGAGCCAGGCCAGATAAGGTGCACTTCTATAACGACAAGTCGTTGGAGCTAAACACTAGGTTTTTATTTTTATATTTTCTGTATTGAATGTTAGTTTCAAAAAGTTGCAAATGTCGACCATGGTGGAGAAGGGTTTTTGTTTAAGATTATAATGAACCTTTCATGGAGCTTACAACTGCTCAACCATGCAATGTTGCAATACAAGACACTTTTTATCGGATAAGTATTTCAAACGCCAAGTTATTGTGAGGCGGAACATGCTGGACGTACAAATAATCAACAATAATTAAGAGACGGCACATTAAAATACTGAACATTTAAGGCTTAAAATATATATATAGAATTATATCCACACATGTATGTAGACGTACGAAAAATAAAAAAACTAGCCTTATGATTATTTGAAGCAGTTTACAATTTCAAATACAAAGCTCCCAATTATCTAAGAGTTATTTCTACGAGGAAGGGCGGCGAATGTAGTTTTCTGACTCCGTTGGATTCTACAGGCAATGTTTTGGTAAAGACTTACCAAGTTGGGAGCTATAATTATCCCAATTTGAAATAACATATTGTTAAGTAGCTGGTAGTATGTACTTGTAGATATATAGGTTTGTTAATATACTACTATATCTATAGTTTCTTACAATGGCGTTGTGTAAAATAATAATCTAATTAAATTTATTAAGACATGTATGACTTGATATCTTTAAAGAACATATACGAGTATATATGTATGTAGATGAAGCAACCGACGATTGAATTGATTTTTCTATAGTAACTAACTAAAATCAAATACCATGTATATGAGGCAACAAAATATATCAACTAAATGCCAATCCTCATATGTATATACAAGTAATACTAAATAGTTTACCTAAATTTCAGTGGATTATTGACAAAATTCATGCCAAATTAGTGGAAAATATTTTTAAGGTTTCGGTTTGGCATTTTATTCGCATAAGATTTTGACTTCTCTATAGAACACCAAAAACAAAGTGTTGTCTTAGTTTGTGAGCCTAACCCTTATTTAGAAAATGGCCCGTTTTCTGTTGGCCATGATTCAAATACACTTCTTGCAGCTAATTCAAGGAAGCAGACTTTTCGAGTTTTACATTAATGAAATATTTCGTTAATGAAAAAAATTAAAAAACAATTGTATGATATGGTATAAAGAGTTTATTTCAAGGGGTTTACGTTTTTTTTTCATAGTAGAACGCCAAATATTGATAGTAATGAAGAAACTCTTTTCCAATTATAGACAGATGACAAGAAAAACCTCAGAGCTGTTGACATTTCAGCTGGGGTCACGTTTTAATTGAGATTGTGAAATTGTGACGTCAATTGAAAATAATTCAGTTTGAGCTTTTATTTCAGTATTTACTATTGAAATTGCCTTAAATTTACAAAAACAGAGAAGCAATAAATTGTATAGATTTAAACGATATCGATCTAGAGGACGAAAAAACACGATTTTGATGCAGAGGTATTGCGATGTGAACGCCCTAACCGCCAATTGTATAGCTTACAAATGAGAGTATATGCATAAATATCTAAATGAGACGCATAATAAAAATGGTGTATATTTGTATAAAAATGTGTACGCTTAAAGCTTAAGAGAAAACAAAAGGAACTGAGGGAAAAAGGTCCCCCGTTGAATGGGTAATAATGGGTAATGGATGTAGGTTTTTACGCCTCAGGTGGCGTCCACTTCAACGGCTGGTGTGGCTGCTGCTGCCGTAGTTGTTGTCGTTGTTGATGTAGTGGTTGCTGCTGCATCTGTTGTTGTTGTGGCTGACGGTGTGGGCGACGTGGTCGTTATTGCTGATGTTGTCGTTGTCGTCGTTAAAATCGGCACTGGGAAGATTGGAGGGCTAGGCGGCGATACGGGCCTGCTGGAAAGTAGTTCGTTCCGTTCGTTGCGGCAAAATTTAAAAAGGTCCACGTACTCAACGTAAAGACGCTGCCAGCGCAAATGTGGCTTTAGGGTGTCCAGGACACTCTGCATTAAGTCGTCCCTGGGTATGAGCTGTGGATGTGATGTGATGTGATGAGATGGTAGCTTTAGTGCGAGCTAGAGACCAACAATGAAAATATATCGTGATTACCTGCATCGATACAGTTTCCGGGCCATGGAGCAACTCATCCAGGAAGATGCGCAAACGTTTCTCTTGACCGTAGCTGGCCAGATGGAACACCATCATCATGTACCAATGTTTCAGTTCCTCCAACGATTCCAGAGCTTCGCACAGCTTGATTTGATTCTCAATGAAAATTATCTTCGCGCTTTGCTGCCAGTCCTCGGTGTTTCTGCAAATCGAGCGAAAGAGAGAGAGAGAGAGAGACAGATAGAGAGAATCAATACAAATTTCAGAAAACAAGAGTAGAAGACTTACATTTCAAGGGCATTACCCAGGCTGATAAAGTTCTGCGTATTGACCTGCATGCTGAGGAGCGGAAAGTCCCGCGTGACACGCTCCACATCACGAGGCAGTGTCGCTCGCACACCATTGAACATGATAGCATCCCTGTTGCTGAGTATTAACCAAGACTGCAAGTTCTGCGAATAGGAATACGAATTGCCATTGGGAAATCCAATAAGCGGTTTGCCCTTGTCCGTAATGGCGAACTGAACGGCTGTCCCATACTTGAGCAGCAGTTCGTTGCAGTTGGTGGCAAGGGTGACGCAACAGCGAGCAATGTTCCAGATGCGTAGCATGCCACATTCAGTGAGCACGCCCACCAAACTGTTATCGGGACTCTGTGCCATGGAGCGAAAGAGAGAGAGAGAGATAGAGAAAGAGTTTGTTACACCATGTCTCAATAGATAGACTCTCGCTTCACTTACAAAAGCACAATGCACGGCAGTGGTGGTAAGTGAAATGGCCGGAAATACGGCACATCCCGTCTCCATGGACACCAGGCGCATGCTGCCATCTAGGGAGCACAGCATTACATACTTGCTACACAAATTCACATTCACAACAGGCGAGCCAACGTAAGTCTCCCACAGCCGTTCCCGCAGCGTAAAAGCGCTCACTTTGGCGACCAGACCGTAGGTGGTCTTCAGATGCCCATTCTGCACGTGAATGCGATGGTCCAGAGCTGCCTTGACGAACTCACACTTGCTGCTGCTCGTGATGTTGAGCTTCGGACCGATGGTGGAGCCCTGATGATCGGTGGGTGTGCGTACAGGATTATTGTTCAGTTGGCGCGGGAAGTTCTCGAGGTTCGCAGGATCGAATGGAATGGGATGTCGGCGCTGAGAGGGCGGCAACATCTTTAAGCGCGAGTCCAGACGTCCCTCGTCCTGTTTACTAAGACGGGGTTCGGGCACCGTCGATGGCGTCGCCGCTGGCACCTCCACGCTAACCACTTGTTCGCTCTCTGTAGGTAGGGCTGTGGTCAACGTCGTTGCTGTCTGCTCATGCAATGGTATAAACATGGGCGTTATGCGACGTTTTCCATCCTTTGTCCGCGTCTCCGTTTGCTTACTAATGGCCTTTGCTGGTGAACCATGCGCGGGCGTCTGTATGACTCCCGTCCGTCGCTCCATTGAACCATTGGGTGCTGGAAAGCTAGACGCTGGAGGCAGACCGAGCGTGGGTGCACACACTCGATCCTGTTGGAAGCCTAACAGATCGGGATGCTCCACAATAGAATTCACACTAGCGCTGCTCAAGATGCCGTTGCCCAGCGCTTTGCCATACTCGCGCTGAAACATCGCATTCTTGTCGTCCTCGGACAACGGCGTGCCCAGCTCGTTGTCAGCAAACTGCAAGCAGGCGATACTGCCATCGCCACTGCATGCCATCAACAGGCACTCCCTGAGGCCCCAGGACAGATCTAGTACGCTGTCGTTAAACAGTTCGTGGATGACAATCAGAGGCCGTTTCAGCGCTGTCATCCATACAGACAGCGAGCGATCGCGTGAGCCCACGGCCAAACAGCAACATTGGACCATCTTGCTGGGACTACCGCCGCTACCCTCGGTAGATTGTCGCTTAAGAATCGAGTTGAGGAAACGAACACAAGTTACCGCCTTGCGATGGCCGACGAAATCATTGTCGCACTTCCAGCCCTCGCGCTCGATAATCTGAGCGGTAGGGCCACCGCCGTTCATTGCATGCGCCGACACCAGGTAGAGTCCATCCGGTGACCAAGACAGACGCAAGATATGAGTTGTGCCGCCGCACTCCTCAAAGGGTTCAGTAATTGTTGCACTACACGTCCATTCCGTAGTGTTCCATATCTTAATGCTACGATCGTCTGACTGTGAGGCGAGAAATTTGCCCACCGGATCCCAGGACACGCCTTTCACTAGACCGGTGTGGCCCTTAAGAACCGTCAAAATACGCGGAAATGCATGTGCTTCCCAAACTATGACAGTGTTGTCCACGCTGCAACTGGCCAGATAACGATCTCCCGGCGACCATGCTAAGTCGAGGACATCCCCCGCGTGGCCACGCAGTGTGTAGTAGCACTTCCAAGTTTCGGGATTCTTCTTCATGCCGCCGTTTCCAAACACCCCGCTGGGACCCTGTAAATTTTTCATTTGGGTTGAAGAAGATGCATCTTTGAAGTATCACTTGATTCCACATATACCTGCGATTTCCGCCATATCATAATGAGCTTGTCATCCGAGCCAGAGGCCAGAAGCTTTCCGTCCTGGGACCACCGCACACAATTAACACACCCTAAGTGCTGATCCATCTGACACAGCATCTTTGGCACATTTACATCGTTTTCTTCCTTCTCCGACAGCACTGGCAACAGGTTCCATATGACAACGCGACCAGTCCCCGAGTCATTACCCTGGCCGCCAGTGGCGAATTTAAGGCAATCCTGGTGCACATCGACTGAGAATATCTGTTTGTCTGCGACACAAGTAACACGAACAGAGATGAAGCAACAATGGACGTAACGTGCAGCTGCAGTCAACAAAACACATGGCGGGCGGCTTTTTTATCTACTTACCATCGTGGTGCACCCAAGCCGGTTTCAAGAGTCTCATTAATGTAACAGCGTGTTCCAATGGCGTGACCTTTATCTGTTGTGGTCCCTTATTTTCATTATTTTTCCCGGCGTTTTTAGTGTTTCTACTCTTCTTTAGCGGTGCTATCGAAAGACAACATTCGCACACTCACACAGACAGACACACACACGCACACAAGTGCACATATATGCAATTTTCGCATGCGCTCTTATAATGTACTCAATTATCATGTCTACTATCCTAAATGTACTCACTCATCGTAACATAATCTAATTTTCACAGAGCTGGCAACGCTGCGCTACGTCATAATTCCCGCCGATAGCATACATACAGATGTGCATAAAACGTATGATTATAAATAAATAATCGCAATTGGGGATTTACAATAACGCGTAGGATTAAATTATTTAGTAGAAATAAGTGTCATAACTACTAAATCAATGCGAAAATTTCAATTTTTCACGAAGTAAATACGGTTAAGAACGCTATGAATCTCAATTGATTGATTTAAAATTTAACCAGCAAAACTAAATTATAAAATGCATTATCTGACGAGCTTTTGGGAATAAACTGAATAGTTATGGGTTCATATAACATACAAAGTTTATAGTGCTTATAAGTATAGTAGCGGTAGACAGCTTAGAGCTGAGCGATACCGTATTATTTGTGCATGTGGTAGCACTGCCACTTAAGTATTGCTCATCTTTAGTAGCGTCGTGCCAAAAACATCTATTGTGTACTTCACTAAGTGAAATTTTGTGTAGTTCGAATCACACTTAAACGCGCTCAAACGTCTCTCTTCAAAACATTAATAACAAGTGCAAATATATGTGCAATTAAAACTCTAAAGTGTTTTATACTGTTTATAAAAGCATTCTACACTATTAACAAAAACTGTAAAAGTGTATATGTGGCAAAAAGCCGCCTCAATCACATTCAAATACAAGGGGTAAGAAAACCGCATATGTACATATAATTATGTATATATATCCATATGTAGTTGTGAGTGCGTTTGCAGATTTAACCGTGGGTTGAAATTTGAAGTAAATATGTGGATATAGGGAATATCTCACCAAATTACATTTTTGCAAATGAAGGCTATATCGCATAGTAGTGCATTCTCACCAGCCATTGTCGTGCTGAGTTCACCGTGCGTGTGCGTCCGTTTGTACATATCGTACACACATATTTGTGCATGTACATACATACATATGTTTTAAATAACTTGTTTCGGTGTCAGTAGATAAAGCTGTTACCGTTTTGCCGAATTGTTGTTGACCTTCGCCGCGCAAATCAAACGTATGAAAAACCTATTTCCAATACTCGCCTGCCTTTGAACTCTTTCAATGTTATTTGTTACTTTGCTCGCGCATCATTGCCGTCGTAGTCGGCGGTAGCGTTTTAACCTCGTTCAGATGAGTCCAATAGCAAACAATCAGTTAAACAATTTTACGGAAGTACAGCGAAAGGGCCTCAAAATGGTGCGAGCGTAGCTGTGCAACAATGGCCTTTCGTATTTCATTTTTAATTAGTTATCTGTTTGCGCGCGCTTTCTCTTCAATCCCTATACACATATGTATGTATGTATGAATACATATGTGCGTATGTATGCACCCTGTAGAACCAGGGACTGAAAACTGACGACCGTAAAGTGTTGTTTTTAGCGACCCCACAAAATTATTTGCAATGCTCCCCCTGACACAAACGTTCATTCATACATACATACATACATATCTTATTCTTACTTCTCGGCTTCCATGTTCTCATGTCCCATAAATACATATGGGTTTTATAAATCAAATGGTTTCTTTCGTTGCCTAAAACAGATTTGCAACTGAATGCTATTGACCAAACAAGAGTATATCTCCTCCATCAATTCAAGAGGGTACAACATTCGTTGACTATGTCCCACATACAAACACAACATGTAATCTATTACTTAACAGGCAATGCGATCAAACGAGTAAGTTGATCTTTCCCTCTCGCTCATACACCGCCGTGTGCTGCTTGATAGCAGAAAAGTAAGAGAAAAACTGCCATCAAAAAGCAGCGCACAGGTGAGCGCGAAACCTACTTCCAATTCCATTTTTGGTGCGCTCAGTTAATAGACCGAGCTGGTGCTTATATGAACAGGCTAAAATGGCTGCAGCACACGTGTATGTACATACATACATATTCATGTTGTGTATGTAAATAAGTGTGTGTGTGTGTAAAACAGTTAAGTTAAATGTCCAAAAATTAAGTTGGAGTAAATTTCTCAGAGATTTTTACTTTCTTTTTTTTGAAGCGGCTTCGTTTTCTACCCCTTTATCGTGTTATTGTGTCGTATTACGCTGCCACTTTATTTACCATGACAGACTGAATGAGTGTGTGTGTGCGAGCTTACAACCGTTATTTTTGGATACACATAGCTACATATTAACAACAACAACCTGTTTCAAGAATAGTTTTTGTTGCTTTTGTTCCACATTCTTATGAGAATTTCAATAAGACGAAGGCAACGACATAAATATTTATATTTGTCTGTATGCGTGAGTGTACTCATGCATACGTGTATGTGTGAACTTCACATTGCGTTGTCTTTCACTTTCCGTCGACATATGTATGTATATATATACATACATATATATGTACATATAGACACATATACGTATGAATGTACGCACATCCAACGTGTAGGAAAGTTGAATTTTGTGCGTGCCGCAGAGGACCGGACCAAACAAAACAAAAACAAGGTCAACTCTGTCCAGTTGTATTTAGATGCGTATGTGTGTATGTATGTAGGTGGATTTTTATGACAATAAACTGAGTTTAATGCATTAATTTATATTTAAAGTGCTACGTCTATCTACATACATATGTACATATGTGTGTAAATAAATAAATACGTGTTTTTGCAAATATGTATGTGTATGTGCTTACATACATACATGCCACCTCCCACTCGCGAAATTGTTCACAGAAAAACGGAAACATCGCCACAGCAACAGTTGCCGTTTGATTGTTGGGCCTTGTTCCTCATTCTGATTTCGCACAAGTACAGTTTTTGCAGTGGCGCGCATGAAATTTTGTTGGTGTAAAAGAAGCCAAAAAGCCGCACATACACACACTATGAACAGAAGCACAGGCGCAAAACGGGTTGCATCTATAGACCGGCGGTAGCGGTCAACGTTGGTATTCTGTTAACTATTTACATTTGTACATGCATATGTATGTATGCATACATGTATGTATGTATATGTATGTACAAACATACATACATAGGTAGTACAGATAGTATGTTTGTATGTCATACATTTGCAATAGCAATAAAAACCTGACATTTTTTATCGGATTAAACCATTTCCAGGGTAAACTTTATTTTATGGAAAATGAAATTTGTATGCTTAAAGGTTATAGAAGCTCCCATTTAAATAAGTCATCCATTAACAAGAGGCAGGTGCTTGTACCCTATTTTTATTGGTGCCGACTGCGTCACAACTCGCACGTAGCACACCCGACCAAATTGTTTGTTGCTTTTGCGCTTTCGTCTGATGTATTCCACAATTTGTTGATATCGGTTGGCCTTCGGATGCAGTGTTGTAAGATTTTTTTTAGATCATCTGTTGTATTATAAGAGTTGCCACACTTGCATAACAATTTGTACCCTCTTTGAAACTTCTCTCATGCTTCTGCGTGTGTTTTGGCCCTATGCATGAACGACTTGTATACATACATGTATGTATGTATGTTTTGTCAGTGGTGGGGTCGTTTCTATGTTGCTTTTGTTGTAAGTTTCTATGTTATACGTCTCCGTTGTCACGTATTACATTTTTCTTAAATGACGCTGCGGAATTACGCGCCAATGCTGTATTTTCAATATTGTTTTGTTGTTGGGTGTACACATGTAGGCATTACACAAATAGAGCACATTGTATGTACATCTGTATATGAATGTGTATGAATTGCAAACAAAAAATTGAGCAATGCTTCTTGATAACGTAATCGAATAACAGCTGCTTATCAGGGCATCTCGTCGCACGCGTTTTCTTTTCTCTTCGCAAATGTATAAATTTGCATACATACATACTTACAATACATATGTGTGTGCATCTGTATGTATGTAATATAAATTTTAATTTCTTGGTATATTTTATTTTCAGTGTATCATTATGTATGTATGTATGTATGAAACATTATCAATTCCTATATGACAAGTTCAACCAACGTGCTATCTAAGCCGCAATGTACGCATATAAAGAGTACATTCATATGTATTTACATACGTTCAAATATTGTTCTTGGCGCGTTTAAGCAGGTGGCAACGCTGTACATGTTATGCAAATGTTTTGTGCTCTCGCTCTCGCCTGTTTTTCCCTGTATCTGCGCTACGTACGTCTGTATGTGTGTAAATGTGTTTTTTTTACAACCGGAATTTTTTGCTGTTGCTTTTGCTACGCACATTCTCACGTACATACACCAACAAATAGAGACGACTGACAACAGTGAACACTCAGCTGCTGTTGCTGTGTTATCACTGCATTTGCTTTGTGCTACATATTCGCTTCGTACGTTTTGCGCTGCATTTGGAATCAACATATTACGCACACACACAAAGACACTAGGGACGTATCGTATGTATACATTCACACAGCCGCAGTTGCGGCTTCGCTTAAATTTTTTGTCAGTTTTTCTTTGTGTTTCTTGCGTGCAGACGCGTTTCGGCAGCGAAGCCTGTATAGATTTCGCGTTGTGCATGAAATTCAGCTATATAAATAATTTAAACTTGAATGTTAATTGTGTCTTACACAATTTCACTTCACTATAAAAGTATTGCAAAAAATAGGACAAGTAACTGTTAAAACTATATGAAAATGAATAATTTATGCTGCTAATCTAAGAAGTTGCCAAATATTGCGATAGTATGTGAGTTGAAAGAGTGATATTTTAATAACAGATTCTAATAAACAAATCAGCATTATATTTATGTACATACATACATATGTAGCTAAAATTGATGCAAATTTAAAGTGCTTTTAATTTTGATACATTCATATGTAAGTTAGTTTGTGTATGTTGGCGTGGGCAGCTGCAGCAATGACAACGGGGGTAAATGAAAAATATCTAAAAAATTTTAAACCTGTTATTTGCTGGGCACATTTTCTCTAAATCGCCGCATACACAATTACTTGCATACATATGCATATTATACATTCAAGTATGAAGTAAGGTGGTCAGTAGGCAGCAAGTCTAACTTAACCACTTAGCTCTTAATGACAATTGAACTAAATTTTTTAACGTTTATAACAAATAACGAGACGCTACAACAATCGCACACGGAAACTCATACATAAATATGTACATATATACTTATGTACATATGCAAGCTGCCGGCGTATACACACGCAGTTTACTTGAACGCCAACGTTCGAAAATCTGTGTCCGTGTCCCCAAAAACAACAACTGAGAGAGCGAACGAACGAAAAAGTGGCTGGCTTTACCGTAGTACATGCACAATAATACCAACAACAAGCGTAGCGATGGCAACGTCGACGACGCACCTGGGAGCTTCTCTTGAAAGTCACGTCTCTCGTTGCTGTTGGAACTACTGTTGTTGTTATTGCTGCCTTTCAATGTGGCTGTGTCCCTTTTTCTGAGCTGCGTTTTGTTATTGCAGCAGCAGCTCCCCCACAAAACCAACACTAAACAACAGCATGATACGCGTTAAAACTTTTGCAGCAACAACACTGCGATTGGCGTATGTGTGACTGCACGCGGTACTGCTTTTATTTGATTTTTTGAGTGCTGTTGCTTGTCAGCTGCTCTCTCACTCTTGTTCGTTTTTTATTTTGTTGTTTGAAAATATAAAAATTAAAAAATACTTGTTCGCTAAATTTAATTAGCATTACTATGTATATATGTATGTATATGTAAACTGTGCAAGAATTTAGCAAGGTGATAATACGAATATAAATGAAATATTTCTTGCTGTTCCGTGTGTAAAGCATCACAAAAGGGGGGGAGAAAAAAAAATGAAAACAAGTATGGCATCACGACAGTAAGCAGATCAAGCCAGTTTAAATGCATTTTAATGCCAGCTGACATTAATTTATTATTTATTTGTTTCTGTTAAACAAAAGGGAAGTAAATTTTAAAACAACAACATCTGATTTTATTCAAGTGCTATAAGCAAGTCAATTTGATATATTTAAATGTATACATAGATAGACCCAGGGTTGCCAGCTGTATCAATGTATTTATACGCAATAATTGCATAAAAATATATATACATATATAAGTTTTATAAATAAGAACACACAATGAAAATGTTTAAAAAGTTGTGTATGAGTGAATGCACTTACCCATATTTATATCATCATACATTGTATACTTTGTACAGCGCGGTTGCTAGATGTTAACAGCACTGTAGCTGTATGTATGTAGCTGTTTATCAACACTGTCTTAAGGCAAACGTTCTAAATTTGAATTTCTGTTTGTTTTTCAATTGCAGTGCCTCACGCTACCCCTACTTTACAAATGCAGCACATAATGTTAGACTCCAGACGATGGATGCGTATGCCAGACCGCAGTACAAGAAAAATACATGTGCACAAATAGCGAATAGACCAAATAACCACTCATAGTGTAATTTTATATAAAGTGTAATAATAATATGTAAAAAGAAAGCAAAAAAAAAAGCACACTCAAAACTCAATGCACAATCAACAGCTAAATAATAATTGTTAAAGACCGGGCATAAACTTTTAAAAGAATAAACACCAACAATAACAATTTTTAGTCTAACGCGTTACTAAAACAATCACAACCACAAGCACGAAACAATTGTGACTCCGAAAATCCTAACAACCCACCAAGGCCATGTTTAATTTTCATAAACCACGCGTCTATCGGTCTGCCGATGGCTGCTGCATTTGTCGCGCCAAATCGAGCAGTTCGCGTTTTACCGCCTCGCGCAAATATGAGAAGGAATCGATGCAATGCTTCAATTTGGAGGAGCCACGCAATGGTGAAATATGCAATGCCTGTGTGTTGCTTGTGAAGCGTTACAAGCGCCTTCCAGTGGGCAGCAAACGCCATTGGGGGCATGTAAGTATAAAATAACCATTAACTTTTTTTCTATATAATTTAATCGTCTCTATCCCATCTCTTTTAATTGGGCTAAATAGGTGGTGGATGCACGAGCCGGACCAGGCACAAAATCATTGGCAAAGCAAAAGAAACGTGACAATGATAGCGAAGGCAAGGCAAGCGCCACCAATTCTAGCAGCAATTCGTTTATACCAGAGAAATTTGCCAAAATCTTTAAGAAGAACCGCAAGGGCAAGATAACAGCAACAACTTCGGAGAATTCTGTAACAGCGGCAGAAGCAACCGCAACATCGAAGCTATCGGCACCAGCAGCATCCAATCGTTCCAAGAGTCATTCACCCACCTCGGAGCATCCGAGCGACTCGAATGAAAGCTACGATGAGGATCAGAGGGCCCAAACCCCACCCACATGCGAATCAACAGCAGCGCCTTATCAGACACGCAAACGCACTGCAGCAGCAGCCTTGGCGGCCAACAATAACAACAGTCTCAGTGGAGCCCCAAGAGGAAATCGCCCACAACGCGTTATGGTGACAGGCAGTAAGCGACGTCGCATGCTGCCACCAATGAAGCATCGACGAGCTGTCGACAATGTGCCCTTCTTTGAGGAACACGATCTGGTGCGACTGGAAGTCTGCTGTGGTATTGTTTTTCAGAGTCTGGCTCTTGGCAGCTACTGCTACATAATTGATCCGGAGCTATACAGGCCGTGTGAAAAGCATCGACGTTTGCGTCGTCATAGTCAAGATCAGCCTCAGACGGTGGCTGCAAATCCCATAACAAATCAAACTGCAGTGCTGCCAAAGCCACCCGTGGTGTCCAGCGTGAAGCAGGCGATGACGACGACGCCCGCTCTGAAGAAACATCATTTGTATTTCAAACGACAATCGGAGTCATTTCCACAGGGTGATATTAATAGAATAAGTCCAATTCCATTGAATAAGACTGAGGCCTTGTCGTCACCACTATCGCCGACTACACCGAGCACACATATGCCACCACATTCCACCAAATTGCTAGCAACGACAGCACAGGCTGGTCTATCACTCATACTAAAGCCCACGGGGGGTAGCAACAGCAGCAGCAACAATAACATAACAACCACCGCTATTGGGGCTGCTTCACCCTCCTCGCTGTCCAGTTCATCCAACTGCTCTACTTCGTCGTCCGTGGCCACCAAATTCAATGACAACTCTTCAGACTCGGGCTTTGATGAGCATGTTCTAGAGCGCAAATCCGTCAGTCCGCCCACGGTATGTCGTTTATATGCAAATTAACTTTAATTGGGGACTAATGTCGTTTCGTTTCTCAAACAGCAAGATGATCTGCAGCTGGAAAGAAAGACGCGCAGTGTGGCGGGCATGCAACGTCTCATACTTGCCAGTGGATTGCCCATAACAGGTCAGGCCCAAAATCTCGTTTTGGCTGGCAATGAGTTCGGTGCACGTTTCGTGCAACAGCGCCAACAGGTGCCCCCCACATCACCAGGAGGAGCAGCAACTGGAAACCAAATTAATGGCAGCATTGTACTGCAAAAGACCATAGCCAGCACCAATAGCAACAGCAGCTTATCCTCTACCCAGAACACGCTAAAAATAAATGTACTCGGATCTCAAGGAAGTATCAGCAGCAGCGCGGGCGCGACTGTGACAAACGCCACCACCGCAGCTTTTCCAGCAATCACGACCAACAACTGTAATAAAATGCGTGCAATATTCAATGCGGCCAATGCCATTCAGCATGAGAATGGGGTGACTACCATATTGCCCGCCTGTTCGTTGGCAGCCACCAACCAGGCGGCGGCCATGAATGCCATAGCGCCTAGTACGGTTACCATTACGCCCGCCCCAGGTGGCGGTGTGGCCAAAAAGATTGCCTTGAGTGCGGCCGCAGTGCAGCAGGGACAGGCACTCCCGCTGCCCCTCACCATCAGCAATGCGGCCAATACCACCACAGTGGTAGCTAACCCTAAGTTTATTTTGCTCAAGCCGGCAGCAGCCAAGTTCAATACCAACAATAACAACAACAACCTTACTAATACCGTAGACGCCAAAATTGCTTAAGCAAGTCCGAGAAAAGTTATAAATGCATATAAGTACATAAGCTAATTACATAAATATGTAGCTATTAGTTGGTATTTAAGTGTGAGAGTAAAATTGTTGATTTTTTATTTAGTCTAAGATATCTCTTACGCAAGCTTTTTTAAGCAGCGAAACTTTTAAATTTCCATAGGAGTGTTTACATACCCATAATATACAATGTATTTTAACTTTAAACACACATACATTTTTTGCAATTTCCTATGAAAAACTGCATTCTTTTTAGATACATTTTACTTATTTTGTGCATTTTTTTTTTTACTTGCTCACGAATACTCAGTTAAACATGCAATCCAACCCCTTAACTTTAACATTAAGTTAATGCGCAAAATTGTATGTACATACTTAAATTTTTTACATAAACGTATAGCAGTAGATATTGTTTTTGTTTAATTTCAATTTGCATTTTTCATTCTTTCTGTTATTTTCGCATTATTAGTTCTTAGCGACGGCAAATGTATGCGCGCATCTAGCCAAAAAGTTCAAGTTACAGTGCGCTGTAATGTAACAGACTTGAAAACCGACGTCTATATTATGACTTTTTACTTTAATCTGACGGTTATATTATCATATACCTGAATACCCATGATTGTAGAAGATATTCCTTGTCGTCGCTGGCTCGCGCTTCCATTAGGACTCCTACCTACCTGATGATTACATGGCCATATTTGTGTAGCTTCGATATATTTAATATACATGTAGTCGGCCGATTTGTTCCAAAGAGAAGATATTGACAGATTTAATAACTAAAGTTCGGTTATATCCGAGCTTAATTAGATTGGACCCTTTTTGTCGCATAGAAACAACTCTATTTATTCCTATTTTATTTGGATATTTATACATAAACGAATGCACAAATTGCTTCATAAGACCAACCTATTTATATGAATGCCAAAACAATTTGCAGAATAGTCTGGTCTGCATGAACAATTTTTTTACAATGTTACAATATTTTGTTCTAAAAATTTTTTCGTTTATTAAATCCCAAAATTTTTCAAAATTACGCAACAATTTTTAAGTGTAAGAAAATGAAAATGTTTAGAGTTTTGATATGTGTCCAGTAGATGTTGAAGCTGTCTTAAACAGCCGCATTACCCACTTAGCCACTTAAAGCAATAATCGATTAGATGCGGAGAGCACAATGTAGCCTTAGGAATGCCTAAAACATAGAAATTTAAATGTATATTGAAACTATTACATATTGTCTGAAGAAGGAATTGGACGGGAGGAAAGCAATGTTTTAAAAATTAACAAATATTCGAATATACATACACGCATACTCGTATAAGAAAATAAAGAAAACTGTTGATAAATATTTGTGACTCTTATGTTTATGGATCCACATAATCGCCGAGATTCTGGGTCGAAACTTTTGGGTTTTTCATATAGACCAGTCAGGCCTCTATGCTATACAATGTTTAATGGCTACTCCGTTCCACTGACTATTGATTGCTCTATAAAAATCACACTTTATTGACAAACTAGACGGGAATTACATAAAACACCTTTTCAATACTGGCTTGCCTTGTGCAGCTATGGAGCACACATTAATTAACAATTTTGTAGTCAATATGGGGAGGGGGGAAAATCGATTACAGACTATAATAGAACTCCTGTGAATCCAAATACAGAGCTATTGCGATCCAGATAAGTGTGTTCCACACCGACTCCAGCAGCAGGACAAAATGAGTGTTCATTGCCCCGATGCGCCAATGCCAGGGCAGCATTTTGTGCATGATTGTGTGGCCCACGTACATGATGATGGCATTCATGCCGGACTCCGTGAATGGATGGCCGGACCACCACTGGCGTACATCGATCACGTAATAGAGGAAGGACAATAATGTGTAGGCCACGGCAACGGTGATAAATACGAATGAGATTGACCAGAGATTCTTGTTGACGGGTATGATGCCATGCTCTTTCGAAAACCCGCACAGTGCTCCACCGATTATGCCCAGCAAGGCGGCGCAAATGAGCCAGCGTTTGATTCGTGCCTGCCAGGTGGGATGTATGAGCAATGTAACGCCTGCAAAGACTCCAAACAGCACCTGAACTACGGACAGAATACAGCCTAAAAGAAAATAATTTCAATTAGTATAATTATTCAGTTTCCTATTTATATTCTATAATAGCATTTAGTCGACTAAAATACAGTCCAATTGAAAATGAAGCTGGAAAATTGATGGAGTCCTTAAAATTAGTCAAAACTTGCAACTAAAGAGATATTTAAAAATGTAAAATGACGTATTCATGACACTATAGAAAGGCTTATTTAATTGGAATTTACAATAAGTGCTTACCAAATACGCCCTCTGGATCGAATGCCGATGAATCGTATACGTGCTTGGCCGTGGGATGCTGATAGATATGCGCGTTCCCTAGTACTTGGCGATCAATATAGCCAGCGGCGCCACCAATGCAGTTTGGGTAAGCAGCCAAGTCGTGCTTGCCGCCAGGGCCCAGATACCCAAGAGGGCAGCCGGGCACGGGCAGTCCGAATGTTAGTCCCAAGTATGTAGCAATCAGGGCCAAGAGCACAGCCAGCTCTCCACTGAAGAGACACACATCGTAGATGGCACGGTGCCAGGCCCGCTGAGGCACAATATGCTGGCGTCGACTGCAGAGGGTGTGGAGAATGCCACTGATTAGGAATGCCACGCCGAATCGCTGCAGTACACCCATGATGCGCAGCTGCTCCAGCTGGGGTCCATTGATTGAGTTGAGGCACAGGCCGATGGCAAAAAGTTTACAGGCACGCCAGGTAATGCGCAGGCACAGGCGTGCTTTGCTCACGCCTCTGCCCAATTGGGAATGTACCGAGAGCGGCACACAGACGCCCATGATCCAGAGAAATGAGGGGAAAACGAGATCGGCAACGTGCAGGCCATTCCATGTGGCGTGTTCAATCCACCAATAGCCGCCCCCTCCGCTATTCACAAAAATCATCAGCACGATGGCCAACCTAATGGCATGCAAATTAATCACTGTTGTTGATTAATATTTTAATGGCATCCCTACCCGCGAAACGTGTCCAGGCTGCGCATGCGTTTCCGCTGCGTGGCCTTGCTTGCTGCTTCACCGATGCTATCAGCAACAGCCGCCGCCTCATCATAGCGGGCACAACGCCAGGCGCACCAGCCAAGCCGCAACACGATCAGCAGAGCGGCAACAAGCAGCCACACGCCGAGGAATGCTGTGGAAAAACAGCAGCAGGTGGTCAAGTGAGTCTCATAAACTCTTTCATTTTGGGGGCGTACTTACAGTAGTATATCGGCACGCCCTCCTTGTCCACATCGAAGTTACAGCTGCCGTTCAACTGCAGCGTGAGATTATAGACGCCGAACTCTTGCAGCTTTGTGCGAAGTGTACACAACGATGAGCTGAAGTGAAATCGTAATTGGCATAATAACATAACAATAACGAGCTTTGAAGTTGTGTTAGTCTGCGCCGAATCTTTATACCCTTTATCATTTCCCCTCCATCCAACTATATACTGGGCCCGCAGTATCTAATTTTGATACAATTCATCGAATATGACAGCAAATATTTGTATAAATAAACAGGTTTCTAGTACAAAATAACATTCTTAAATCATATCGTTTCTATCGCAACTACATATGTACATATACGGTATAGTGATCTGGCATGTTCGGTCGCCACTTACTATTATCTGTGTCCGTCAAAAAGAAGCCTCGCGTTAGTTGTTAAGATAAGCGATTGAAACAGACAGACGAACATCACGATTTGAATTCTCTTGTCGTGTGTGCTGATGATTATATATGTACATACGTACATACATATGTATGTATCTAAACATGTGATCTACGATGCTGGCTTCTGGGCGTTACAAACCAACACAGCAAAAGTAATATACCCTTAGACTTTTCAGTGAAGCGTATAACAATAAATGGACGGTGGCCACAACTACTCACACATTGTCGTAGGCATAGTGACCCTGATCGTCCGCATAGATTTTGAAATTTAAAGCAAATGCCGTGCTGAGCGTTAACGGCTCATTTGTCGACGATAGTGACTGATCCTCAACGGCTGGCAAAGCTTTCACTCTCGTATATGGGCACTGAAAGAGGTGTTGGTTTTATTTTGAAATTATTTTAAAATGCTGTTGTCTTAATCATTACACATACCGAATAGCATTCATCCGAGAGGGTGTAGAGATAAGAGGGCGCTAAATAGTTCGAGCTAACATACATATAGGCCTGATCCACGTGAAGGGCGCGCATGTTCAGTTCGCGCCATTGGGGCTCCGTGTACTCCACGAACTGCGACAGCGACATGAGCAGCAATTATTCTATTCGATGCGCTGCATACATACATACATATATGGCAGAAAATGGTTAAACAAACAAAAATGCGAGACAAACAACGGACGCGACGTTTACTGGGTCAATAAGCGAGCGAGTTTCAATTATCTGTTTTTGCATGCCAATGTGTGTTTGCAATTTTGTACGGAAAATATAATAAAAGGCGATCGCAAGTCAAGCGAAATATGAAATGCGCGCTGGATTCGCGAGTGGTGAAAAATTACAATTGCCGCCGAGTTTATAATAATAACAAAACAATTTGGAGTGCGCAATAAAGGCGAGAGATGAAGCAACAACAATACAACAGCAGGCGATAACGAGCGAATCGAACGAAGAACGAGCAACGGCAGCTGGCAGTGTTGCACAATACGAATGCAGGCCGCTGCAGTGCTAGGAAGCGCACTGCTAACAGATGTTCGATACATGATATGAAGAGGGAAGGTATGGCGTTAAATAATGCAACTTTATTACTCTTGCAGTAAACTCAGCGTAAGTTACGTATGAAATAGTTAGGTGTACGTGATTTGTCCCTCCCACTGTTGTTGATATTTGATGTTTGCGCAGATATCACGCAGGGTTGCTACTGTGTTAGGAAGTGACAGCACCGCCATTAGTTCACGAAATTTCAAATAAAACGACTGCTTAATTATTCAACTGTTTTACTTGCTTTAACAGTTACATGCTTTGCATACTTCAAAATGCGACATATATTAATTTCCCTGCTATGCACCAACCATATTCTGACGTCATACGAAGAGAATCCGAATAATGGACCTGCGCAGTGCCATACCTTCTAGTCTCTGTTTGCCACGGATTGTGTGCGTGTGTTTGTTTGAGTGAGCGAGCGAATAATTGTTGCTGTTGCTGCCTGTGCTTGGCAATTTGAAGAAAAAGCGGCTGAAATATTGTTGTGGACATTCGCTGCAACAAATGGCCAATGCTCCACTAAATACAAAATCAAATGCAAACCCAAATGCCACGGCAACAGCACAGCCTGCCAAAATCGAGACACGCCTCTGCGCCATCACATTTTTTGCAAGACTACATCCGGGCGATGTGTGCGGGAGCAACGGCCTACCGTTGACGCCCAATTCGATAGCAATTTTGGGGCGTGCACAGCGTTTGCGGGAGCTGGAGCACGAGAATTTGTGTCAGTATCTGGACGTGATTCGCGGCAAGCATGGTGAGTTCGTTTGAAGCAATCAATTGCCAATTTGAAGTAACAACTAATCCCATATTCGATTAGAACGCACCATTGTTGTGTCCGAGTACTCAGGCTGCACACTGGAGGAGCATGCCAAACGATCCTCATTGAGTCAAACACAGATTTTACGCATTTTCTACCAAGTTGCCTGCGGCATCAATGTCCTGCATGCGCACAAGCTTGTCGTTCACAACCTGGAGCCTAAGCATATACTTATCCAGGAGCAGGATCACGTTAAGCTCTTTAACTACGGGCTCTACCACATGACCAAGGGCGGTGCCTATGTGCCATTTCCGATTGGCAACATCCGTTACATGGCGCCAGAGCGCCTCCTAGGCGCCAATGGCAACATAAAAAGCGATGTCTGGGCATTGGCTATGATGATGCTGGAGCTACTGCTACAGACGACACTGTGGCCCAAGTTGAAACTATCGAATATTGCACGCAAGATTCTTGCCTTCGGACGCAGCAACAATGTGCTGGAGAGGATTGCCCGCGAGCACGATTGCTACAATCTATACCAGCAGCTGGATGTGGATGTACGTGCTTTGCTGGAGCGTTGTCTGAGCGTGCCGCTGTCGCAGCGTCCCTTACCCAGCGAGCTGCTGGCGTACCCATGCTTTGATCCACAGCGTGAGGAGCTCCGAGCACCATCAAACGGCACAGTGGACGCAGCCCCGTTGCCGCTTCTCCTGCGCTGCCCGCTCTCGCAGATCTACCATCTGTGGCAGCTGGCCGGCGGCGATGTGCAGGCGGAGCTCAAGAAGGAGGGTCTCATACGCAGTGAGGCACCCATTTTGGCTCTGCCGCAGGTGGTCCGTCTAAATGGCAGCAGCGCAGGTCCCAAGCGCAGTCAATCCTATCTAATGGATGATCGCATTGTGCCGCTGAAATTAAATACGCTGGTGCAACGCCTGCGCCGACTGCCCGCCTCTGTCTACTTTCCGTTGATACACTCACCCCGCTTCCCCTATGAGTTTGCCGGAGAGATGCAGCAGCTGCCGCTAGTGATACGGGAACGAGATATTGAATACCAGTTTCATCGGGTTCGCCTGTTCGCGCGCCTACTGCAGGGCTACCCTCATACTGCCGAGCTTCTGCAGAGGGAGGCGGCCGTAGACATTCCGCCACTGTTGCGCGGTCCCGTCTGGGCTGCCCTGCTCGAGGTGATTCCCAATTCTAGCTATGCCAAGATTGACAAATTCACAGCCACATCCACGGACCGACAAATCGAGGTCGACATACCGCGCTGCCATCAGTATGACGAGCTACTATCCTCGCCGGACGGCCATCGCAAGTTGAAGCGTCTGCTCAAGGCCTGGGTGACTGCCCATCCCCAGTATGTGTATTGGCAGGGATTGGACTCCCTGACGGCACCATTTCTGTACTTGAACTTTAACAATGAGGGTGAGTCGAGTCGGTTTTTAATTTTAATTGAATGCATCGGAAACGGGACGAAGCCTTAATGTTGCTCATATATTTTATTATTATGTTGTGTTTATTTCAGAATTGGCCTTCCTCAGTCTTTTCAAATTTATTCCGAAATATCTGCAGTGGTTCTTCCTGCAGGACAACTCGGCCATTATACGGGAATACCTGAGCAAATTCTCTCAACTGACCGCATTCCATGAGCCGCTGCTGGCCCAGCATTTGGCAAGCATTAATTTCATACCCGAATTGTTTGCAATACCCTGGTTTCTGACCATGTTCTCGCGTGCGTATTGGAACCTAAAGCAGATACTTGGGGCCACTTGGTAAGCTGACGCTCTGTCTATTTGCAGATGTCTTTCCGCTACATAAGATATTGCATCTGTGGGATAAGCTCATGCTTGGCGACAGCTCCTACCCGCTCTTCATTGGAATCGCCATTCTGAAGCAGCTGAAGAGCACGCTCCTCACATCCGGCTTTAACGAGTGCATTCTTCTTTTCTCCGACCTGCCCGACATTGTGATGGAGACTTGTGTGATCGAGTCCCAAAAGATGTATGAGTCCACGCCTAAGAGCATAACGCATCGCAAGCACGCCCTGCGACAACAGCCCCCACAGACTCTGGTGCGTACTTGTAGATCTAGATGGTACCAATTTTATACGAATAGATAAAAAGAGACCATATAGTTTCTTATTTTCCTTTCGTAAGAACACCCCTAAATTATAAATAATAACAATAATCAGTCTTGTTGTAGATATATTTCAAGTATGGTCTGAATAGTTTTAGCTAATTCATTTGCGTCTCAACACAGGATATAGGCATCGATGATGTCGAACTAAAGCATTTATTGGCAGAGCAATGCCCACGGATAAGCGCCAAGGATGTCCTGCATTTGGTGCAGCATGCGCCCGGCGAGTTGGCGCTCATCGATCTGCGGAGCGTTGTGGAATTCGCTCGCGTACAAGTGCCGCACAGCATCAACATACCCTTTGCCACGGTGCTGCTCGGCGAACAGCGTCTGGACGCGCTCAATGTGCCCCAACTAGAGATGCAGCTGCGTGGACGCGTCGTCGTTTGTGTCAGCAACATACATCAGCATGCCGTTGAGGTGAGTCCTTATCGTTGATTGTGGCCCATTGCCAATCCATTAATCCACTCAATCCCTCCATTCTTTCCATTGCAGTTCTCTCAGTTTCTGGTGGCTTGTGGCATACTTCGCACTTGCATTTTACACAAGGGCTTCAACGTGCTGCACTCCATCGAGCCAAATATTCTCATCTCCACATGAGGCAGGCGACCGGCATCTTACCTCTCATGCATATATACATACATACACTGTTAATTCTCCCTGCTTCGTATTACTCCCCCCTAAGCATAATTCCCCAAAGTATATTATATTATATATTGTAAATGTATATAAAACTGTTTTGTAATAATAAAAAGCAAGAAATTTGTAAACTGTGTTCCATTCGGCACCCTATATTGATACGAATATTTGAATAATTATTCTCTTCCTAGGTAACTTTTGAGAAACTGTCGACTAAAGACCTAACTGGCCTAAGTAATCCCCATCCATACATTCTTAATATAATCTATATTCTATATTAATATAATATATATACTTTAATAAAATATATTTTTCAAGCCTTGACCGGTGAGAGTTTTCCAAAAACGGTTCAGAATGTTTTCCAAATTTCAATAAACAAATACATTAAGATCAAGCCAATAATAATCATAAATCAAGGCAGTGTCTATTGGGCTGTTGAATGAACTTTTCCAAATTGAAATTCAAAATAATACCTATATTAATATCTATAAAATAAAACGAAAAATAAGCTTTTGACATAGAGTGGAAACAAAAAAGAAAAGAAAATTCTGGGCAGTTATGTTCTGAATTATTTTTCACTCAGCTCCTAATAATATTATAAACATTAATTTCGGTTTAAACAAAAAAGTTGAAAGTTGGTGAAACAAAACATTCTGGTTTCAAAAGCAGATTATAAAACGCTATAGCACAAAATTGCAATTTTGATCGATTTTGGAAATAGAATCAGGGCTTAAATGGAAGATTTCTGTTTTCCCACCCAATTCCACATTAAAACAGTTGACTTTTTTCCAGTTCACTTTAATGAATTCGTTTCCATTTTGTTGTTGTTGTTGTGTCTTTCACTTTTACTTCATTTAGTTGTAGGTATATATATGCACTAGGTTATTTATTCTACTAATAAACATTACAAATTATTACAATGATATATTTGTTTATGTGTATAGGTATATTGTATATGCATATGTTTGGTTTTACTTTCACTTATATACCCACGTAGTATATAGTCTAGTCGGTTTTAGCTAAACGTATAGAGTCGTTTAATTATATGTATATGTATGTATATATAGGTATGTGTTTTCTACAACGATACGATTTCTTGACATTATGCATTACACAGACTTATTAGTTGTTGCACATGCAAAAAAAATGTACATATTTATGTATGTATTATTTATTTATTATGTGCAGTGGCCCCTCTCGCCCCTGGCTAGGATAATGGTTTCGAGGCTCGGCTCGGCTCGGGCTGGGGCTGTGGCTTGCATTCGTTGTATTTTAACTATACTAGTATGTAACGGTTCTATTGCACTTTTCACATTCAATGCTTAAAGTAAGTTGTTTCATTGTTTTCGATTTTATTTGATATATAGTATGTACGGTATAGTGTGCAAATCATTTTTGCTACATATCCTTTATGTATGTTGTTTTAGTTTATTTTTGCTACTATTGTATTGGTTTTTATTGCATTTTGGCACCGTTCGGCATTTTCGAACATTTCTCTATGTTATGGAATTTTTCATTAAAATATAATTACTTTGATTTTTGATATAAGTGGGACATTGTATTTGTTTTTATTTTATTTTTATCTTTATTTTTTTTTAAAATACAAAAAAAATATTGGTACGTTTTATTATGTGTAAATGATTATCGCCTTAGAAAATGCGTTGGTCATTTGTTGTTGTAGTTGTGCTGTTGTTATTGTAGTTGTTCTTGTTGTAGTGCATTTGAAATCGGTGTTGAAATTTACGGTAGGGTTTTGGTTTCCTGCCAACTTAACAGCGCCTTGTTCATTAACAGTACTGCGCGCTGTTAGCCAGCTTGGATAAATGTTAGGCGCGCTGTTAAGCTTTTAAGCTTAGAAAAATGTCAAGGAAAGAAGAAGAAAGTAACAGTTAAGAAATGAAAGCGAAACTGAAATGAAAGCAAACGTACAATAAATAAATAAAACACAAAACAGTTCCGTTCTATAAAAGTTTCGTATAATTAAACACAGTTAAAGTAGCACATACATACACATAAGAGTTACATCAATATACAATATACGGTTTTCTTGCTTTAGGTATTAAAATGACGACAAAAAAAAAAGTATTGGGCCTAAGTCTATGTGGCCTGTTGGATGACTATCCAACAAGCGTTTGCCAAATGTATCAACATTTAAAACTATGTAACTGAATTGCTGCACTTTACATACATACATTAGTATACACATATATACTGATTTATATATATATATATATATATATATATATATATATATATATATATATATATATATATATATATCTAAAGATGAGTGTGTATATGCGCTGCTCGAGACGGCCTTAAGCAGTGCTTAGATTAATTAATGCCTAGTTGTTTTATACATATTTATGCATTTATGTATATATGTATACATATACATGTATATATTTGTGTATATACATATATACTCATATACATATATATATATATATATATATATATGCATATCAAAAAACACTTGGCGCTCCTTTTAGCTGAACTACACGAAGCTGCACATTTAATTTCAACTAACATTTAGTGTAAAAAAAATTGGAAGATATAACATACAAAAATTGTGGCTAACGTAAAAATATTTCACAATAATCAGCAATTACAAATATATTGTATGTTTTATGTGTATATATAGTATATGTGTATATATTTATATATAAATGTAAATTGCAAAAATTGGTTAGATTCATACGAAGTACGTATACGCAATGCGTATGCGTACTATGTCCGAGCTTCAAGTATAAGTAATACATATGTATGTATACCAGTATATACTATATATGCACGTATATATATATTTATAATAGAGTTATGCCGATTTGTTGCACATTCGGCGAGATTTCTGCATTCCATTCATTCGAGTTGTTTGGCTGTGGGTGTGGGTCGTCGTCTGTCTCAGTGAGTTGGATATATGTCTTCTTTTTTTTTTTAATACATATACACTACAATACGCGTATGTATGTGTGTGTATGTGTTGTATATATGTAGATCTATGTCTAGTATATATGTATAATATCAAGCGTTGTTTGAGTTACTTAAGTAAATATTATGTAGTTTGACACGCGGGCTACCTTCTCGCTGCTCACATGCCGGACTCGGCAATGCCTTCGTCATCTGCAATTAAATTAAAAATCGTTAGGAACGATCGCCAGATATCGGTGTTAACAACAAGCCGAACAACAAGCGAGATGTAAAACAAAAGGTGAACAGCATGCGATTGCCAAAAATACTTGTAATATAGCTCACTAAAAAGTTTAAAGAGAATTGGACATGCCGGTGCACTTATTCTAAACATGTGTTTGGATTTCCATGAAAGTGGACGCTAATTCCAGAACACATTCAAATATTAGAAGCGAGAATGAGTATTTCCCAGTGTTAGAGAGTGAATCGGTAAGTACGGCTACGGTCAAACGTGCAAATAATTTGCACGCAAATTGGCCAAGTTGTGGGCTTTGCAAAGTAGGTTCCAAAGAGAATGTTTTTGTTGTTTCTTATATTTTTGTTGAATTTGTGTGCAAATTTTTTACCTGTCTGACCACACTTTAGTGAACTAAGTAGATAGTACAAAACTATACAAATGAGTGGATTAGTAGTACATACATACATAGTTAAATAAAAAGTTTGGAGGCATGCACACAAATGTTGTTTTTGGTTTTGTCTACAAACCCATGAAAGGATTGGCGTAAATAATGCCGCCACCGCTGCCACCACCACCACCACCCCCGCTGCCGTCCCCAACACTTATGACTTGAGCTCCGCCGGCACTAATACTCGTAATACCCCCGCCCACTAGGCCCGCCGTCTTGCAGAGCTTTGTGTAGTTGTCCCCATCGCCGACGAGCGTGGCAATATCGTCGTCGTCGCCATTTCGAGTGTTGCAGCTGCTGCCCAGCAGCTGATCGTAGCAGCTGACATCCGTGCTGATCACATCCACCTCGATGTCGTCGTCATCCTTCTCGAGGCTGTTCCGATTGCTGCCCCCCAGCGAGCTGTGTAGAGCATGTGAGTCCTCGTAGCTGCCTCCGCCGCTATCGTCGTTGGCATTGTTCGACTTGGTGTCTATGTGCGTCTCGAATTCGTCGTGTATGTAGAGCTCGACATCCTCCTCTAGCTCCTCCTCCACAGCCACCACCACCACTTCACCCTCTTCGCCAATTTCCACGCCCACTTCCACGTCCACCAGAGAGCGCCGGCGAAAGACTTCATCATCGCCCAGGCCGACGGTGCCATTCAGCTCGGTGCCGTTGGCCGAGCCTATGGAAGCGTGCTGAGAGTGTTGTTGGCTCTGTTGGCCATGTGGCTGCTGGCCATGTGCCTGCTGCTGTGGCACAATCATGACATCCTCCTCGGCAAAGCTAAGGCGGACATTGGCCCGACTGCCGCCGACAATGCTGGCCCTTGCACTTCCTGTGCCACCGCCACCGCCACCACCACCACCGTTGGTAATGAGCTCATGGCTTAGACTGTTCTTGATATCACAGGACGATGCGCTAAAGGTGATTAGCTGCGACTTGCGACGATGCTGGAGCGTATTGTAGCCGTTGCTTAATGCTGACATCGGCGGTGCATCTGGGTTGCCGGTTCCGTTGCCACCACCGCCGCCATTAACGCCTGTGTGGCCATTGATGCTGATGACATCGATGGCACCCTCCTTGCAGATCATCGAGCTGGGCTTGTTGTCAACCAGCACGATAACCACGGAGTTGTTGTTATCGCTCTGGTTGACAACCGAATGTCATCTGTCAGGTCCGTCTGCGGACGCAGCGGCGGCGGCCACAACGGCGGCGCTAAACGAGCTCATCGAGGCGCTATGGGCAGGCACTAGACTTGCGCTAAAGCTGCTGGTCAGTGGCTGTTGGTCGTCGTGTATGATCGCCGCATTCTCATCATCGATCGCCTCCGCCTCGGCCTGCTGAAGATCGTGCATGTGGCCCTCAATGGTGGCAATTATGGCGCCATGCTCATCCATTTGAGCTCCTTGGGCTGCTTGCATGGATCGGGTTAAGCGTGTATGTATATATTTTTATATGTGTTTGTGTGTGGGTTAGACGTGTTGTGTGTGTGTGTTTTTTTTTTGTTTTTTTTTCGTGGGAAGAGAGAACAGAGAAATAGTTGTTGTTTTTGTTCAATGTTAGTTAACCAGCACCAGTGTTTAAAACGAAAATAAATCGAACATATTTGTTTAATTAGTCGTTTGTGGTACACAATAAGAGGAAATTGAAAACCGAAACCGTTAAATTAACGCCTTGCGACTGGCTTGATCTGGGGTTGGGAATTAGTTAGGAGCGTCTGAGCAGAGAGCGCGCGTGCTTTTGCAGTTTGTGCGACTGACTTACCTTCGTAGCCCTCGTTATCGTGCATTTCACGTGCGGGGCCCACTATATTCTCTTTGCCCTCGAGCACGGCCAGCAAACACTGATGTATGCAGATGTATTGTTGCTCCGTTTGCACCATCCAGACGCGTTCTGCTTATCATTAGAAAGAGACGGAGCGAGAGAGAAAGAGAGATCAGTTACGTGGTTCGTAGTTTAGCGTAAGGCGTAGACAAACCTTTGCGCATGGCATAGACAATGCCGAAAATGTCCACATAGTCCGACGTATTGATTTGCTGCAATATCCGATCTAGGGTAATGAAAGTGCCTGAGCGTCCGACGCCGGCGCTGCAGTGCACCACAATGGGCCGTTGTTCGGCACCGATGCGATCCCGGAAGGCGCGTACAAAGCGCACCAAAGTCTGAGGCGGGTTAGGCACTCCGAAATCGGGCCAAGTTGTGAAGTGGAAGTGCCGTAAAATACGCTGTTCACTGCCCTGTATGCGGATTAAAGAGGTGGTCTTAGAAAAAATTGTCGCTGAGAGAGCCGACCTGCGCTACACTTACCCTGCACAGCATGAACTCGGTCATGACCCAGTCGGCGTAATGGCTGTCATTCAGTATTTGCACCTTGATGTCGCCATAGAATACTGGTACCGTATCATTAGGCCAGTACTGGTCGCACTTCTCGCGCCCTTTCTCGAAGCACCGCGTCAACATGACAATAGCACGCGAATTGCTCTCCCAGCACATGCGCCAGAAGTCGTCACGTGTCGAGTGCAGCGGACCCTGGGTGACAATGAACTCACGTGGCGAATTGTGGCCGGGCACGTAGTTAGCATTGATGTAGTCGGAGCCCTCATCGTCGTCCACTGGCTGAAGCTTGAAACGCGAATGATCGTACGGTAGGATGTTGGTGAAGCGATTCTTGGGTCGATTGCACGGTAGATCGGCAAACGTGCATGGCTGATCACGGCCAACATGTTTAAGCTCTTCAAATTCCTCGCTGAACCGGAAATCGGAGTCGGCGGACATCAGACGATAGTGCTCGGCAAAGTTTTTGATCAGAATGGGGCGATTTTGTTCGATGACGCTGTCCGGCAGGGACATGTTGTCGTTGGCGCGAGAGTCCTTTGTGGTCTTGCGGCAATTGTTGCGACGGCGCTTATAAAAGACGAGCGTGACGAGCAGCACCAAAATAATGGTTAGCGGCACCGTAATAGCCACGATCAGCGAGGTATTGTCTTGATCTGTGAGCAATAATTTATGGAATAGAGAAATAAAAAGAAAAGTGATGAGTTTATATATTTTGTCATAAAACCGACCAAAAAGGTGCGTTAAGCGAGCTTACCCGGTGAGCTTAGCAGATCTATGAATACACATAGAGCCGCAGGCAAGACATAAATAAGATGACAATATTTGGACAATAATTTCATGAATTGAATTTACGAAATATTTTAATACTAGCTGAGGTCCTACGACTCACCTGTCTGTATCGGAAAGCTGTAGGCTGTGTCCGTAAACTTGTCTGGTCCCGTAAAGGCTCGCACCTTCACGCGATATGTAGTTCCTGATTTCAGAGGCCCATTGCAGTAGCCGATCTTGTGATTGTCGCAGTTTTCAGTGCCAATGGTAAAGTCTTCTACAGAGCGATTCTCAAATGGATAGTACGGATCGATAGCTTGGTAGGGGAGCCACACGCTATACGACTGCACGTCATGCCAACTGGGCATCTCTAAGCCGGACGCATTCTTTGTATCGTCCTCGGCCACAATAATTGTGTACATGCGCACCTGGCCGTTCTGGTCCGAGAAATAGTTCTTGCGGAAGCGTATCTGTATAGTGGAAGAGCTGCGGTACACCTCTGTGGGAACCACTTGGGTGGCAGGACGAGGCGGTGCCAATATGGGCATAGTTTGCTTGTACTCGCGTTCTGGTCCATAGCCTATGGCCGTCTTGGCCTGGATTTTAAAGACATAGGTTTCGCCTGGCTTGAGGTTCTTAATGACACCAAAGGATTCCTCCGAATCAAAGTCCTGTACACCTGCATCGGTAAGGTTGTTGATGTTGGTGTAGGCTATGGAGAACTGACGTATGACGCCGTTGGCCTCGCTAGAAGGCAAAGACCACTCGAAGTTAATCTCGCTGGGCTGTACATCGGTGGGATGGAAGCGTTCGACGCGACCCGGCACAGCCTCATTAGTGGTAAAGCTTGCTGAAAGCGGTGAGCTGCTGCGCAACACAGATGACTCAGTGCCGGAGCGCACGACAACGGTGAATGTATAGTTACGATGCGGTCGTAAATCAGTGATTGTTATTTCGTTGCGGGTAGTCATGTTCTGGGCCAGCAGATTGTCGGCCGTGAGGTAGGCAATGTCGAAATCATTGTACTCGCCCTTGGGCTGATCCCAGCGCAACGAGATCTCCGTATCCGTGATGTTAGTGGCATGTAGTTGGGTAATTGGCTCCGGATAGAGGCGATCCTGGCGTTGTATGGGCAGACTAGCAACACCTCCGCTCACCGTCCATACGGTAATGTTGTATAGCCGGCCCGGCACGAGGCCGGTGAAGGTAACCTTGCGATCGGTGTCATTGGCTAGCTTCTCCTTGTCCTTGATCTCTGCATCGCCCAATGAGAACCGATAGATGTCGAACTTTGAAGAGGACTGCGGCGTGGGAGTGTAGGACAGCGTAATAGTTTCCCGCTCGTCCTCTTTCTCACCATTGGCGACAACCACGTCGGACTGAATGAGAGGCATAGTGCGCGGATAGAGGTTGGTAATACCGGATAAAATGCCATAGGACGTTGTCTGAATGTCAAACTTGTACTGGACGCCCGGCATCAGATCCCCAATAAGGACCCGCACCGTAGACAGATCATCAGCTGTAAAACAGGAAACACCAATTAAAGACGTTGCCTTAATAGTGCATTCTTAACCTCACTCACCCGACTTATTCTCTGAGACGTTCTTTGTTTGCACCCTGCTAGGATTTTCAGTCGGCCACCACTTCAGTATATACGACTCTACCCGTCCCTCGGGCTTGGGCCACTCCAACGTTATATTTCGCGAGTCTACCAATTGTATGATGTTGGAAACAGGATTTGGTGGCACTGTGGTGTTCACTTCCTGCGGATTGGGGCTCTCTACACCGAAGCTTACGGTATTGACCTGTATAGTGTATTTCTCGCCCTTGGTCATGTCTGTAATGTCCGCCTCAGTAGAGCGCACACTTGGAAGTCGCACCCACTGCTGTTCACTGTCGGTGCGATACCGTATAGAATACTCTGTGAATTCTCCACTCTCTGGCGGCGACCAGTGCACCAGCACTGAGTTGCTCCGAACTGTTTCGATGGTCATATTGCGTGGTGGGTTGGGAACTAAAGGCGGACAAACGATAACGTCATGATTCAACGACTAGTTTAGGCAAATACTTACACACTGCTTGGAAGTAGGCATGCGGTTCGCTGCGAAGTTCGTGACTCACGGCAAACACTTTGACCTCGTAGCCGGCGCCGGGCTGTAAATTCTTGATTACTAGTCGCGATTCCTTGGTGATGAGCGTGCGCACCTCCGAGGTGCCGTTGCGAGAGTATAGCACCTCGTACTGTTCCTGCTTGGAGTTCACGTCGCTCTTCCAGCTAATATTCAAGCCCATCTTGATGCTCTTAAGGTCCTCAATAATCGGCGATGAAGGGCGTGTTACAACAAAAATGGTTGTCTCATTAGATTCCATTTTTTTGGATACAGCCTGCACAGATAGCGAATAATTGCGTCCGGGTAGAAGACTCTCGAGTGTGAAGCGTGTGCGATCCGTAGTTAGAGTGCTGGTGTCGCCATTGAAAGTTTCTAGCTCGTGGTATCTACGAAAGAAGAAGAAGAAAGTTAAAAAGGGAACGGGTCCTTGATGCATCCATTTACTTACACTATGCGATACTCGTCCTGCGTGCTGGCCGGATCCGCCTCCCATGTTATGATCATCGTATTGGTCTTGTCATCGTTGAAAGAGCGCAGATTACGCACTGGCAGTGGTCGCAATGTAACATCGCCAGTTGCTGGCCAGGATGTCACCTTCCCGGAGACTGTCTTGACGATCACATTGAACGTTTTGCCTGGCTCAGCGATATCACGGAAGTCGAAGTAGGCAATCGGTTCATTGCTGCGTGCCACTGTCGATTGTCGACGTGTGGTGGCTACCGACACCTGGTATTTGTCAAACTCGGAGACACCCTTGGGCGCCTCCCAAAGCACTCGAAACGAATTGGAGGTGATGTAATCCTTGTCAAAGGTGACGTTCAGCGGTCGGAGCGGCACTGTGCGATATTGCGCTGTCGTTGGCAAGGATATCTCATCCTCAGACATGGTTTGCACCGAAATATTGTATGCACGACCGGGCACCAGACCCTTAAAGGCCGCCTGCGCTGGCCCCGGCGGCTCGCCCTCCTTCTCCACATACAAAACACTGTCGTTGGCATCCGGCGGCTCTATGGAGACCTTGTAGTGCGTATAAATGCCGGCCGGGTAGGGTGGCTGCCACAGCACCAGCAGCGTAGTCTCATTACGAAACCAGACAATGAATTTCCCCGGAGTGTTTGGCTCTGTGGGTCGGCAGTGGCAGTGGCAGTGTGGATGGGGCATGAATAAACAAACGATGCTTTGTGTTAGAAATATTGGTCAATATGGCGTACTCAGAGCTATTGCTTTGGTCTCTAGTTATTATTGTAGTTGTTGTTGTTGTTGCTGTTGTTCGCATGCACTTTGTGGCTTGGCAAATATTTTGGCCAGGCCTGGCGGGAGTGGTTGGCTGGCTGACTAGCTGGCTGGCTTGTTAAATTGTTTCGTTGTGCGAGTGAGTGAGTGAGGGAGTGAGGGAGTGGTTGAAGGAAAGTGCATGCGGTTTTGCAATTTCTGGCTTAAAATGAATTGGCCGTGTGCCAAAGCGCAATGGTTTGTGGTCAGTTGGTTTAGGTCAGGGTTGCATGCTGCCAAGCACAGCCCTTGGCCGATTGGCCAGCCCGCCGGCGCTTCGCCTTGACTTTACAAAGTTAGCTTCAATTTTTTAGCTGCTATAGTATTAGTTAGCTGTTGTTAAATGATTTCTTCCATGCATAGTATACATATATCTCGTACATATACTTGTAACAATACTTAGTTTACATTACCTCTCAATATTTTAATATCCAGTAATTCTTTATGCCGCGTCCGTCGACCTTTATGCGTTTATTTATTTATTTTTAATTACATATTCAGTTTAGTTACAAGGCATTAAACAAGTTAATAAAGGAGGAGGAGGAGAAACAAATGACCGGTTTTAGTTAACACATAGAGCACCATCACCAAAAATTATATAAAAATAGTACGAAACTAATGTTTGTTATTGATTCGAAACACCGCTACAAATAAAAAGTGATGCCATCCCAGAACGGATCTACAAGTATAGCCGCCACTTACTTGTGGTAAAGTTTCGACTCGTATACGCCACCGACTCTTTGCCATCGTAAATGGTGTAGGCCTGCACCTGATAAGTGGCACCGGGCGTCAACTCCTTAACCGTGTGCTGGAATGTGTTGTCGTTGACTTGGAACGTGCGATTGTAGCTGCTGGATGCCTCCGATAGGCCCAGAACCTTGATCTTGAATGCCGTATAGCTGCCCTGGGTGGGTGGTGACCACAAGATAATGGCATTCTTGCCGCTGCGCACTTGCACCGACAAATTCGATGGCGGATCAGGTGCTGCAATGAAATATATAAATATATTTGTACATATAGTATTGTCATCGAGATCAATTGGGAGAATAGGAAAAAAAAAGTGTGATTCATGCATCGGCCGGGAATCGAACCCGGGCCGCCCGCGTGGCAGGCGAGCATTCTACCACTGAACCACCGATGCTGCTTGAACCGCCGACCATTTTTGTTGGTCTGCAGCTGCTTCGGCGCCGATGTTTGCGATTATTTTTAGCTGAGCTCCCAACTTCGTTGTCTGTGGCTAAAATTGTGGTGCGACCAGTTTCTATTTTGTCTTTGCTCATTTTCGCATTTTGTGCTGACTTGGCGTTTTGGTTTTAGCCAAGCACCACCCTCGCCCCCCACCAGAATGCGAAACAGATAGTTGTAAAGACAGTTAGCCACGCACTTGCATTCTGCACACATTAATTGTGAATAATGCAGCTACATGTGATTAGAAAGTTTATGGAAATTGCAATTGCATTTTAAACAAATCTCAACTGATATCTTGATGAACGACCAAACTCTATCTAAACACTGCCCGTTCTGCAATAAAGCGTTAATAAACATTGCACATATCCTCACCTCATGCCACACACTCCTTCCACATAGATTATCTATTCGCCCTTAATTACAAACCGATCAATACATAGCTCTAAGCTCATATTAAAAAATATTTAAAGGCCACAAACATTTACCACAAAATCTAAAACCAATCCTCATACAAATGTATTCTTACTTTTTTCTTTAATACTGTATAATGTACATACAAAGTTAGCTGAAGGCCCTAGAAGATTAAGATTTTAATTGTAAGCTAGCATTATATAAATAAAATCTTGATGAACGCCGTTAAACTATTCGCCATCAGAGCCTTTGCACATATTATGGTATGCCTGAGAAGGGGATCGCTTTGAGTTCCTTCTTCGAATTCGGTTTAATGGTTTGATTCTGTTTTTACACGGTAGCTTGGTTCCAGAAACAACCGTGTAAAAAAGACATTGATCATATGCAAAAATAGGTGATTGGTTCCTTATCTCGAAAGAAATATATATGCAATTTTTATACCTTGTACCCGTAGGGGAAAAAAGGGTATATTAGGTTTGTGCAAAGTATGTAACAGACAGAAGGAAGCATCTCCGACCCCATAAAGTATAAATATTCTTGATCAGCATGACGAGAGAAATCGATCTAGACATGTCCGTCCGTCCGTCCGTCTGTCCGTCTGGATGAACGCAAGGATCTCAGAAACTATAAAAGCTAGAATAACCAAAGCTGGTATCCAGATTCTCCTAGGTCCGAGAAAGCACAAGTTAATTTGATTTTTTGGAATTTTCCCCCCTTCCTCCGCTACAGAATTTCGTCAATACTGGCCACCATTCAAAAGCTACATAAACCAAACTTTGCACGCGCAATCTATCTAAAGTAGATTCGGATTCGGCAACAAGTTCGCTCTTCTTCTTCCTCTTTTTGCTTCCGCTATGTAAAAATGACCGTGTAAAAACAGAATTAGGTGTATTCATAAACCTGCATAGTACATACATATATCTCTGACTACCTAAGGTCTGTGAATAGTTGGTGGAACAGACTTATCGTCTGTGGAATAATAGAAAGTCTAAACGCCCAAAATATGTAGCAGGCAGAAAGGGGCGTGGCACGCCCCTGCTACATGCTAATGAATCTGTCCGTCCATGAGAACATCGGAAACTTTTGAGCCAAAACAGCTGCTGACATCCAACTTGGTATGCGAACCTATCTTATCTGCATGCAGAATAAGTTTATTACTAACCATAGATAATCGTATATAGCATCATTATTTTATATAGCTTCCATTGAATGGATCGAGTTTGAAAGATAGTTTAACACATTTCTTATTTAATTGTAATTGGTACGCTATATCATATAGCTTTCAGGGGAATGATTGTCAAAACAAAGTTGATTTTAGTTGAAAGGGGAAAAAGGGCTGGGTACTGCTACAGTGAAAACTCCCTTAATGGACACCTCTTTTATCCGGACACTCTCTTCGGCGTGGACTTTTTTTAAAACATTCGATCGTTGTATAAAGTATTTAAGTATCCCCTTAAGCGGACATTCCCCTTGGGCGGGGGAAAGTGAGGGTCCGGCCAAGAGAGCATATAAGTTGTGTATTCAAGAGTCGATCGGGCACGACTTTAACTCTCCACTCGCTTAAATTGCTTTTAACAAAAGCCCAATTACTAAGTTAGCTTTATATGTGTGGTTGTTTTTGTGTTAGCAGCATTGATTCCGATCCATTAAATGTATAAAATAATAAATATGTACAAGTATGTATGTGATATGGAAATTTGCTTCACAGATACCTCCATTGTGGTGGCGGAAGTGTGTTAAGGACGTGCTCATAAAGATTACAATGGAAACATTCAGCTAAGCTGCACTTCCTGTTGGTGAATGTATAACAAAGTTAAAGACAAGCTGCTCGCACACATGAGCCACAATCTAATGCCACTTCTGACCCAGAGAGACACTGAGACACTGGGCGGGCGGTGCGTGTGAGTGGCTACTTCGGCCGTCGGTGCGTGTTTTATTATTGTTATCTGGGAACAAGTCGGGCATTTACACCCACTCCCGGACACAGGCAGCCCTGCATGTCCAGGCATTCAGAAGCCACCCCTCGTAAATTCGAAGTGGCGTAAAATCAAACGAGACCCCTGGGTAATTTATGGACATAGACTAGTGGGCGCTGGTCAAGCGCGTTGTCAGCACACGCAGGTGTGCTGGCGTTGCCACCCCAGGCACTTTACGCCACTTTGGCAACGTCTCCCATACTCCCATACTCCCATACCACTATACCATGCAGCATCATTCCCATACAAGTATTAATGGCTTTCTCCTGAAACTTATTACAACGTTTTTCTTTTTGTTAGCTCAACCGAGATATTTATTCGAAAGAAAATGCTATTTCGAAATCTTAAGAAAATATAGATTTTTATGAACAGAAATTATTTCGCAGAAATTATTACTCTGCAGTAAGACAGACAGGTGCATCCTACTAATTACTTAACTTTGTCGACAGGAACAAACCGTCCACATAGATGACAAAATATTTTCATTATAATAAAGCTCTTTAACTTCAAAATCCTAAGTAGGACAAATTTAACGAAATTGAAATAATATTGAATACCGCCTCCGATTCGTAGTGGGTATTTTTATACCCTGTACCCAAAGGGTACAAGGGTATATTAGTTTTGTGCGAGTGCACATGGAACACACAGAAGGAGGCTTGGTAGACCCCACAAAGTATATATATTCTTGATCAGCATGACAAGCCGAGTCGATATAGCCATGTCCGTCTGTCCGTCTGACCGTCTGTCCGTCTGTCTGTCCGTCTGTCTGTCTGTATGAACGCAAGGATCTCCGAAAGTATAAGAGCTAGAATAACCAAACTTGGTATACAGATTCTCCGGAGACCGAGAAAGGACGAGTTTGTTCATTTTTTCTGATCCACCCCCCCACTCCCCCCCTATTCAAGATTTTCTATAACTCCCGTAATTCTTGGAATTTTGAAAATTTGGTAGTCACATTAGGTTAGTAATTATATATCCGTATACCAAGTTTCATTATGAAAGAATGATCAGAAAGAAAGTTATAGCCATATAACCAGGCCCAATGCACACATACATACATATGTACAAGTACACAAACACGCATAAGGCACGATTCTGATGTAAATGTAAATGTATCTATGCATGCATGAAATATTTTATATTTAATTTAGTTAATTAATTAAATTAATTTAGTTAATTAATTTAATTAAATTAATTAATTTAATTTAATTAATTTAATTACTTTTTTGTGGGGTGGTACAGGGTATTTAAGAGTTGAGCCTGCTCGACTTTAGCATTCCTTTCTTGTTTTGCTTGCACTCCGGTTCACAGCAAAATGTAATTCAAGACTCTAAAAGACGTGCGAAAAAAAAAACGGAGATTATTCGACTTAAAGCTGTATGTAATCAGAGATTTTAACGGAGATAGAAAAGCTGCTAGAGTGGGTAGCAGGTGGAAGAGACTATTCTAATTTCACCATAAAACCGTAAAAAACTGGTATGAGCATAATGTTGAGGAGTAGGGGAACATAATTTCTTGCTGATCTGAAACAAAAAAGGAATGAATCACCCCACAAAAAAATTTTAATTAATTTAATTAAATAAATAAGTGTTTATGCCTATGTGTGTTTTCAAGAATTACGGGAGTTATGAAAAAAACCCGAATTGTGAAGGAGTGGGGAGGAAGGGGGGTTGTATCGGAAAAATCTCAAACTCGTGCTTTCTCGGTCTGAAGAGAATCTGAATACCAAGTTTGGTTGTTCTAGCTCTTATACTTTCTGAAATCCTTGCGTTCATACAGACAGACGGACGGACGGACATGGCTATATCTACTCGACTCGTCATTCTGATCAAGCATATAAATACTTTGTGGGGTCTGCGTGTTACATACATTCGCACAAAATGAACATAGCCTTTTACACTTTGGGTACAGGCTATAAAAATTGTGTCCGAGCCGATTCAATCAGATTCTTATTCGTATTATTATTGAGGACACGAAACAAACGAGCAGTATTCAGCACACGGCGTACTAGAAATATATAGTATATAAGTATATACAGAATATACAGTTGCATATTTTTTACTTCAAAATTTATTTTATTTGAAAGTTTTTAAAGCCATTGCAATATATTTGGTTTGGACTTATAATAGGTAGACTCGTATATTCAGATGTGGACATGCATTGTTGCCTTAGCTGCGAGTGTGCTTTGAAGAATTTAGATTGTCCAGTTTAGGAATCAAAGAAATGCGATATCAAGGTTTGTCTTTAGTTAATATTTGGATTTCAAAGGTGCTGGTCATTTCAATTGACTTTGTGGAAAAAAATCGATCATAGATATTTTTAATGAAGCTAAACTATCAGTGGTCCCATTGTGAGCAATCAAAAGAGTGGCTTGGGGGGTCTTGCGTTTGGATCTTATTGCCAGCTGAAGTACTTCATTTCCGCATCGGGTCGGACCGGACTAGCGGAAACAGATATGGCGCCCAATTAGTGTAATGGGCGGAAGTTGAACTTTCAACTCGCGTTCGCCATCGCGTTTTGTTGATGTGCCTTTGGCCAAGAATGTGTTTGGCAGGATTGTCGTAATTAAGATATGTGATTTGAAATAATGCTTTAAAGGTTTGCAATTTAAAAGCTATCTACTATATGTATGGGAACCAAAGCTGCCGAAATGCAGTTTCTTTTTATTTAACAATATAACAATTATAATGCACACTGGTTTCGGGTGCCTCTCTCTCTCTCTCTTTGTGTTGTGTTGTATTAGGAATTTAATCCTTTTATCGTTTCAGCATTTGGCTAAAATGCGTGCGTGAGTTAGTTAGTTTTGTCTTTCCAGCACTTCTATATGTCTTTTATGTATGCACTGTACTTGGCTCTCTATTCGGCAAAGCTTTGCTCTACGCAGGCGCGCACGCGCTTCTCATACTCGCGGCGATTTTCCTTGAAGAGTTGGGCGGCCGTGGAGTTCGCCGGAGAATTGGGGTTCGGATCGCAAAGCAGTGACTGTATGGAGGTCAAAATCGAAGACACATCATAGGTGGGACTCCAACGACCCTGTAGTATGTCCAAACAAATACCGCCATCCGCATACACATTCGGATGAAATATTTTTGATATGAAGCGCACATGCGGCGGCTTGTTTGGATACTCTTCGGTGAATTCAATCACAAGCTTAAATGTGCCATCCTCGAATGGGGTCTCGTTGGGTCCGAATATGACGGCATTCCACATCATGATATTGTTCTCATTGGGTGCGCCCGAAACACCAGTTGGTGGATCATCCTGCAGTCGTTTAAAGTCCCGCATTAAACGGCGCCGGGCTGGCGAGGTCATTTGAAAGCCCATTAATGTGCGTGTTCTTGGTATTGCTCTTGAGTCGATTCTGATATTTTTGTTTGTTGTTGAAAAATTTTACTTATTTTCTTAACACTTTTGCTGTTGCTCATGAATGTTATTGTATGAATATATTTGACAGAATGCGCAGGCATACATGATAATTCCGATCGAGAACAACAATAACGTTAATGAACTATTATTATTTAATTGTTTAAGGCAATATTTGTTGACAACGATATCTTGAAAATTATCTTTAATATAGTACATATATGATTCGCATATTACTCGAAGATAAAATTAATACCTATTCTAGATAGCTGCGAACGTGTGTAATACATTTCACTTATTAATATTAATATTATTGGAAGGCATATAAGACACATAAGCCCGATAACTGTCTTCTTCTATGCATCGCCACTCTTTGTAAAAAGCTTATCCATGTAAAACAAGAGAGAACGCTACAGTCGAGCAAGCCCGACCGTGAAATCCCCTGTGCCCAGACAAACTTCCGACACTGAGTTATATGCGCCCATAGCAGAAGCAAAAGGAAGAAGAAAAGCGAACTGGAGTTAGTGGGCGTAGTACTGGAGAGAAATTGTTTCGCTAATAACTTTTCTTAGAATTATTCTTCTTCTTCTTCTTCAAAAAAAAAAAAATAAATTCGTTTAGACTAGAAGCACCTGCAACCAAGATTGGTAAATGTGCGCTCAACCGTTTCCGAAATCCAGGCGTTCATCCAGACAGACGGACGGACAGACGGACGGACGGACGGACATGTCCAGACTGATTTCTCAACCCTACGGGTACAGGGTATAAAAAAAATATGCAGTGATCCAAAAATAATGAAACTATATATAGTCCAGCTATAGCTGGAGCGGAAGAAAAATAGTCCATAAATATAGACGGATGTATAGATTGACTTTGCTTGGGTCCACTGCTCTATAATATACAATACTTGTATGGGACCAAAGAGTATGACATTTTATTATTTTTGAAATTTGATTTTGTAAAATAAGTGATTCGTGAATTATCTTTAGTTAGCAACAATTTGTTGTAAGACTTACCCGTCGTTATGGTCACCGTCCATGTCAGCCAATCGTGGTGCGTGAAGTTGGTGTAGTAAAGCCAAAAGTTGTATTTGGTGCCTGGCAAGGCGCGTGAGAACTGAATCTCATCGCCAATATCACGTGAGGCGATCGTAGTGTTTGGCTCCGGGTAACCAAAGGGCGGGTTATAGTCCAGACGATATGAGGCACCATCATCTAGACCGGGATTGTTCGGTATGCTTATGGCTAGATCTGCGCAATGTACGTACTGCAATTAAAGAGCATAATGAAAAGATGCAATTAAATAAATGTTGCGACTATAGGCCATCGAATCCGGCACCCAATGGGCAACCGATGGGTGTCCGATGGGCGTCCAAATGGCGTAAACAACTGGATGTTATGCAAATGGTGCACAAAAAGTGCAACGACATTCGCGCAATGCAAACAAAAGTAAAGAGTGACAATAAAATGGCTCACGGCAGCCAGTCTCATGTAAATAGCGATGGCGATGATGATGTTGATGTCCTTGCTGCTGCTGCTCCTGCTGCTGCTGCTGTCCTGCTGTTGTTCTGCCATAGAAGTGGCAGTGAAAATTGCTGGTGCCAGACGCCAAATATTAACACCGCAAACAATAGAGCCCGGCCTCACCGGCTCCACCAGCGCCACCAGGTCCTAGGACGGACGGGCTTTTTGCGCGAGTACGGCCCAAATGATAAAAATAATGGATTTGGCGTAGCACAGACGCGCCTGCAAAAGCTACGGCTCGAGCTCCAGCTCGGGCACATTAAAGGATTAAAACGAATGCTCGGAAATGCAGAGACTGCATCTGACTATCACAGCTCCACTCTCTGACACTCTGCCAGCCCGTCTGCCCATCTGCCCATCTGCCCGTCTGCCTATCTGTCTGCCAGCCGCCCTTCCTGAATGAATATGCCGTCGCCTGGATTTATGCGCAAATTCTAATTGAAGCTGTTAGTTTGTATATACAAGTAGTTAGTGTGTGCATACATATTAACTCATGTGTGTTTGCGCTATTCACAGCATACTCGTACCATTATGATGCATTAGTTGCTTTCTAGGGGCACTGGGATTTAGTGCTCCACATACGTACAGATATATAAACATATTTCATGCTTACATTTGGGAGTATAGACTAGTAGGCTACGTAATAAATCGGTTTGTGCTATCTACGAGTATTCGCTTCATTCCCCGACCAAATCGTTAATGCACAGCTCAGGTCACTGAAGAAACCAGGCTAACAAATTTGACCCGCAAGTGGGAAAATATTGTGCATTTTTCTCGTTTTAAGGCAGGAGTTATGTTATTGATATTTTCAACTTTTTCATGCTCTTGAAGTTTCAAGAAAAAGTCCATTTGAGTTTTTCCAATTGCGATTAATAAAGACATTCAAGAGAAGCTTAGACTGTAATAGAGGCATGAGAAATCACACGCTCGGAGTAGTCGAGCTCTAAAAACTCAGTAACTTGGATGACTCATTACTTTAGACTGTAATTCCCAAGTCATTTCATTCTGCACAAGGTTGAGATAAATACAAATTGTATTGGTTGTACTGGACTATGTCAAGGCTTGTGATATAAGTTGAGTGTCAATGGATCTAATAAATTATTCATTATTCATTACTTCACAATAATATCAACACTAGGTATAACAAAATAATAAAATCAAGTGGATATACAAGTAAAGAATGTAGAAAAAACTGAATTTTCAAGATTGACAAAAAGCAATAAAAGTAGACTTTTTATTTTGGCACAGTTTATTTTTTATCGATTTAGGGGCCGAATTTTAAATTTTACAAGTATCTCAGTTTCTGTAATAAATTAAACATCAAAGTTTCTTAATGGAATGAGCAGTACTAAAAAGGGAAAATTTTTATATTTTTAAAGCTGCTGCGAATATTTAGCACATTCGAAATATTACATAATTATTGGAAGTAAATAGAGGTATAGAACATTCAAACAGAGTATGAGTAATTATTTCTAGTTGAGTCCGAAAACATTTTCTAAATGTCAATGAGAAATTGGTCAACAAATATATCCCTTGTTTGATTGGAAAGCATCTTGTCTATTTGTTATACTCGTATATCTGACATTTGTAGAAGAAATCAAACAAATATTTACAAATAGTGTCTTTGGTGATGGTTTTAAATTCTATTAACACTCCAATTGGGAATACGATATCCATTACTGAAAGCTTAATTTTATTTTTGTCATTTAATAGATCAATCTTAACTATTTTTGAAACATATTCATACAATTTGGCCATCTCTGGACAGCCTAACAACTTTCAATTAAAGATGTACTATACAATGTTAAGCAATTAATCAATTTAAAATCAGCTGCCACAGCTCCATTGATTGACTGCCCTTGATGGTGTATGGAAATTGGGAAATGCACTCTAATTTCCGTTGTACAAATTGCATTTGTATAATTGAATTAGTTACGTGCGCTGCAATTTTAATTAAATAAACAAATGGGTCGCGTAGTGAGCAACGTTTATGGAATGTGTGCGAAAAGCTGGCATGTCAGCAGATCCTGAATCAACACCAACAACAACATAACATCAGCAACGAGGGACGGTCAAAAGGCCATAAAATGCAAAGTGTTAAGTGTTTACACACACACACACACATGCAGATGGTTTCAGACACTAAAACCATATTTATTATCAAAATTGTGCACAGCTGAAAATGAATACAGAAAACAAAATGGCGTACAAAATGGCGAACAGCGGCAAAAACAGCAAGTATGAGAAGGAAAAAAAGGGAAGTGAATTTGCTGCCATGATTGATGGGGACAGTTGAAAAACGAGCCTCGCTAAATGCAGTTTTTATGTTCATAATATATATACATACATATGTACAAGTATGTATATATTCATTCGGAATGTTTGCAAATGAATAAACATAAGTGATATGTGAAAGTGATAAGTGCGGTGTACTCGTATACTTGTTATTGTAAGTGCTGTTTATCCGCAATCAATCTCCCGCCTTTTTGCATAATTGTGGTGATTGCGGATACACTAAAGGGTACTATGTAGTAATACTAGTAAATTAAACAGACATCTATAGCAATAATTAATGAAAATGGGTTATTTGACAGAGTGCTTTTTTTTTGCAAACGAATCCAATGATGAGCTTGAAATTATTTTTACACGTCGTGTGGCAATCGTTAGATTAAGTTCATGATGAATTTAGGACGGGCTGGTGCTCTATATTACTGAAAAAAATTTGTTTTCGTCGTACCAAGAAGGGGCAGCCAAAACGTTTGCGTTTGCCATGAATTTCAATATTTTTCAATAAACCAAGAGCTATGTATATCCAATGGAGAACCTTTGGGGAGCTCTCTTAAATCAGGTTTCGGCCAATGGAAGAAAGCTTAGCACTTTAAAGGATCTTATAGTAGCTATTGTCCTGGAATGGGCTAAAATTGAAAACAAAAATGCTTCAAAACTCAATAAATCCAGTAGAATCCCATATAATTAAGGTTATAAATAATAAAATAATAAAATTTCAACCCGCTTTTTTATTATTTGTCCCAGCTACTTTTTTCGCTCTAGCAAACGAAGCTGCAAGCTATTGTAAGTAGTAGCGGTAAAAATTAACGTTGTTTTGGGAGAATTCTTGCTACAAGCAAGAGAGAAGATGGTTTTAAATATTAGCAGAAAAAAAGGTAAAAAAATAATGCCATATAGCTTTTACAATAAAAAATATTTTTGTCCCAGAGACTTATTTCACACACCTTACAGTTGGTGTGTAGTGCGTGCTTAGAGACGGTCCATCAGTCAGTCAGTTCGTTAGTCAGACAGACAGCTGGCCCGATAATTGATTTGCTTTTGATTGCATTGAATGCAATCCGGTCCAGTTGGCCATGCATAATCAGTACACATAGTGTGTTCATACATACATACATACATATCTGCCATACGCTGCGAGCGTTATGGATAGAAGAATTGCAAAAAAAAAAGAGAGAGGGAAATTAGAGAAATATTCGCAGTGCTCTGTCGTCACTCAATAAACTATTCATTTAGCATGTTAAGTTGGTCAGTCAGTCGCTGGTCGCTCGTCTCAGCTTTACTTTACACAACACACACATTTTGAGTCACTCAACTCCACTTCACTCTCTCCACTCCGCTTTGCTTCTCCATGCTGCTCCAATTCGATCAACAGTTGGATCGAGCGCCAACGCCGTCTTCGAGTGCTTCCATTTCGTTTGGCAGGCAATTTTTATTGTGATTTTTGCACGTTGCGCTTTCGCTTTATTACTTATACACACACAAAATTTGCACCTTCCACTCCTCTCCTCTCTCACTTACTCCTCTCTCATTACTGGTGCCGCATCGTTGCTAACGTTTTGGCGCAAATTGCTGCGAAAGCAAGTGATGGACAGACGGCGCCATTTCGAGTAAGAAATTGAAACCAAATGAAAACAAATGGACTCAAAAGACAAAACAAAAACAACAAAGTTGGAAAATGTTGGCCAGCAACGAAACGTGCCGCAAAGCGTGTGTTTACCCTTGCCCAAGCACCCCATCCCCTCATCCCCAGCGCCCCACCTCCTTCGCTTCGTCACCACCACACACAGCATGCTTGTTGCATAATTATATAATGTTATTGTTGTTGCTGTACATTACATGATGCAAGCAGTAATCGTTCAGTTTTCATTTGTTGCTTATTTTTTGCGCTATGATTTGATTTTTAGTTTTCTCTCTTTCTCGCACTGTCGCTCTCTCGATTGGCAATCTGTGAGCGCACTCGACTGACTTGGCCATGGCACATTAGTTCAGCTGCTGTCTCAATATTAATTAGCAGCTCTAGAAGATGATGACGATAAAGATGATGGCGATGATGATGATGATGATGAGGAAGATGATGATGACAATCACGACGATTACGCTGATGATTAACGGCATTGTGTTACTGTTGCGCTATTATGCAATTAAATATTCGCAGCGCATAGTTCATTGAGGAGAAAATAATAATAAATAAACAAAAAAAAAAAACAATGACTATAAAAAGAGGCTTCATGCAAACCTTTTGGCTGTCGTTGGTGTGTGTATGTGTGTGTGTGTGTGCGAATGTTGTGGTTTCATTGAAAGCTCAATTTACAATGGCCGAGTGCCTTTATTATTTCTCATGTCTTATTTGAACATTTTACACATACATACCTAACTTGTACATACATATACATATGTGTATACGAGTAGCACATACATACATACATAAGTTCAATAAGTTTATTGTATTTTGCTTTTATTTTGCAATTATTGGCACTTCAGCTGAGCACAATTTCAGTTGGCCATTATTAGCGAAAGAGTTGGTGTATGTCTCTGAGCAATTAAGCCCAAAAACGTGAAACAATTATACACAAACATGTAATTGGCTTCTTGGCATTACCTTCACTTTGTGGCCAGAACAAGGTCGCCATTAAAAAAGCATATTGAAAATGCCAAAATAAATTAAAATAAAAAGATAGATACCATAAGTACACACATATGTATATACATAAATACTATTGCATAAGTTATCTGTTTGAGTATGAGGAGAGTATTTGAATAGTCGATAAAAATGTTTGGCCATGACAAACTAATAGTCAGATCAAGTAATACTAAATACGTAATAAGAAAAGCATTGAAAAAATGCAAAATTCTCTACAATGGCTCGAATAATAATAACACGACTAAATTACATCATTTAATTTATATTGGATATGGCGATTTATTTATATCAACTTGAAGGTCACAGCAGTAATAGTTATTGTTACTCTCCTGTGATCCCATCTTTAATTGAGACTTACCAAGCTCGATCTAATGGCAGCAGCTGTTGCACTGTTTTGTGAGCTTCAAGCTAATATAAATAAATTGTCATATTCGATATGAATTTGCTGAACTTATATTATTTGTTAAAATGCAATTTTAATTTGGGGGAAAAGCCTGAATGAAGCCCTTTTAGGTAGCGATATTTATTGTTAGAATTGTTTTTAAGTGTCTTAAGAAGAACCAACCTATAAGCGTTCTAAAATGGTATTTGCATTTAACTGTTTAGAGACATTTTTTGTAATAATAAATATGTCTTTTGTTTTGGCAAATAAAATCTGCTTCTGAAAAACACAAAAAAAAAATCGCGTGCCATCACACTTCTATTGCGTGCAATTGATGATTGTCTATAGTAGTTGTGTTTTTTTATTAAATGCATAAATGTTTGAAAAGCTTTGTCCCAAATTACTGGCTTAAAATACACAAACTTATTGAATTTCATTAAAATAAGAGAGATCGCAGTCCCAATCAACTTTTAATCTGTACAGATATAAAAAAAGGCTGATACAGCACATAGGATCTTCGAGATCAACAAGTTTAGACGCTCAAGAAACTTATTCGTTCCATGATATATGCAGTTATTTATTTTCAGTAATTATAAGTACAAGTACAGTAATTATAAGTAGGAAAGAATGGCAAGACTAATACGAACATTGTGTCAAAATGTTAGCATATGACCGCACAGCCCCTAATTAAAAAAAAAACAACCACAAAAGTATTCATTTAAGCCGTGGCATGTGCTTTCAGAACGAATTAGGAATGTGCATTGCTCTGTTCAGGGGCAAGAGATTTAACAAAAGCAAAATGTCTTCTTGCCCATGACTTTATTGCCTAAGCAAATACACTAATGCGGCGTACATGTATGTACATATGTATGTATGTGTGTGTGAGTGTGTGTGCATGACAAATATTTCACATTTCATAACTTTTGACAGAAACAAAAGCAAATGTGACAGCACATGAACTTCAACTTTTACTGCAGACATTTTCGAGAGGCAAACAAATGTCCAAGAAGCAGAAAAGAGCCAGATCCAGATGTATGTATATAAGTAAGCTATGAATGTATAGTGTATGTACTATTTAGATATGTATGTATGTACATATATCTGGAAGTTGAAGCAGTAGAAGGTAAACAAGCATATGCAAAAGCACAATATAAACAACAAGCAAAAATCATTTGAATAATTACGTATTGTTGCCGTACAAAGCAAACGAGTTGACAGCCTCCCCTTCCACGAAACCCCCTCCCCACCCACTAGTAAGCAACCATCTCCATCACCCATCAGCTACTCAACCATTTTGTCAAATGCAAGCTTTTGTTTGTCTGTCGCCGCGACTCTCTGACTATCCGACTCTTTGACTGATGAGCTCGACAGCCAACACCGTGCAAATAGAGCGACGTACCTGAAAACAAGATAGCACACACACATACTTGTACATACATACATAGATGTATCTGCATATACACACACACACACACACACATGCCCAAGAACATTCTGTACGCATTGTGTTTGGACACTTTGCTGCAGCGCCCTGAAAGTTCAACGTAATCTCAGGTGCCAAAGACAATGACTTTACAATTTTGCATATTTCACACAATCGTAACAAGATGCGAGTATGGGGGACTATGGACTGCTCTCAACTATTTCTCTAATAATACTGCACCTATTAAGCATAATTTCAAATTAAAGTTTAAAGTTGAAACTAATAACATAAGCTGTTTCTAGCGATGACTGCCGGATCTTCAATGATATCTTAAATATGTTTGTTTAAACTTGATTTTTTTGCGAATTGTACAAGTTTTTTTAAATAAGATTGTTTTCTAAAGTAGGATTTGTGATAATGGAATTGGTATCTAAAGTTGCTGGGAAATTGTATCTGACCATAAGTCGTATATTGTTTATAGGAAGGTTGTCAGGTTTTTCAAAGGTTTTCAAAGGTTTTTGATAGGTTTGTTTATTCAGACTTGTATATTTTTGTTTTCTGATTTGTTTGCTTGTATGAGAATGATATTTATAGGAGTGTGTTTAATTAGTTGTGAAGTTGGTGCTTTTAAGGTGGTTGGATATTAGTGGTAGATTAGTCAATAATTTGGTAATCGAGTCAGCATTTGCATAGCCTCTGATATACTATAAGTAACTTGGCTAGGAACCAAAATCACTTTGGTTTTCGGGAACGACTTTAATTGTTAAGGCATAAAAGTTATTGCTGTGGACATTGGCTTAGAGCTTGTTTGTAGCAAATAGCGTGTTTCCTTGGCTTGTGTAAATCGATATAATTTCATGGTAATTCCATTCCAGTGCCACAAAATTTCAAATCAATGTCAAATCGTTTAATATTAAGAAAAGTTATTAACAATTACAAGTATTCAAAAAGCGGTAAGAATAAAAAAATATATAATAATTTTAAAGATTTTTTACTTGCAAAATAGCCAATCGTTTTCTTAAAGATTTTTAGATTTTTATTAAAAAATTTAATTTGTATTTCAAAATTTCCATTTTCATTTAATTGTTGACTTGTATAGAACAAGTTTTTTAAATTAATTTTAGAGCTACACTTGGCAAGTTGATCTTATAAGCAAGTTGTGTGTAAATTGGAAATTTGAATGCCAATTATTTTTTGGCATTTCCAATCAATAAAATGAAGTTAATTGAATACCATGGGTTAAGTATCGTCGAAACGTTAAGGTCATCTTTTTATAACAGAAAATTTAAAGGATTTCGTATACACTATGTAAATAGTTATTTCAATAGAACAATTTTTAATCTACCACTTAATTTTATAACAGTAGCCTAACTTTCTTAGCTTCAGAAAGCTTCAAATTTATGAAAATTAATTAGACATAAGCAACATACTATTCTATTTTGAAATATTGAAGAATCTAGTAAAATGAATATATTTCTATTAAAGAAATGCGGGATAGAGCTAAATAGGGAGCCCAAGCACCAAAAGAGAGCAAAACAAAGTTAATTATTTTGAACTTGAAAGATATTGATTTGTTTGGACATCAACTAACCTTTAGTGTCAATATTCAAACCCTATACCCAAATGTATACAACATGCTGAGGGAGGCGTGGCAGACTTGTATATGTTCATCATGATGAGACGAATTGATAGAGATACAAGTATGTCTGCCTGTCCGTCTGTGTGACCACCAATAGTTGTTAATTAATAGAGAAGAAAAGAAAGAGAAGAGACTAATCCTACCTCAATATCGAGGAGGATATTAAAAGTCCGGAAACAATTCCACTACATTTGCTTGAATGGGCGCCATCTTGTGGATGCACACTTGACTCGACTAGCCATGATCCTCGGCCTAATTAGTGGAAGAGGGCGTAGGTCTATTTGGCTGACCAAATGGCCAGCGCGCAATTAGCATAAAGTGACATAAAGTTGCTGCTGTTGTTGTTGTTGTTGTAGTCGCATTTGTAGCAACTATATATAAATATTGTTGTTCTTGTTAGCAGTAGTTGTGGGCCACGTTGAAGTGTGAAAAGTTTGCATTTAACGGCGACTGCACCCGCAAGTAGTAGTGTATGACGGCTATGGGCCGGGAACGACGATAATGTGAGCAAAGCATAATGCTGAATAACTAAGTAAGTAAGTGAGTGACTGAGTGAGTGAGTGAGTGAGTGAATGAGGGGCTGAGTGGGTGAGTGAATGTCTGGGTTGCCATAAGTTGTCCACCAATGCGTGTTGTGAGTTTCTCAGCTTAGCACAAGCTCTAGCACCACGAATATGCATAAATATATATAACATACAAACATAATTACACACACACTTGCATATAGGTAGCGTAAGAATGAAGAAACCAGCCTTTCATCTTGAAAGAAAAGTCAAGTAACTTAAAACTTATATAAATCCTATTTGTAAACAAAATTATAAATCCATCCCCACATCCAAAATGGGATTTGGCTTAAAAAGTGGTTAAAAGTATACTAGTGCCACAGTAGATTATAGAAAAAATCTTTGAAATTTGAGTGGTCTTGGAGAAATTCAAACTTTTGCCAGTTTTAATTTCGAATAATTTTATCAAAATGCATCGGACAGAAGAGCATGGCAACAGATCTTTGTCTAGTATGGAGTCAAAAAAAAAATGGCTTATGTATATAATATTATACTACATGTATTATGGAGATCACATTACTTGATTGCAATTTATTTAGCTGAAAAAGAGATGTTCTTTGAAATGTTTTGCGTTTTTGAAAATCGATTTGGTTTTCTGATATTTTGTTCATACTTGTAGTTTGTCATTTTTATTATGCAGTTTTCAAAAACTACTTTTTCCAAGTTGTTCTTTACGATATTTTCATTAAAATTTCCCACTTTATATAAATTTATTTGCATAAAATCAAAATCAGTCTGTTAAAGTAGGTAGTTTTCAACAAAGTAATGCCGAAAGTTCCCATTTGAAAATTTGTCTGGTGAGTCCTACATTTCTGCGCTGTACCCGAAGGGCTAAAGGGCATGCATTTAAGTCTTAAAGCTAAATCTATGTATCAGGCAGAAAGAGGCGATATCGCCATACTCTAATATCTTATGAAAAATTGCTTAACTTAATCACATAGCTGCCATATATATGATTGGTAGAATAAAGTTGACTTTAGAGGATATTCAACATTCTTTATTATTATACCAATCAAAAAATAAGCCTAGCTGCCAAAAGGCAGTCCAGCATAGGCAGCTTTGACTGTATAGTATTTACGAGTATGTATTTATTTGTTTGTAGTGTCTGCTTTGGTCGCTGTGGCCGCTAATTTACGTGCATTTGCTGTTATTGTTGTTGCTAGCCATGGCTCTTGCCCCCTCCTGCCACCACCGCCCCCTCCATTCAGATGGATGCTTTGCACGTCGCGACCATTTCATTTGGCATTCCTCAATTGTTTTTGCCGCACACTCATTCGACGAACTGCACCGCACTGAGCTGAGCCGGGCTTAGTTAAGTTGAGCGACTGCAGCGAACGATTCGAGTCTGACTGCCGCCATCTGCCCTTTCTCCCACTTCGCCCTCCCCCCATCCGATCTCTGTGACGCGCCTCTCTGCCTCTGCCTCTGCCCCTGCCTCTGGGTGGTTAGTCGTCTTGTGCTGTATGCGTGACTAGAATTGCTGTTTGTTGTCATAACACAGCATAGTTATCAGCTTATCAACAACAATAGTTGAAGGCAATCAGTTGGATTGTTGGCACGCACATAAGAGTGCCGGCTGAAGGCAACACTAACAACAACGAGAGACAACAACTACAACCTTAAAGGCACTTACGGCAACGCTGCCAAACAGGAAGAATAAATTGCAAAGAATATGGGTGTGCTTGCAGGGAATTTGGAGCAGGAACCCGCATAGTACTTGAACGTACTAGAAAGCACTGTTCGCATCTAAAATAAGCCGATATCATATCAGCTTCCGGATCGATTTAATCAACTGATTGATTCATGTTGTTTTACATGCGAGAGCAGCGAGTGAGGCAAATATTTAAATGAATAGACAAGTGATTCGTTCTTTTAAAAATCATAAAATGGGGAGAAACAAAAAAATAATAATAATAATAATAATAATAATAATAATAAAAATTTGCATTCAATTCTATTCAATTTTCTGGTTATTTTTTATACTGAAATACACAAGTTCGTTTGTAAATATTTTTGGCGTTTTTTTTTTGATGTTTCTGAAATGGTTCTGTTTTTACACGGTAGATGGGTTCCAGAAAAAGCTGTGTAGAAAAACATTGATCATATGCAAAAATAGATGATTGGTTCCTTAGCTTAAACTAATCGAAAACCTATTAAAATCTGTGAAAATGTAAGGATTTGCGTTTATTTTATTAAATCACAATATAATGTGCATAGCGACCCATATAAGAATGGTTTCTAGCTGTTTGTCAGCTGTGTGTGCTTTTATTTATTTATTTTGTTTTATTTTGCATCGTGCTAAATAAAGACGTGCAACCATATATAAAATTTAATGTTAGGTGTACTCATCAAGTTTTTTTTATTGTTATAAATTAGTTTTTAACAAAAAATGATGGAAAATAAATACAAGAAAGCTCCATCCATTCAATTTCTTTTTCAGCTGCTATTGATTTCTTTGTTTATCGTTTTAGGTCGAAAAATCTTCTATAAGTCTATAGATACGCCAGAACGTTATATAATATGCGCTTTTGGATTGTGAAGATCAAATGAGATAAATGAAATATTGTTCTTGGCGCTTATCGATTTCGAGCAACATCTTTTAACGTGTTTCATCAAAATCATAGTGCTAAGTAACATTAATTTATTATTAAATTAGAAATACAATAAACATGTTAAGCCTGGAAAGAAGAAGCTAAGTATGTATAAAATCATAAAACCTGCAAAAATTCTATTACTTCAAATAATAGAACAAATTGAAGTAGCTGCAAAAACTACAATTAGTGTTCCTTTGAAATTATTTATGTAAAATTTTAAATTATAAAATTATTAAACGCCGCTAACTTGTTAATTGACCCTCATATAGTCTTATTTTCCACCCATTGAAAATTCACAGTTAATTCACTTAAAATTCTATTGGAATTGATGGCTTGTTATAGTACACATTGAAAATCAGTTCGTTTTCGATATCCAATTTTCCAATTACGGCAATTAGGGAAAAGGACAGTCCGGTAGTCAGGCAGGCAATCAAATCAAACATGAAATAACAAAGCATACGCCAAGGCGCGCAGACTATGGTTATAAAAGGAAACTGAAGAGCGGGAGGGAGGGAGGCACAGTCTTTGGGCAGAAAAATGTCAAAGCGTCTGTGAAAATTGTGTGCAAAGCTATTTCAAAGGTGTGTCCCCAAAGCGGCAACAGATGGCAGGAGTAGGAGCCCAAGGCATACAAAAACACACACACACACATAGACAAATGCTTTTACAGACATTGCAGACACCACAGCTAGAGGCAGTTTGCATAGTTGAGTATTTTAGACGCGCCTGTGGTTCGGCAAGTTTCTATAAATTCAAGAGTGTTGACAATAAACAGACACAGGCGCGTCTATTGTCGAATTGGGACAGTTCTGCAACAGTGTGTGTGTGTGTGTGTGTGTCTGGGAATTTATTATTGTAGTTTCAATCTACGGCGAACATTTATGCGTATAGTATACGATCTTTGACACTCTGCTGTGGTGTGTGTGTGTATCTCCACATGAAGATGTATGCGTGCCTCACACTCAACTGGGCTTACGATTGTCAATTGGAAACTTCAAGTCCTTTGTTTGTTAGCGCAACTGCGTAGACAAGAGGAACATCACAACCACATCGAAAGCAGGCTGTATCCTTTCCTGTCGTTATCGCTACCATAATACCCTTTACGGGCTTAACATATTTCCTGCTCCATCCATTTCTATTATTCAGAAGTGATGTAAATACTTCGAATCTTCGAAACCGAACAAAGACAAATCTACTATGCTTTGAAAAATATTGCATTGGCTAACATTATGAAGAAGAATTACATATCTCAATAGATTTGGAATGTTCGTTGGCCTATTTTTGGAGAGCTTGCAAGAATTTCTGAAAATATTTATAACCTAAATTAAACTTATTGTTAAATACAAATAAACTTAAACTAGGTGTTCAGTTTTAATTAACATTTATAATTTATATAAACCTGTTGGGAAGGGAAAATCAAACTATGCATTTAAACAGATTATGGATTTATTAAAGCGTCGTTTTATCGTGCTGATCATTTACTCGCATGTACTTATGAGTTAAGCACTTTCTTTGTGTATTATAAGCTTTAGGTCGTCTGACTTAGCGCCCTTTTGTGAAGGGTATCATAACCACGACGGGCTTAGCGTTGACGGGTTTAATTGTCAGGCTTGGCTGAGTGCATGGTGTTAAGTGCTCTTTCACCTGCAGGGCGTTTTTTTTTAAATGACGATTTTTTAAAGTGAAATAAAATACGCGAAATGACGTCGGTATGGCTTTTTACTCGAAATCGAATTGAATTAATCATTCATAATTGAACTAACGAAATAATCACAATATGTAGCAGCAAAAAAATTGAATGAAATGGATATGGTACAAAAAATGAATGAAAGAATATTAAGGCAAGAGTCAAATAAGCGTGAATTTTGAAATACGTTGAATATAGTAAATTGCTTAACTATTATTAACTTTATGGCTATATTAATAATAAGCTTGACGAAACAATATCAGAGAGCCAGGTGTATTTAGACTAGTTCTTGTTTAGAGCAAAATAATAAGAAATAGAGCTTTTTGGAATCCAGTCTGCTCTTGTAAATTTGCACAAAAGTGTACAACAATTCTCAAAAGCTAACTCTTAAATATTTAGTTATTATGCTCTGATTATGAATAGAAAATGGCTTTACAACAAGTTTGGTGACCCGAGTAGTAATGTTTTCAAAGTAATCGGATTTCGGGATACCTTCCTGGAACTTCTTGTATTTAAGTTATAATTAATGAGCTGACATAGCACTGCCACTTCAAATTTTTGATCATTTTAAAGATCTTAACGGCTTGATCCTTCTGCCTATCCTCTAAAACAGTCGATTTAAGCTCACGACCTCGATTCTCTGCCTTCTTTTCATAGTTTATAGAAGTGAATACCACAGTGGCACTGTATGAAACTATATTTTCAATCTCTTTATATGTGTTGCCATAATTTTTTAAGCTGACAGTCAGATTTCTCTTCTCGACCGAGCAATGTTTTCTTCCACCGCCTAAAAATAAAATTAACGCAATTTCCCAAAAATTTTGTTTATCAAAATAATCAATAATTAGAGCGAACTCACTGATTGCGTCTTTACTTTATAAATTTATTTTGTTTTTCCATCTTTTTGATGTACTTACTCCCAGCACTACTATTTCAATGAACAGCATATTTAGTGGAAGTGCGAATCTATCCAAATTCTTCTGGATATCTGCAGTTTGCATTCCAGGCTTTCCAAAAAAAAAGATCAAGTGTTAATTTTGGAAGACTGTAAGGGTCTCAAAAAGAGTTTTCAACAACTGTTATTCTGTTTTTACACGGTAGATTGGTTCCAGAAACAGTCGCGCAAAAAAAGACATGATCATATGCCAAAATAGTTGATTGCTTACTTATCTCTAAAGAAATATATATGCAATTTGTAATTTTCAAACCGTGTTATATCAAAATCGTGTAAAAAGGACCGTGTAAAAACCGAATTAGGTGTATTACCTACAACATGGGTTCAGTCACAGTTTCTTCTGCCTGTTACATACGTTTGGCGTTAAGGCTTTCTAGTTTCTAGTCTTTAATCCTTCGGGTAGTGGCTATAAACACCTCCGATGTTAATCTATTCTGTGAGGACTGGCTTGTGAGTCATAATGCAATTTTGGTAGTTTTTTGACTGTATGGCTTTACAATATACTATATAGTATATGCTCTTAAATTAGATTACTCCTGTGTTGACATCAACCCTGAGTTCGTGCTGATAATTGTTCATAAAATAGCGAGTAAAAATTGTCAAATTTTTGCCAAATTACATTCAACGTCACGCACAGTCACACACACACACACTAACATACTTTTATGTGCGCTGTCGCGTTTGGCAAATTGGCAGATCTGTAAAAGGGAGGGGCCGCCTGAATTTTGTGCACAGTCCGCCCACCGCTCCATCTACCGTTAACTCTTCATCAAATTTACAACAAACTCCCGTTTCAACGTCAGCGAAAATTGAAAAGTCATGCAAAAATCGGAAACTGCCAAACGAACGTTGGTTGTTGCTGTTGTTATTGCAATATCGACGCCAGTCTCTGCCATTTACAGAGCCATTTTCACAACATTTTTTATGTCTGTCATGCATGTGTGTGTGTACATTAGTTTGCGTGTGTGTGTGTGTGTGTGTGTGAGTCCGTGTCTGCGGATGGCTTTTATGTCGCGTTGCCGCCATGTGCAAATTTTCGTACATTATTAAGCATTTGACGCGTTTACCAACCACAGAGTCAGTTCCTCGACACACACACACACACACACACACACACACACACACACACATATATATTTTCATTCATTTTCATTCATTTTCAGTGTTTGATTATCCACTTAAATAATACTGTTTACACATCGCCTTGCTACTCAAACATTTGTCAGCAAACAATTTGCACAACTTAAATTGTTCGTCCCTTCTTGCTGGTGTCGGTTATTGTTGCTGGGCCTCCTATCTATATAGTATATGTGCTATTATTTATAATGCACATAAATTGCCTTTTAAAATTACAGACAGACATATTGTTTACATATTTGAAATTGAAGCTTTGTGGAAATTTTCTAAATAATTCGGACGCTTTTCCATTTGCACATGCTCGCAAAATTATATTAGGACGAGCACATCGATGTAATAGAATACTTCCATCTGTGAAGCCTAGCAGAATTTGTTATTCCAGTGAGGTTTTCTTGCAATTTCCGGCCAATTTAAATGCAATAATCGGAGCGCTTTCAACTTCTGTTTGGAATTTTAATTAACGGAAAAGTACTCTTTTATTTTTCAAAAGAAACACCCTTTCGAAATAAGCGTGTTTACTTAGGAGAAAATATTATCAAGAAATAAATTAATAATTATGTTTCATTAGTTAGCAGTTTTAAAAGCAAGGAAATAAATTAAAATTTGAATACCCTGTAGCCATCATTCTGCTCTCTACCAAAATCATTTTTGTTGTTCCAATTATTGAGAAAAAGAAAGAAACTAGCTTAAACTTTCTGATAGTTATTTATTTATTTACTTATAGTTAACAAAGAACTACTAACTGTGCAAGAAAAAAAACAATATAAATATAAAATATAAAAAAAATATATACCAAAGAATACACTATATTAAATAGTATAACTTAAAATAAAATTCAACAAATGAAACAAAATCAAGTTGCAAGTATATGAATGAATGTTAGATCTACAAATAGGCAATCAAAGGGAACTGCCAAGTCTACAAGACTAAGAAGGAAAGGGGAGTCTATATCACCAGAAAGAAGTTTGTGAAGGAGGGAGACTCCTGAACAAATTCTTCGGTGATGTAATGATGGTAGGTCTATTAGTTTAAATCTGGATCTATAAGGAGGCAAGCGGCTGCGTGGGTTCGAAGAGCAAACAGTAGGAATTGTTTTTGGACACATTCAATCAAAATTTGTTGTTATATATGTACATAGTATTACCTTATAGAATATTGAAAGGTTTGCTTACATTACCGAATGAATTGTTTGAACAAATTGTATTTACCTGCAAAGACAAAGAATTGAGAAAAGCGTTTATTAAAAATGCATTGCAATTTAAACTGAAAGTAGATATCTATGATTGAACATTTGCAATGCTTTGTTGTAATGGACGGTTACCCACATTTGATGGTAAATAGTATGAGTCAATACAAGTAGTATGCAATATGTTGATAAATATATGTACGAGTAAATATTTGTCCCATTGACCGCTCATCAGTTGCAAAAAAGGGAGATATATGACAAGAGAAAATAATGAAAACATGCAACTAATATTAAAATGCATACGAAATAGATGAATAAATTATTCAAAAGTATGAGGAAGTGAGGGAGCTTAATGGCAAGCGGCTATATAAGAGGGATTGGGACTGAGCACGAGGATGACAGAATATGGAATGACGGAAATATATAGTAAGTGAGTTATTGTGTCGATGTGTGTGTGTGTATGTGGCAAAGATATTTGCATATGAATATAAAAGCTAGCGGAGGCAGTAACGCTGGCAACAACAATAACAACAACAAGGAAAATCAATAATGCTAGTATAGTCATGACAGAAACTGGCGAAATGTGCTGGATGGGTAGAGCTTTGAAGCCACCTGTGTGCCTCGCTCGTTTGCTTCCCCTCTACACACATCTACACACATGCATATAGACAAACATATATGGCCAATAATAAATATATTTGCAACAAAGTTTGCCCTCACGCATGTGTGAGCACAGCAGGAATGTCTGTGTGTGTGTGTGTGTGTGCGTTTCTAACGATGCATGGCAGTCCGAGAATGTTTGGTTCTGGCTACCAGTTGTGTATGTATGCTTTTGATTACATCTATATGCATATCTATGTATGTACTTGTATGTATGTACTATAATCTACATATGTGCACACATACATACATACGTATGTCTAATAAGCAGTTGGGAGCTCAAGCTCTGGCACAATGCATAAAAATTATAGAAGCAGTCAATGCTGGGCTACATTAAAGAAATACTATGTTGATTGATTTGCAGTTAAAATGTTTTCCATTTTGCTTCTTTGCTATCTCTTCTCTCCAGAAATCAATTCATTTAAAATTGCGTCAAGATATTAAACAACCATTTAAGAGAATATTCTTTGCGCGACAACAATGCCTTTAGCTTTCCATTCTAACTAATCAAAAAAGTATGCTATAAATATTTGCTGAACATATCCCGCCGTTTTTGTTGAGCGTTTTAAATTATAGTACCGTCCCGTTCAATTTATAGAAACACTTTGAACTCTTGTTCAGCAGTCGATTAAAGAACTGTTTATTTATTTAATAAATCAACAAATAGTGCTGTCGATGCAAATACAAAAACTATGATTTGTATTAACGTATAATATTATAAAATAAAATAAAGATATTTAATAATACAACGTAATAATTTCAACTTAAAAGATAAGAAAGCCAAAGCGAAGCTTAAATATGAAATACTTTAAAAGGTTTGGAAATGATAACAAGCCTGAGAGAATGATAATTCGAGTGATATAACATAATAGGTTGTTAAAAAACATTTGCGCTTATTAAAAAAAAATGTTTTTTTTTTTTAATTTACTGCTATATTTATAACCTAAATTAAACTTCTAGCTAAATACAAATACAACTTAAACTAAGTGTTCAGTTTGCGATTCGTTTAAGAAAGTAATGTTCGCAGTTTGGACAGTTCAGAAACCAAATTTTTTTTTTCAATATAGTATTCTAAGTCACGAAGCTTTCATCAGAACGTGCGCTTTACGAGTGGCTACATTTTTTGTCCTTTTTCAAATACACATTCCCAGAAGTTAACTGTTGCAAATGAGGGGAACGGGTCCTCACAGAGAGCGTCCACCTCGGTTTGGATTTGGAAACAAACACTTTTTCACCGCATTATATTCTGAACGACAACTGTAGTATAACATCGATATGGCTCTAATTTTGGCGAAAACACATTAATAAATGCCTAATCACAATCTTAAATAGTAGATTAAAAGCATTACAATCGAATCTCAAATTAATTTGAGAAAGAAAAGCGATATCCCTTGCCGATCAAGCCCCCATTCCCTTTAAATCAGCGTACCCTATATGGCCAATCATTGTTTGAATCGGGAGTGCACTGTTCATTTATTGAAGTCGAGTGATGAATAAATAATAAACAGCAAATAACAGCGCCTACTGGCAATGAAAATTCTAAAGTGCGTGGGAGGAGTAAGGAATTAAGCTGCAGGGCATTGAAATATGAACTGCTCGCTTCACTTATCGATAATTAATAAATTGATTGATTGATGGCCAGTTGCTGAGGATGATGGAGAGCATGGGACGTAACGGCATTAGCCTTCGGCATTACTCCGCACACACCCACTGACTTATTCGGATGTTGTATGTACGAGTATATGAGGACGTTTTGTTTAATGCAAATTAATAGCATTAGCCTTAATCGCCTTGTTATATGTATGTATGTTGCTACTGCCGTTTATTGTATCGGATTCTTAATGCTGTTTTTTTTTTTTTTGTACTTCCTCCCGCCAGGCGCTGGCACTCAAATGTCAGTTAGGATTTCGTGTTGCTATTAATTCCGCGTACACACAAAATAGTTACTATTGTTGCCAACACAGTAAGCTGTTGCTGTCGTTGTTTGCCTTGAAACTCATTAAGGTGGCGCACAATTTGTTTGTCTTTGTCGCCGCCTATACCTGGCCTTGCGCCCTGAGCCTGAGCCCGAGCCTGAGTCGGAGTCGGGGTCTGGGCGCACCCCATTGTGGCATTTTGCCTGTGAAGCCGATTGTCAACAAAAGCCAATGCCGAAGCCCCAAAAAATGCACGCAACACACGACTCATTGATTTAATGTTGGGCCACCATGGCGTGGGCGGCAACATGAGCCTCATTTGCATAACAATTGCTGCCGGCACCCCTCGCATTTGTTTCGTGCCAGGCAGGCAGTTATGATATTAATGTGTATGTGTGTGTGTGTGTCTCTGTGTGTGTGTGTGTGTGCGGCAGACCGTCTGCAAAGTTGGCAAACTTAAGGCCTGCTGCTATACACCGGAAAAAACAATTGTTCAATTTGACATGAAAAAGTAGAGCGGGAGTGGAAAGAGGGTCGATAGTTGACAATAGGGTTGTAAATAAAGTACAAAGCATCGATGTTTCATACAATTGATCTATCGCCAAGTGCCATCGATTGTACTTCGATACATCGCGACAAAACATCGATGCATCGATTTTTTTCATTCTCATACAAATTTTGTAAGGCACTGTTCTTAAGAAAAGTATTTTCAATAAACGATGATTATTTATTCATGTAATTATTATTGATATTATTAAGTATTGCTTTGAAGTTTGAAGTTCTGCAACAACAATTCAGGTATTTAATTTGGAATACTCACATACATATATCACAATATTTAATTGGTGCGAACACACATAAGTGGGTAAAATATTGGCGTATGCACTCGTATCTTAACACAAATATTTAAGTGATATAGTAATCAAAGTCTTTGAATTTTTTAAAATTAATTACAGCTTTTACTTTGGCATTATTTACATTTATTGTTTTATAGTTTTTTGGTAATGATGTCAGATTTATGTTTAAATTAGACTGTTGCTTCTTCCACTAAATTCCGTTTTCTTTTGAATTCCATAGAATTCCATTCAAAAAAAAAAAAAAAAAAAAATCATCCACATATGAGATCAAGCATTTAAGCACGGAAGTTTTTGAAACCGTTAATTTTGCTTAGAGAGAGGTTCAAGATACCATCTACGGAATCATTTTGAATAGAAGGTAACAAAGCATTAGAGTCTGACGAGGGGGATTACGTAACGGACCAATAAAGTGATAATTATCACACATAAGTGATGATATGTATATTTCATTTCAACTAAATGGTCCACGACTTGGTCTATCAATTATATAATTATTAACAAGAATTATGAAATTTGAATCATTACTACTAAGTCAAGTTTCAGAAAAAATAACAGGATCTACAACCTTAGAAAATAGTGACTCAGACAGGTCAACCTTGAACGAGGAGCAGCTTCTTTTCTGTTTAAAATTGAACTTTCTAACAATTAACTCGGTTGTATCGGTAAGCAGAAGGTGGTTCCATATTCCATATTAGAATTTCACATCAAGTTCAGCGGTGTTAGGTAAGAATCGCGAAATAAAGATAGATTTATGGGAAGCAACTGTTTTCAATAACCATGATAGAAGAGGGGGAAATAGTGGACAAAGGATTTGGCTGGACAACAAAGCCAAGATGGCAGACATCCGATAGCAGGCACGATGATTAAAATCATTTGTCTTTTCCAATTTCGTAGTTTAATAAACAAGCTACTTTATCAGTAGCGTTTGGGCATGGGAATAGCTTCATAGCGGGCGATACTTATTGTAGAAAATATACATGCTTTGTCCTGCCTCAATCAGCGAATCGGAACAAGTCCCATGGCACTAATAGAAGCAAGAGGAGTAGGCATGGGATTTCTTAAAAAGACTTTGTTACATTCTATATCCAAAGAAGAAAAGTGTACATAAAGAAGAGTGGCAGGCATCACAATTTATATTTATTACCTATATCTTTTATCTATATTTATTCTTGACTAGTATCTCCGGACGATGCAGCAGTCATTGTGACAAATTATTAAAATTAATTATGTACATTGACGAATAAAATAAATAAATTAACACATTAGCTTTCCTCGGGCAGCAAAATGCGGCACCTCTGTAAGTGAAATTTTTGTGGGATGAGCTTAAAATTGCATGGTTTTGTTCAGTGTAGACATTCGCATGTATTGCGCATACGTCCAGTAGGCCGTGCACATGTGCGGCAAAGTGCATTAATCTTAATTAATGCCGTGTTAGCTGCAACTTGCAACGTGAGTGGCCCAAAGGCAATGGCAAAATTTTAATTAAGTGCTGCTACTGCTTTTGCTTCTGCTGGCTGCCCATTTGCCATCAAGGAGGAGCGAGCAGGGAGGACGCGGCAATTGTGAAAGAGCAAGCAGGCAAATGGCAAACAACAAATTGTGGACTACGGACTACGGACTGCCGATTGTAGACTGCAAATGGGGCTAATGGCAAATGCTTAAATTGCAAAATGGGGGCTGAAAGCTGTTGGATGTTGGGTGACTGGCTCGCCGGCGTTTGTTAAGCCGCTTACAGCACGCTTAGCGCGCCAAAGACAGCTCAAGCGTAAAGGGATACGATTTGGCTTTAAATTGCCGCCCTGGTCGTTTTGGGCAATTGCCGCAAACTCGATTGAACCAAGATTGGGGAACGGGGAGGGACGGAGGAGGTGGTAACAAATGAGGCGTACGGCGTTTGACATGCGCATCGGCTTTGCACATCGTTCAACGCAAATCCGTTGACTTAAGCCGCTATAAGCCCTACCCAGCGAGATAAGCGCATCTTGGCATAGTTGCTGTCGGAATTTTCAAATGCACATCATAAAAATGTATGACGGCGAGCCTTACCACAAGGTAAGCCGTTTCCACTGGGGCCACGCTGCGTATGCGCAATGTGACCCAAATTGTCAAGACAGTTTATCAATTTGGCCGCGTTTGTCATGTGCATGTGTGTCTTGTGAGTGTGTGTGTGTGTGTGTGTTTGTGTGTGTGTGTGCAATTATTTAGCTCATGCTGCTTTATCAGCCTCCACCTCAACTGACACTCAGTAGCTCTGCTCTGTTGGGGCAGGCAAACAAAGTTGCCCCAATTTGTGACAACGTTTACCTTAAGTAAATGTAAAAAATGTTTACCCTGCCCTCAAAAGGGCGGGAAGTGCATAAGAGTACAGGTATCTGTGCATAAAGTGGATGACCAATTCCGCTTTACCTTTTCAAAATAGTTGTGTGTTGCGAGTTATGTGTGCTTTTCTCGCTAACAATGCGCCTCCAACTAACAATTGGCATTAAAGACCAATCAATGGGTTTTCTATAAAATTACAACAATTAGGAGCCGTGAATCAACAATTATTATTTGAATGAAAATACAAAAAAATCACAATAACCTTTGATTCCATTGTCAGCACTTTTCAGGCTGAATAAAAACAGTTTTGTAAGTTCAGACAAATATTGCTAAACGCCCATACAATGTGTGTACTTTTGTTTGATTTTTTACACAATTTTGAGTACAGTTGCAACGTAAAATAATGAGTAGATTATAATAATTTAAATTAATTAAAAAGTACAGTCATTCATTAGAAAAATTCATTCAATGGCTGTGTCCCTGGAAGTATACTTTCAAAAAAGAGGATCTTTCTCTAAGGAAGATGGTATAACAGCTCTCATAATGTTGTCTCCAAATACAAATTGTATGTAAGAAGACTTGTGCTGTTGAAAATCAAACACTTTGTTTATTGTTGTTCCTTTTGACTTATAGTTTTTAATACCCGAAGTAAACGGACTTATTTATTTCATTACAATGCCTATATCCGATATATTTTTGGAAGCAGTCTTGCCTTTCTTCCAAAAGAAGTTGACTTCGTCATATGATTTATATAGTATGTAAGTATTATTTTTTATGTATTTTGAATCATCTGGAATTTGTTTACAATCCATATAACGCGCAAATCTTAATTCTATAGAGGTCCTTTCACTCTCTTTACTAGTATTTTAATGAAAACATCATGGAAAATTTGACCGAATACTGGCATTTGATTATCTTTAATAATTAATTAGTTATGATTGTTTTAATGGCTTGATTGATCGAGTTGAATGACAGTTTTCTATATTGCTGGTCTCATTTATTTAAGTCCTACTGCAGCTGGCTTTCGTCTTTTTAAAAGTGTTTTACAATGTTTTGGTTTGTTGCAGACAAAGAGCGGCCCAGTGGCAAGGGGCAACCGCAATTTCAAATTGCTACGCCTAGACCGCCTTTTAATTGAACATGCACATAGAAAGAGAATTTCAGCATACATTGAACAGAAGGATACCAACAACCACACACACACTCGTACATAGTTGCAAAGAAAAATTGTAACATGTTCAAGTATTAATGGTGGCATATTTGTTGTGTGTGTGTGTGTGTGTTTGTGTGTCTTTATGTGTGTCACTTTTGTAATTAAAAACTTTGTCGTATTTCGCAAAAGTTTCCTTCCCCAAATCTACAGCATACGGGCGGGCATCAAGAGTTTCCTTTACTGCGGTTTTGTGGATGGGAGGAGTTCTTGGCCAGCTTGCTTTTATTGCAGCAACACCTGCAATTTCCACTTCAACAGCTACTTAGTTGCATTTTATGTTCAGTTCGAGCAACGAAACTTTCTGCCCTGCAAGTCTTGAGGAACCAACTTAATCGCTCAGACAAACATTTGAGAAGCTGTGCAAAGCTGTTAATGGCTTTTATTTTAAATTAGGTTAACGTTGTTGAATATATGGAATGTATAGTTAGTAACCATTCAAAAGAGCAAGCATGTGCGACAGCAAAGCCATAAGGGAGTTTGTATGATGATTCTGCTTCTTTTGTGCAGCTCAAGAAATGTGATTTCTAAGACATAAGGTCCACCGAGACCCCACAATTAAAAGTTATTGAATTAACTTTTTTATCATATTTTATAGAAAAACAATTGAATTTAAATATTTTAAAAAAATATTAAAATTTTAAAAAGCCCGATTGAGATATTCGAATTGTAAAGGAACGCAAGCGCAAATTTTCCCGTTTAAGATATTTATATTACACTTTTGTTTTGACTTTTTCATTGACTTTTGCTAGTTAAAATGTTCCTGGTAACTCAAAGAGTCAAAAAAGAATGCATATGCATAAATGCATATTAAAAATCTTTCAAAAAAAAAAGAAGAAAAAAATATTATCACATTGGAAAAACTGTGCCGTGCGAATCCGCTTAAAATTTACTTGCAGAAAATGTATAAATAATTTTTGGGTAGAATGAAAACCATTTTAAAAAGACATCAATGCACAACTTTCTAAAACTAGTCACATTGATATATTGCCTCAGGTTTCGCTAAAATCTGAGTTTGAACTAGTGGCCGTGAAAGCCACTTCTGAATTTATGCGAATACCGTGTTTTTATACCCTGTACCCGTAGGGTAAAAAGGGTATATTAGGTTTGTGCAAAGTATGTAACATACAGAAGGAAGCATCTCCGACCCCATAAAGTATATATATTCTTGATCAGCATGACGAGAGAAATCGATCTAGACATGTCCGTCCGTCTGTCCGTCCGTCTGTCCGTCTGGATGAACGCGAGGATCTCAGAAACTATAAAAGCTAGAATAACCAAAGTTGGCATCCAGATTCTCCTAGATCCGAGTAAGGACGAGTTTATTTTTTTTTTTTTAATTTTCCCCCCCCTTCCCCCGCTGCAGAATTTCGTCAATAGCGTCCACATTTCAAATGCTACCTAAACCAAACTTTGCACACATAATTTATATATAATTGTCTACTGTTGTTCAAAATTTTATTCAATTCGGTCAATTCTAAAAAAGTTATTAGCGAAACAAATTCTCGCCAGTACAACCCCCCCAAACTGCAGCAACAAGTTCGCTCTTCTTCTTCTTCTTTTTGCTGTTGCTATGGGCGCATATAACTCAGTGACGGAAGTTTACCTGGGTACAGGGTATTACACTGTCGGGCTTGCTCGACTGTAGCGTTCTCTCTTGTTTTTTTTACCATTATCTTGAAAAAGTTTCCCAAAATCAACATTAGAACCAATTATAGGGCTAGTTAAGAGTTGTAAGTTAACCTCATTAACAAAAAAAAAAAAAAAAAATCGCTTTCATTCGACTTTTTTCATGGAAATGCCTATATTTTATACAACTATGATAAGAAGATAAAACTAAGCTCCTTAGTACACTTTTAAGTCATAAAACAAAGCAGAAACATACAACTCTATGAATGATCCATTTAGCACATAAAGGTTGTTTTAAATAATTGGCCACTATATAGTAGAAATAGGAAGAAATAACTAAGAACAACTGTTTTAATTGAGCTTCATCCGTGTAGAGAGATATTAGAGAGCATTAGGCGTTCCTCCGCCAGGAAGCAGAAAACAGTTACTAAAAATCAATTACGCCAGAACTTGGCAACAAAAACCATTACATGAACAGACTTCGTCCGCTTGCAACCACTCGGCAAATACAAATTATGTGAGCAGCTACAGACAGTGGAACAACAAGACAACAACAATAGCAACAACAGCAGCTGCAACAACTAGCATGCCTGAAATATTGCACAAAATGTTTGTGCAACAGACAGGCGCACGCAAACGCAAACGCAAGCACCCACGCCCACATACATTGTGCAAGGCGCAACATTTTAACTAAAATAAACATTTGTGCAACAACAAGAAGAAAAAGTGAAGTACAAAAAATCAACAAAAGCGCAGCGCACACAGCCAGTAGGAAGAGCGAAATGGAGAGAGAGAGAGCAAGAGAAGGGGGGGTGAAAACAAACAACTCGTAAAAGTGCAATAGAAAAAAGGCAATGCACACAAATAAAAATCAGAAAAAGGGAACAAGCAGAAAAACAAAAACCAAAAAATTAAAACTAGAAAAAAAAAAAACACTACAGAGAAGAGGCGTGAAAAGTGGGCGGCGGCCAAATGGGCAAAAAGTAACAGCAGCCACGCCCCCTATTATTTATTTCGCATAGTTTTGCCAGTTTTATGAATGGGCTGTGACTGTGTGTGTGTGTGTGTGTGTACGCATATGTGTGTGTGCGTGTGTGTGCGAAGGCTCGTTATAGAGCCTCTCGACACTTGAAAGTGTCGCAAGCTCTATGTTTTCAGCTTTTTATATAAACAAAAAAGCAATGGGCCCTTTTATTTTCCATTTTCCATTTTAACGAGTATGTGCGTGCGTGCGTGTGTGTGTGTCTCTATGTGTGTGTGTGTGTGCCATGAATTTGAGTTTGTTGAACCAAAGCTGTTGTTTGCATGGCCCATTCAGATCGGCATTCAATAGACAGTACTTCAGCTTATGGCAACATCAGCAGCGTCCAACGAAAGCGAAAGAATCGCCCACAAAAATCAGCTCAGGTCATATTTTTGAAAGCCCCACTTTTACTTCTGATGTTCAGATCCGCAGCACTACGTCCGATGAATTAGCGAATGAATGAATCAGTCAGCACAGTTATATGCGATTGTATAAAGATTAAGGTTCCACAATCCAACAAATATTGTATATATTTTCAAGTATATTTTTTAAATAATTAATTCATTTTCATATGGAATGCATGACTAATTGAAATGGTCAAGCTGATAGCTCTAATCTGGAATAATGATTCATATTTTTCATATAGAAGGACAGGCGGATCTTTATCGATTTGTATGGTCATGCTGATCATATTTGTAATCATAACTATGGGGTCTGTCACGCCTTTTTCGGCCCTTTATACATGCATACTTTTTTGTAAGGGTATACAATAATTGGAGCATACAAATTGTTTATTTACGAAACTCTAGAAAAAAACTTAAAGGAATATTACAATACACCTAATTCTGTGTTTACACGGTAGATTGGTTCCGAAAAAGTCGACTAAAAAAAAAATCGTTTAAGAAATGACATTGAGCATGTTATTTTGAATCGGGCTAAATAATAAAATAATAAAGTCGAATAAAGTCGTGCAACCATATATAACATTTTTAATTTTCAAACCTTGTTAAATCTAAACCGTGTAAAAAAAGACCGTGTAAATACAGACTTACTTGTATGTGTGCGTGTACACACTTCTGGTTTTCCTTTTATAGACTTTTTTTAACATCAGCTTGCAAAGTGTTTCTTGAATAATTGAACTGAATAATTAATAACTAAATTATTTTTATTTTCGTTCACTAGAAATTTATTCATATTTTTCAATCCTTCATATTACGACGATCTCTTAGTTCTCTAGACTGGTGAATAGGGATGCTGTTGTCTTTTTCCATGAAAAGATTTTGTGGTATATTCAAGGCAAAAGTCACATTGGAAATATATTATCCACAACATACTTATATGGGAAGTAGTTTTGATTTCTTGCTGGGTGTATAGTAGTTGGGTCGTCATCTTATTTTTTTTGCAACAGCAGCAGCAACAGAAGAGCCAATTTTCTCATCAACTCGTACATATCATAAGCAATTTTGACATGGATGGGCGCTATGCGTGCTATCTTCCTGACTAGTATGTGCACAACTATTTTTTCATTACGCTGTTTGCTAGATGTTTGTGTGTGTGTGTGTGTGTGTGTGTGTGTGTGTGTGTAAGTATCTCACACTCTAGCGCTCGTTACATTTTCATTAATGATGTAATTTCATGTCATTGTTATAAGCACCAACAATGCAACAACAACAATAAATGAAGAGCATGGCGTATTTCCTACTTGACACAAACGACGACATCAGTCTGTCAATCAGTCAGTCAGTCAGTCCTTTCATTCATTCCGGCAGTCAGTCTGCTAGTCTGTTAGTCAGAGAGTGCGACGCTCACTTGACTGACGACCCAAAAGTGCTTTTGACTTTGCAGTCTTCCTCTTCCATAACAATAGCGCGAATATATACAAGTATTATGCTATTGTTGTTTTTGGCTTTAGTTGACAACGCCAGCATTGCAACAGCAAAAACAGCAACAACAACAACAACAGCAACAACAACAACAACGGCAACAGCAAAAAGTTTGAAATTCAAATTAATTAAAATTTTTTCCACTCATTTTCCCTCATTGCACACAAAAGTTTTTACTGCTGCCACTAAGAGCTTGACTGGAAATATATACAGACACACTATATAGTAGATATAGTATGCCTTAGATAGTTACTTATACATATATGTATGTAGATACCGACTGGCATTTGTTCAAGCCGCTGCTCAAGATCATCGCTTGAGGAAGACACCACTTATGGTGGAAACCCAAAATAAACGACTTGCCCCACGTCTTCCTGCTCTCTATATACAGATAAACGAGTATGTATGTATGTATGTAAGTATGTTTCCAGCCTGACTGCGCATTTGCATGCCTGCCTTCGGTGACTTTTACTGCAACTAGCTTTGAGTATTTAAAGCGGCGCCTGCTTGGCACAGATAAGCAGCCCCAAACAGCTGCCAACTGAACTATTAACCCCCCACCCTAGGCACATCCACGCAAGCACACACACACACACACACACACACACACACACACACACACACACACACATACAATCAAGGAGTCTCTTAAAGATGCCTAGAAACTACGCCAGCCAGCTAACAAGTTCAATGTGCCCAACTTTTTAGCATTATGCAAAGTTACAGCCATCAAATAATCTAAGCGAAGGGAGCGCAGGGAGCACAGGGAGGCCAGGAGCAGCCACATCCTTGCAGTGTCAAACTATGCCTTGCACTTGACGGTGGCTGAATGCCTGAAGATGGCGCCTTGCATTCGACTAGAGAGAGAAAGATGGAGGGAGGGAGGGAGGTAGAGAGAGGATGGCAGAGGTTGAGGACACATAAAACTTTAGTGCCGCTGCAACAAACAGAGGCGCCCAAGGACCAAGAAGTTGACACAAAATTTGCACTCTATTCCTTTTGTCCCTCTTCCTGCATAGCCAGCTGACGTCAAGTTTGTTTCTTTATTTCCTCCATAGATATAGTCTCTAAAGCATTAAATATCCATAGAAAGTGCATAAAACGGAATATTATAGTCATGATTATAAAAATGTTGTAGCTTTTGTTATTATAAAAAATTTATGGCATAGCTGACTAATTTTGTTAATTCATAATTATTAATCATTTTATTTGATACAAACTCTTTGCTGTACAATGTGAATATTTATTAATGGCCTTTCTAACATGCAACATTTGTAAAATCTAAAACAAACCTAACCATCTCAGTTATCACAATAGTATTGAGACATGTTTTGTACTTTTCAGTTTTTAAATTATTTTATAGATTGAAGGATTCCTGCAAAAAAAGAAAGGGATTAACTCCTCATCATCAAGCTGCGTAGACTTTTCAATTATAAGCACATACAAGTACACATCACGAGATTTGCTTTATCGCTTTCCCCTTCGGATGTGAAAAATATTCTCGAGAAGAAAAAATAAACTGTTTTTTTTTTCCACTTCCTGCAGAATAAGTGGTTATTAAAATTCTTTTTTTGAACGTTTAGAAGTTCATCGCTGACTTTACTTTTCTTTTGTTGTTAAATGCTAGTTAAAGAATCTGCATTCTCTGTTTTTGGAAACCATTTAAAAGTTTCTGCCTATTGTCTAAATAAGAAATGTTCAAATTGCAGCCCAGTATCTGCCATCGAACAGTGGGAATGTTTCGGAAAATCGTGTGACAAAAGTGGAACGAAAGATTTAATTTTTCATGGACGTGTTCAGTGGCTCTAGAGTCTACGCATTAGTTCAGATATAATTGTCTTTTTTGAGAGAAACGTGCAATGGAAAAGTAAAATTAAATAATAAATAAATGTTCATTAAGACGATTTTTTACTGAACTAGCAAGCTCTTTATAAGGACTTGTTTACTGCCGGCTAATGCTTTAACTGGCGACTTATAAATCAAATAATGCTTGCGAAGGCTGATATGCCAGATTAAACCAAGCAGTGCAAATAGAAGAGGAGTAGTAGCAATACTTTTTATAGAAGCTCAAGCGTTTATTTTCAAATTTCAAATTAAAGTACAATATTTTCCGAATTTAAGCTTCCGTTAACCAAAAAATCCTACGAATTCGGAAAGCTCTAAATTTGAATCAAACAAATAACAATCAAAAAATTGGGCATCATTTTAACAACCGAATCATTTTTCCCATTTTACCCCAAATGGGGTAAAATTTCTTTTTAAGAAATGGCCGCCAGCTCCAGCTGCCGTCTTAGATTTAAACTCAGTCGTGAAGCCAGGGGAGCAACGCCCAGTTTTACATTAACTCTCACATACTCGTATTATTTCAAGGGCATTTCTTGCTTTTAGCCCTTGCCTGTAGCATGCATGGGGCGAGCGATCTTTCCACATAAATCAACGTCGGGAATAGCACCGTTGTGGTTTTCTGGTTTGGTCTGGTCTGGTCTTTGTTTTCGCTGCTGCTTGCATTTCCTACTCTGCATCCTAGCAGAAGCATAAAGGCGAGCTGCAAGGACGACAAAGGCAGCACAAACACGAACAATGGCAACACACACACACGCAAAAATGAAAAACGTTTCTCTGCAGTTTTTCCCATTTCACTGCCAACGTTGACATTTGCATTGCAAATTTATGTTCGCCCCAAATTTGGCCAGACTTTTATGAGGCGGCAACGGAGACAGTGCGCCGCAAACGGAGACGGCGCACAGTGGCAGGAAAGAAGAAGAAGAAGAGGAGGAAGAAGAAGAAGCATAAGAACAGGGGCTGTCAGGGTTGGTCAGACAATCTTAAATATGCAAAGGCTTTTATTAATTTTCAGCTCGGCTTTCCTTCCTGCCGACGCGTCGCCTCGTTGTGCATGCGCAAAATTTGCAATTTTAATTTGTCTAATTTGGCGCAAGGAAAATTATGCAACTGCATCGGACGGAAAGCTGAGAAAAGTGGCAGCTACTTTGCAACAATAAGATGCCATATTGCAAGACTACTTCCTGGATCTGATGTGCGTGGCACCGGCATCGGCAACGCACAATGGCATCGAATCGAAATCCTTTTTTATTGCGCTTATCCCCGTTTTTATGACCATTATTAAACCATCAATTTCGCATAAGACCCGGCCCAGGCAGCCAGGCAGCCAGCCAGCCAGCCAGGAAGGCAGCAGGCTCGGAACATCAATTTGACATTACGAGAATGCCCTGTCCGGCCCTGCCCAGCCTAGCCCTGACAAGCCCTTAACCGAGTCCTTTGCCCCCTCCATTGCCACTGCCTTGTTGTTGTCGTTTCTGCTTTGTTTGTTTGTTTTGCCATTTTGGCATACTATTAGAAGCGCATTTGGAAAAGGGTTGACTTGCGCGTTCCATTCATTATGTCGAGGGTTGTCAAGTCCAAACATAGTTTTGTCGCTCGCAATCGGCAGCAGTGAACTCGAGTCGGAAAATATTTTCATATTTCATTCATTCAATTCATTAGAATTTAAAGAAAACTAAAGATAGCAGATCCAGAGTAAAGCTACGGTCAGACATGCAAATAATTTGCACACATTTGAAGTAATGAAGTATGTTCAAGACATACATACTTGTTGTACAAATTCTTTGCCTGTCTGACCATAGCTTAAGGCAGAGAAAATGAGGGCTAGAGAGAAGTGGAGCGTTGGCTAGTCGAGGCAAATATATCGCCTTTGTTTGTTCAAGGAACAAACCAACAAATATTAATTGAAAACCAAATAAATTGTAGGATGGAAAAAAGAGGAAAGCTTGGTTCAATCAAATTTTAGGGCTTTCTAGTCTCAGTGCTCTTGCCAGGATATTTTTCGAATGAAGAGCGACAAATTAAAAAGTATAGCATACAAGCATTTGCTTATGGCTATATCCTCCAACCTCTTCTTAAATTAAGTTTTTTTAAAATTAAAAACGCTTCATTGGGGACATAAGAAATACCTAATCTTTCGCTTACGAATATTATTTCTGCATCATTATTTTCTATGTAAAATGAAAGTACACATTAAATAAAACTTAATTTAAAATATATTTATAGAAGAAGTGCCCAAGTCTTTCTAGTCTCATTGCTCTTGCCAGGATATTTTTTGCGGATGAAGAGCGACAAATTAAAAAGTATAGCAAGCAAGCATTTTTTCATGGCTATATCTAAGTTAAGTTTTCTAAGTTTTCTTAAATGAACTGTTCATTAATTTAAAAATGCCGAATGAATTCGGGACATAAGAAATACCAAATCTTTTTTTTTCTGCATCATTATTTTCTATGTAAAATAAAAGTACACATTAAAAGAAACTTAATTTAAAATATATTTATAGCACATACAAGTGCACAAGTCTTCTTGCATTTGTTACCATTGGGTATACGGGTATAGTATGTACGAGTATGTTGTTGAAATTAATTCCAAACTACCTGTTCAACCATGCTCTTTCATTTTGAAGTGCGGAATATATTCTATATATTCCTGGTCTTCTTATCCGAATGCTAATGAAACGTAACCGCAGTTTTTAGCCACACTCCTATACTAGTCCCAATTGAATTTTACAAATTCCCGACAAATCTGTGCACTACAAACGGCATATGAATATATTTCGCTTTTAAATTTTTAAATTAAATATGTATAGTACGCCTGCATTAGAGACGCACACACTGGAACATACAAGCACACAAGGATCTATAGAGTAAATAAGGTTTTATGCGCCAGCAAATTTCTGTCAAGATTTGTGCAAAACTTTTTGCCACAATGCTCGAACACAAACACACACCGTCTGGCTTCCTATTATTGTATGCGTGTGTGTGTGTCTGTGTGTGTGTGTGTGTGTGTGGTTGAGTGTGTTTGGAGCTGCTGCGTGGGCGTTTCTCAAGCGTCCCAAGGGAATGTTTTCTGTGGACGAGACGACGATGCTCTTGACTGCTCCTGCTCTGTTCAACCTCTGCCTGAGCTTGCCAGTTTTTGGCTCTGTGCCGTTTTTGCGAAAGTGAAGACGGAAATCGGTGTGTGCTGGCAAAAGCAGCGCCGGCAGCAACAGAAGCCACAGCAACAACAACAACAATAAACTTCACTTTCCTTTCCCTTTGTCAACCACTAGCAAATGCCTGACTAACGCAAACACACACACACACACACACACACACACACACACAGCTATAAAGACCGCCCAATAGACAAAAATGAAAATAAACGCAATTCAAAAATCCAAAAATGTTTTCTTTTTTCTTTTTGCTTCATATGACACTTTCACAGACACACACATGTACACACACACACACACAGACACCAAAACTTTCACGCACACAAAAAATCTGTTGGCCGGAAGCTGCACAAAAAACGGAAGTGTACCCCCAGAAAACAAGAGCACAAAAAGCAGTTGCCGAGACAGAGGGGAGCGGGCATGGCTGGCAACAGCTGAAAAAAAGGCGTCAGTCGCAGAAATGACAACAACAACAACAACAACTCATACATATAGCACTATATACATACATGCAAAAGGGTGCTCTTTGGGCATCTCAACAAATTTTAATTAAAACAAAAAAGATTTCTTTTTTGAATTTGCAAAAAATTTCCGTTGCAAGTTAGTATTCCCTTGAATAAAGTGCGCCACAAGAAAATTAGTATGATACCCTGCCCTCGTAGGCTTAAAGGGTATACTAGAAAGTCTGTAACATGCAGACTCAGGTGTGCCAGATCCCATAATCAAGAGACGAATCGACGCAGACAAGTCTGTCTGTATGAACACCAAGAACTTTTGAATCACAACGGCTAAGGATTGTCTCGTGCAATTACAAGCCATAAATAGACTCATTATTTTATATAGCTGCCATAGGACCGATCGGTGTAAACTTAAGATTAGCAGAATAATTTTTTTGTTTATGCAGATATCTTGAGCAAATCTGGAATTTACGAATTTTTAATGATGCTTTATTATATGCTGATGTTTTATTAAAATCTGCGCACCATACCATATAGATGACATAGGAACAATCGGGTGCAAAAATTAGGCTTAGTACAAAAAATGTGTCTGTTTATTTTGATATTGTAACCAAATTTTGAATTTATTAACCTCCAAAATCTGACGTTTTATAAAAGTTGGTAAACTATAGTCGTATCCAACAGCTGTCATAGACAAGTTTGGTACTACAAAGTTGATTTTAATTGAAAGACTGTAGCGGGTAGAGCGCATTCAAGAGTCGCACTGGCATGACTTTATCGCTCTACTCGCCGTAGCTTCTGGACTCCACCTGCTCCCTAATTGGTGCAACTAGGTTTCTATGCTATATGCACCTTATTGCTTGCATGTTTTTAAATATCTATATAAATATCTATATATTTATAGAAAGTTTACTAAAGCCTATCTTGCTTTCTTGATTGCTATGAACAGATTTATTTAAATAAATTGTACAAATAGGTTTCTATAATTTATGGACTTTATACAGCTATTGATACGGTTCGTATGGGAAGCGTGAAAAAGGGCTTAAATGCGTCGTAAAAATAAGTTAATAGTTAAATAATAAAAGCGTTAAATCAGTTATATTGAAGCAGAAGGCTAGTATTATTTTTATTCCCAATTCTAATAAACATTTAGATACAACTAATAAAATGTAACATTCACTTAATATTTCTAGTAAAGTAAGTTGAAACTCAGCACTGAGCATAGAAATTATGTGTAATGGGAAAAAATGATTGAAAAGTTGTGAAATTAACATTTAAAAGTAATATTTTTAACAAAGTCATTTGAGCAATGCTCTTCTTCTATTGTAACTGCTGTTGTTTGGTATTGTTATTAATAACCTTTTGTGTTATATAGTATAGTATATAATAGATAAGGAATTGGTACAAAAATAATATTTATAATCTAAGATATTTCAGGACCAAGGCAATAAAGGCATAACACTTAAGTTAAAATAAATATGTATTGCTTGTTCGTATTATGTTTCCCCTTTCCTAACTATTCGAATGAGTAAAGTTTTTGTTAAAATTATACGTTTTTTGCTATTTTGCAAAGCGGAAACATTAAAAACAAAAACACCCTCTATTGCACACACACACACACAGACAAGAGGGCGAAGGCAAGCATTAAGTATACGCCATGTGTTGCTTTTGCAATTTATGCGCCTGTAAATGGATCAGACCCACAAAATGCCAAGAGAAGCAACAAATGCTCATATATATATGTACATGTCTATATGTATGTATATTTATGTATATATATTTATGTATACATATATATTTATGTATATATATTTATGTATGTATGTAAGTAAAACTGAAAGGTAAAAACCGACAAGCAAAAAACTTTCTTTCTAAAGTTGGCGACGGCTGCTCATTGTGCTATATCTTTAGGCGACAACAACAACAACAGCCATTTTGGGAATGCGACAGCAGCAGTAACAGCAACAACAGCAACAACTGTGACAAGACGACAAGCGTACATGTCTGATACTGCTGCTGGGGGCAGACGACAAAGCACAAAGCACAGGAAAAAGGTAAAAGGCATGGCAGTAGGTGGTGGACTGGAGTGGCATGAAAGGGAGCGGAGGGGAGGAGACGGTGTGGAGCGACCAGGGTGGCAAGCAACAGAAAATCAATACAATTTGGCAGATACATACATAGGGCACACACACACACACACACATACACACGCATACACAAACGTGAAGGCGAAGCAAATTTTATGCGGTGTCTGCAACTTGCGCGCATTCTGTATACGCAATGTTGTCCGGCAGGATACAGACACGGCGGTCAGCACACGCTGCCCGGCAATATAATGTGTGGGTATACATATTCCGGTATCATTGTTTTTTTTTTTGTTGTTTCTGCTGAGCAAGTGAAAATGAATGCAAACAACAAGTGAAAATCGCAATGCTGGCTGCCGCCCACAAAACACATACTTCATACATATGTATAAAAGAGTATGTGTGTGTGTGTGTGTGGCAAGCCCTTTCAATTTTGATTTCAATTTGTTGTTGTTTTTCGTTTTATGAATTGCGTATGCAATAGCTCGCTGACGATTTGACAGACTTTCAGTTTGTCAGGCTTAAAACACGTTGTGGAATTATTTATGCTTGTGGGCGGCTTTTATTGGTTTTATGTTTTTTTGTTCTTGTATTTTTTTTCTGACCTACTTGCGAGCTCAACATTCATTGAATGTCCTGTGTTTGTGTCTCAGTGTGTGTGTGTGTGTGTGGTTGTCTGACTCTCTACATTGAAGTTATTTGCCCTTTCAATTTTTGATGTGGCATCTGTCCAAAGTCGCTCGTTTAATCAAGCGGCACTGATTCAATTAAAACGAGCACAGCTCTCTCTCTCCCACTCTCTGTCTCTCACTCTCCCCCTTCGTCCTTGTGTACGCCATGTAGTCGACGTGCTAAACAAGCTGGCCATGGCATGTCCTGTCCTGGTTACTCACTGTCGGGAGCTGCACGTAATTGCACGGAAAATTATATATGTAGAGACCTCGCCTGCACCGACTTGACGTCATGCTGACTTAATGCGGTGTTTTGTTCAAAGAAAAAACTCAAATTGCATTTAAGTGACTGTTTTAAATTACATTCTGGGTGTGTTGTTGTGGTTTCCAACTCGGCAAGATATCTCTGAAATATTATTTTTCTATGTGTTTTATTTTTGTTGAGCTTTTAAGTTATTTTTTTAAAAGTTGTAATATCCTGCTTGATGCTTTAATGATAGCTTATATTTGTTTTAAATTAAGTAGATAAACCATTTGTTTAAGTATAGATCTATTATTTCAGCTGAAATAGGCGCTTAAGTTGAAATATCGTCTATGCTGATTATTTATGTGTTAACGTGGAAATCAAACATAAATATTTCAACAAACAATGCTGTTATCTTAACTAGAAGCGCTATCCGATCTGTAATATTCTATATTTAATTTATAATTTTCTGTTGGCTGAACGAATATTAGTTTGATTCGAGTTTGTCAATATTTTTCTTGCAACACATCGTAAGATGACAACAATAACAATATGCGAATAAACAAAGAAATATATAACTACATACATTAAACTGATAGCAAAGGATATTAGAAAAATGCAATCGGAGGACACAACAGAATCAAACCCTAAACAAAGTTGGCCCCGTTGAACGAAGTTACAAGAATAATCGTAGCCAGACCCGACCATTTCAGATGGCAACGATTCAATACAAAATCGATTTAATGGAACCTTTTATTAAAGGCAAACTCAAGATTTTTTGTAGATCAAATCAAGATCTTGGAATTCAAGGCTCACGTTCAAAATAGTTAGACTATAATTTATTTCTTGATTGATAGTCATGATAAATATGTTGAGTTATCTGCCAACAACAGCTGCAGAGCTTGAGTAGAGATTATATTCATGGCTATAACTTGCTTCCTAATTGATCTATCATAATAAAACTTGGTATACTTAATATACAGAATCACAACTGGATGTGACTACCAAATTTTAGTTCAAAATTCCAAGAATTGGGTGAGTTGGAGAGTGGGGCGTGTATCGGGAAAAATAAACAAACTTGCCCTTTATTGGGCTTAGGAGAATCTACATACCAAGTTTGGTTATTCTAGCTCTTATACTTTCTGAGATACTTGCGTTCATACAGACAGACGGGCAGACGGACAGGCGGACATGGCTCTATCGACTCATCTTGTCATCCTGATCAAGAACATATATACTTTCTGCGGTCTGCCAGGCCTCCTTCTGTATGATAGATGTACACTTTCGCACAAAACTAATATACCCTTTGGGTTGTTGTTGCATGAAAAGAATCGAAAAGAACGAATTTTATAGGGCAGAATCGAATCGAGTTCCAATTAGAGTATCACTGCTCGCAGATTGCCGCACTTACATAGAACAACTAAAGCGCAATGCTGCCCATTTCAATTGAATGCTATAAATGCAATTTAAACCCCAATTAATTTGAATGATTCGAGTCGGGTCCGCTTTTATGCAGCGCGCATTGACAATTTGCAGATGCGCTCCGTCTTCAATGGAAAGCCAGTCTACGTGTATGTTGGCCATCAGTGGCCTGACATTGGCAAGTCAGAGCTTATAGCTGGCAGCGTAATCGCGCTAACCAAGCGTGCCAGATCCACACATACACTGGAAACTGTTGCAGCCAGATGCATGCAACACAGCAGCATAATTGCTGTAATGCTTGGTGCCGCAATCTGTTGCAAACAGAACGAAACAAGCCCGGCGCTGACAGACGCAGGCGCAGGTGCGGCAGCGACGGCAAGACGGGACGGAAGGGGGGAGGGGCAGAGCCGTTTGTCTGAAGCGGAAATGTAGGAGAGTTAGCGACGATGAGGATAACGATGGCTAGGACACAATGAGGACAGCAACAATGGGAGAGGCAGACAAATGCAATTTGCCTTCCACAATGGCTGCATTAAGGAATAAAGCGACACCTGCCGGCAGGAAATTGCACGAATTGTTATTAAACAACAACATGGTGCGTACTCCAGGGTTGTAGCGGCAAAAAACCCTGTGCATTATGATGTGACACTTTGGTTGGCCACGTGTCGTATACGCAATGGAAGCCATTAGGCAAGGGCCAGCCCTAATGACAATGCTAACGATTATAAATGAGACGACAGTTTTGTTTGCGGCATGCCAGCAATGCAAATTAAAAGTTCGCGCACCAGGCCCCGTCACCAAACGTTTTGTTCGATGTCCAACTTTACGGATGAGGCACTCATTGAGCGCACGAGTCGCAAAGTTTGCGTCGCTACGATGGAACTGCTAATTCAATAGTGAGTGGCAGAATGACAGCCAATGCTCCCCAACTTTTTCCACAACTCCTACTGATTGGTGGTAGTGTCTGGCATAACAGCACACAGCGGGGGGATTTGATTGAATGGACCAAAGTTTGCGGCTGCTTAATTCGCATGCTGACAGGTGGGCCAGGAACATTTCTTCTCTGTTTCTTCTGTTTATAGACTCGCAAAAACTTGTATATAAACTATAGATATGTTTATCAAAAGGCGAAGAATGTTGGATTCATTCTCCCTGAAGGGCACTCTTTAATTCGGACTCTACTCATTTAGAGTCCTTTAACCTATCAACCATTTCTTGTACCAAATACTTAATATAGATACATACTAAGGAAACACTCAACAATTGCAATTTAACAGTCGATGTGCGCATAAGGGGGAAAAAAGGTGTAGTTGATGTTTCCATAATTTATTTTTTATTTATGAAATGCTCCTTTGCGATGTGAAAACGACAACAAAAAGAGCTTCCATAATATAGTAGTACTCATAATAATTCGGTTTTAAAGCTTAAAAATCTAAACTGACATACTATATTTAAGAATAGATACTATAAATATATACTTGTATATATGCTAAACAACTAAATTATAAACTAATAAATGAAAACCAATTGAAAAGGCAAAAGAAAAATATACATAAAACCGAAATCGAATCTGCCAACCGAGAATTATAGATATTCATAAAAATAAACACAAGCAAAATCCAGAGAGAATGAAACAATAAAGAAGATGAAAAAGAATGAGACAAAAATGAATGAATGGGGGAAAAATTGATTCGCTGTTAATCAATTTTAATACAACCTTAAATGAAGAAAAATAGTAACAAATAAATTACGTATACAAGGTTTTGGAGCTGTGGACAATATTAATATTGCAGCGGGGAAGGGGAAAATCAATTAAATAAGATGAGCTCGTATTGCCTGGACTAGGAGTGCTCTTATATATCAAGTTTAGTATACTCGCAAGTGGTCTCAGGTGTTTCCGACTTTCAGACAGCAAACGAACAGCTGGGCGGACATGTCTAGAACGAATCGATGAATAATATATATATGCCTTCTGCTTGTTACATACTTTGGCAAATTGCAATTTAGTGTTTTAGTGTAATGTTAGATTATAGGTAAGCTATCTATCTATGCATAGCCCAAGGGTGGACTCTGACTAAGTAGTACTTGATTGCGGGTTTAAATATATTCGTTTTGTTTCACCTTAATCGAGAGTACATTTGCTTTGCTTTGAGAAACTCTATGATTTAAGTTAAAAACTGCAACTAGCGAATCTGAGTTTTGCAAGTGCTTGATTCTGTATCTGTGGAGTTAAAAAGTGTTCTACTGATGAAGGGAGCGTTGTAGTTGCAAAGTTTTGAGGAGATGTTAGAAGGTGAATCGAAAACGAAGGCCAATGATCCTAGACAGTTCTGAGTGATAAAGTCCAAGGCTCTGCTGCTTATTTTATTGATGCATTTGAAAAGCTTTGACCATGTCTGTAATGGTGCAGTTCTCGTAGCAGATTAGTCGCTATTTAAGGGTATGCTTTTTTTGATTCTTTTGTTTAAAGGTGTTATCTCAATGAAGCTTAATTATAATAATAAAAACAAGATAGAACGCTACAGTCGAGCAAGCCCGACAGTAAAATAGCCTGTACTCTCCACAAAAAGGAAAAATTAAAAAAAAAAAAAATTTAAAAAAAAATAAATTATTAAAAAAAATGAATGAATTAATTAATTAAAATAATTAATTAAATTAAATTAGAATACATGTTTATGTTCAGTTTTAACAGCACACATTTACATCACGTACCTATGCGTGTTTATATGCGTGTATGTATGCAGCAGAAAGTTGAACAAAAGCAGCAACAACAACAGCTGCGGGCAGCGCTGCCGACAGAGCTGCAGGCAGCGCATGAGCAGCGATTTTACTTATGGCTATAACTTTCTTCAGAATTGACCTATCATGATGAAATTTGGCACACGGACACATTAGTACTAACTGGATGTACCTACCAAAATTGATTTTTAAATTCCGAGAATTACGGAAGTTATAAGAAAAAATACGAATTGCGGGGGAGTGGGGGGGTGTATCAGAAAAAATAAACAAACTCGTTCTGCCTAGGGCTTATAGGAACCTTGATACCAATTTTGGTTATCCTAGCTCTTGTACTTACTGAGATCCTTGCGCTCATACAGACAGACGGACAGACGGTCAGACGGACAGACGGACATGGCTATATCGACTCGTCTTCTCATCCTGATCAAGAATATATATACTTTGTGGGGTCTGCCACGCCTCCTTCTGTGTGTTACATACATGCGCACAAAACTAGTATAGCCTTTCACCCTTTGGGTACAGGCTATAACAATGTAATTTGGGATTTCCCGCTTTACAGTTTTTCTTGTCTTCTTTATGAGAGTATGTATACAAACTAAGCTTGACGTTAATCGGATGAAAATTTTAGATATTTCAAACAAACGTTGGAGCCCGTTTTCCCCCCTTTGGAGTTCGAATTTTTCAAAACCTTCTTAGTGATCACTTTTACTGTGAGAGGGATCTAGCTCTTACCGTTTGGGCTGTGCGTTGATTGCCAATCACTCAGTCAGGACAAACTGTTTTATATACATACATATATGTATATAGAGATGACATTCTATTGCGTCTGCTTACTAGCATACTGAATGAAAAAGGATCTAAAAGGACTTGAATGCCTAACAACTTTGCATTGTTGATCTCTGAACGTAATGATGTCCTTGCTTAGATCAGAGCTAATCAGCATTAATTTTCCCCAACTTCGAAATATGTTGTAAGTGCAGAAAAATGGTTCATCGGAGATTGCATTCCTTAACCAGAACACTTAGAAAACAACAGGATAAGGATTTTTAGAATGGACAGGAATGCGTTCAGGCGGAAAATCAGTAGAAGACACAACAACAACAACAATAACAACAGATGCAGCGAGAGCAGCATATTTCCATTGTGCGATTTATCAATGAGAATCAGAGTCACGAGAACAACAACAATCAAGAAGCAGCCAAGCCGAGCCAAGCCAAGCCAAGCCAAGGCATGACAGCTGTCAAAGCACATGATGATAAAATCGCTGGCAAGTCGTCTGCCTGGCGAGGGGGGTCGGATGGGGGTGTCGAGAAAATTGTGGAGATAGACTGAGAGATGCCGTATGTGTGGGTGAGATTACGCGCCAGCTACGTGCCGGAGCCGTGGGCTAAGACGAAAACGAAACCAAAGCTAAGCGGTGGTTAAGAAAACAACAACAACAAGAGCAAGGAGAGCAAAAGAAGGGCGAAATATTTCCGGCACGGTCAAATACACTTGCACTTCATGCCATTAGAAGAGTAAACGAGTGAGAGCGGGAGAGCGCGAGCGAGCGAGTGAGAGAGGTATGGGAAATGTGGCTAAAAGGTATTATCATCAACCTCCCCTAGATGGAGCGCCAATGCTGCAACCAACACTAATAAAAAGGAAGTTGAAAGCCATAAGCTGAAGCTGAAATTGGAACTCCAAAGCTTGGCGATTGCTGCCATAACGACAACAACAACAAAGCACATCAGTCTGATGATGATGATGGTGTGATGGTGATGGCGATGGCGACGACGATGCCGGCGGGGTTCGGGAAGGGTGGGGGACGGGGAGAGGATGGGGAGGATAGAGGGGAGACAGCAATTGCACTGGCAACGATGTTGTTGGCAACATAAAGTTGTGTTTAAACGGATTTCATCACTGAACGAATTCAATTGAATTTATCAAAACGCTTCAAAAACAACCCTCAACTGCGCTCTCTCGCCCATAAATGAGGGCTGTGCCCAAGAGCCTGCCGCCTGCTCCATCTCTTTCCTTGTGCTTAATAAGAAGTTCTCAGTCTTGCCTTTGCAAATGCAATTAATCATTCTGCTTTTAGCGCCGAAGCATCAAAACACTCAACGCGCTCCAAACTTTTTTGTTTTTATTGTCTGACCAAGCTTTAAGGGGGGCGGGGGGTGCGAGAGACAGACTGAGAGCACGAATGTGTCTGGGAACGTACTCGTAGTGGCAGAGTAGTGAGTGCTCTTCAACCCTATTTCAACTAAATGAAGCCTTTGGCATTGGCAATGACAATGGCTTGACCAGACTAACTCATATCATCAATTTCTAAGCTAATTACAACCCTTTAACCATCCAATTTCCAATTTCCACGCTCACATCATTGCCCAACCGCACGTAATTATGTCTATCTGTCTGTCTGTCTGCCTGGCTGTCTGCCTGTCTGTCTGTGTGTGACTTTTTAACTTTCGACACCTTCGACTCTTTCAGTCGTGTGTCCAACCGACCACCACCATCAACAACAACAACAATAACCGTAACTGACCAGCGCTGCATCAATCCGTATACATACTTACATGCTATGCATATGTATGGTTGTGTGTGTGTGTGTTTTAACTAACTAACTTAATTGATTGTAAAGCCACATCGGCCCAGCTGGGGGCTTAACAGCGTGCTCTGAACCCTGCGCATTTATTTAGCTGATTTGATTTGTTTTGCATGTTTATTTTCGAGGGAATTAACTGATTTTTGATTGCGACCGTATTGATATTAAAGGGTTTAGGGTTGAGCTGACCCTTTTCGATTATGCTACTTTCACACATTTTCAGATTATCGGTTGTGCAGACAAGGATTGAGATACTATTTAAGCAAATAAATCTAAAAAAAAAATGGAACTTTCCTTGCTTAAGTCTCTGTTTAATATATCTTTTATTAGAAAAGTATATTTATAGATTTTATTCAAAGTTCATTAATCCCAATTCTAAATATCAAATGCAGGGTAACAGGCGAAACGTCCGTCTGTATGAACATCGAGTTCTTTTCTACCATAACAGCTACGAACATCAAACTTTGTATGTGGACATGTTCTATCCACATGCACAGCAGGTTTATTACAAACCATATATAAACTGATTATTTTATGCTATGGGACCGATCGTTTGAAAATGCACTTTTATTAGGGCTCTTGGCTTGCCTTTCTTCAAAACCAATTTAAATTTATTTCTACTTGTTGGATTTGCGGAGCAAGTTCCTCCCTAAAGTACCCATCATTCCAATCGACCTCGATCTGCAATTGGCTTTGAAGTTATATACGTGCTGTACTGGTTCGATATGCAAATCGAATGATAAACCAATGAGGCCATGATGTTGGTTAGTTAGCAATCGGAAAGCCACCAACTAACATAAGTTATGCAGACACGTATGTAAACAGTAAATGGCCAACTGAAGTGTAAGGATGTAATCAAAGTGAGAGAGAGAGAGAGATAAAGGGAAAGAGAATAGAGACAAGCAATGAGACAAAACAAAAATTAACTGCATTGCAGAAACTATTATAATAAATATGTTGTAGGGGAGGTGGCCAGTGGAATTCATGTACACGTATGCACTATGTGTAGGTATAATTGTATATAGGCAGCCGACACATAGGTGTTTGGCTGTTTATTTGCCCATATCTATGTGCCCCTGTGTGAGTGTGTGTGTGGAAGTTGAAGGACGGACAATGGCAACGATTGCGTCGCCCAAACGCCAGCAGTGGCATTTAAAAAGCGGAAATCAGGCAGACTGCGTAAATAAACCACAGAGGCTTACATCCATATACCCACATACCTATGTATGTACATACATGCTATACATATGTACACACGTGTGCATGTGTGAGGGTGTGCAGACACTGTTGACATGCGACAAGTGCAATGTCGAAAGGGCGAGTGTGGGCGGGAGACACAGCTGGGCTATAAACTCATTTAAGCACAGCCAGAGTCCACAAATGCGCGCCATTACATGCATAGGTGCATACACTGAGAGAAAACGAAACTTGTTATGCACTGTACCAGCATTTTTGTCGTAAAGTATGTAACAGGCAGAAGGAAGCATCTCCAATCATCTTTATAATCAGCAAATCGATCTAGACTTATCTGTTCACACATATGCCGTCCATCTGTCCATCTGTCTATCCGTCTGTCTGTCTGGATGAATGCCTGGATTTCGCAAACGACTAAACCCTAAACGCATTGATCGAACTTGGTAGGCTCTTCTACTCTCTATATCGTGTATTTTATTTTGGATTTTTCCCTCCCTGCCAAGCTACAGAAATTTGTCAAAGTACGGTCCAAAATTTCACAACTTCTTCAACTAAATTGTATTCGCAATTTAAATGTAATTCTCAAAAATTTATTTTCAACTGTAGCTGATCTTTTTCTTTTCGATTCTGCTAAGCGAGCAGGGTACAGGGTATTTAACATTCTCTCTTGTTTTTGTAAAAATCGAATGTGCATAAGGTCCTGCTAAAATATTTCGCAACTTGTTGTTCTTTAACCTGCTTTCTTGAATCGGCCATAAACAATCAGTTGCTAACTAATTAGTTGCCCAATTATTCAATTTGTTTAGAACGTCATAATTTTGTAGTGGAATCCAAAAAAATATAGTACTTATTGCAGAGAAGTATATAAAATATTCGTTTATGATCATTTGTTTATAATAAATGCTTTCGCAGTCTGTAGTCTTTTGTTATTTTGGCAATTGAAATAATAAATTATCTGGAATAAATACCCTGCAGGCGCCACAGAGAATGTCGTAAACAAATAATACTCTAAACAGAGTTCGTCTAAAAGTCCGAAAAATGTTGTTTGAAACAAAAATTGGTTTTAATTCATCTCATGCTGACAAGTACTCCCAGGTTGCCAATCAATCAAGTTTAAATTACAAAAGAAGTGCAAGAGTGGGAAATGTATAACTTTTTCGAATGCATTACAAAAGAAAAAGTCGCAAAAGCAGAAAATTCTATTTTACTTAAACTTAAGTACATGATATTGCTTTTAAGCACATATCCGTTTCTTTTAATAATAAAATTATGCATTTAATATCAGTTAAAACTGAGGGTTTGCCTTCACTTCGCGGCATGAGAGCAGAACGGAAACAACTTCATTTTAGGAACAAAAGTTGTAATTAAATTTTTGAAATTCCTAATTTTTAGTGAGTTTTACGGCAAAAGTGGAGTGCAGTAAAACAATAGAACTTTATATATGAAATTATAGGCAGTGTTTTGGCTTCAAGTGTTTGATGTTTGCAAGCATGAGCATGTTGGCTGTATATTTAAGCCTTCAGCATAGGGTGTTCGTTTGTTCAATGTGGGGGTTAAGGGCGACTGCGGCCTACAACGTGCCACACCTTAAATAATTGCATGCGATGTTGCTTTGTGACAGCTTTTTTGTGTATTTTCAACTTGAGAATTCTTCCCTCTTTCAGTAAAATGTTCCGCACACTTAACGCACATAATGGGTGTTGCATTCGAACTTGAATTGCACAGGTGAGAGGTTATGTGAGCTGGCAAGCACAGCGCACTGACAATAAACTTGAATTACGCGACAAACGACTAAAGGAGTCGGCAAACATGAACATGCAACAAATGGATATGCAACAACAAAACAAAAGTACAAGACAAAGTAGACAGAGTAGTTGTTAGAGAGAGAGAGAGAGAGATACCTTTGTTATAACTTGATGAGCAGGACGACTTTCGACTGTTTGCTTCTAAGACTGTAACATGTACGCTGTGGGACTTATGAAGAAATTAAAACAAGTAGAAAAGCTAAAGTCGGGTGTCCCGACTTTGAAGTACTCTGTACATATGTGTAGAGGAATTATAGCAACAGAATCCAAAAAACACATTTTCTGCGTATTTAATTATTTATAAGGCATCTTGGAATTCAAATTTGATGTCCCTAGGTCTTATAGTCTACGAGATATAGGCGATTATACGAATGGCGTTACGGAAAAACCCCCACAGGGGGGAAGTTGGGAGGGGGGGGGGGGGGGTAATCAAAAAATAAAACAAACTCGTATCGCGTGCACACATAAGGCAACTTTGTGCAAAATTTGGAGTCTCTAGCTCTTATAGTCTCTGAGATCCAGGTGTTCATACGGACAAATGGACGGACAGACAGGGCTAGATCGACTCGTCTTGTCATGCTGGCATGTACATTTCAAAAAACTTCATTAATTAATGCATGCAACAAATCCGCATTTGTCGAATCTTAGATCGATTTAAATTTATTGATTCTAAGAAACATACACATAATGAATAATAATAAGCCACGTAATCCGAACATAGTTCATATATCGTAGACTGTAAGTCCAAGCCCTACTCCACAAGCTCGCATTAAAATTTCAAATACTTACAGCTTCGATTACAATATTTGTATAAAACCATAACGTATAGTACTTACGGGCATGCCTTAGAATGAAAATATGGAAGACTTGGAGATTACATACCTGTAACGAAATAGTAGAATCAACATTTAAATATAACCATTCATAGATATAAATAAATAATAAATCAATTCATTCAATAATTCGTAAAGCTTTATCAATTGTAATTAGTGTATGGAAAAGGCTACATAGACTTACAAATAAATGCTGTGTATTTCTAATTTCAAGGCAGTGCATAGCCCCAAATATTGAATAAAGAATGCTAAAGTTTTGAGAAGACATCCATTAAATGGCGACAGGTGGTCATACCATAAATATCAGCTTTATTTTAGACTAAAATAAACCTTACAGTGCATCGAAAGTTTCTTTATAGAATTTGCTTTAGATATCTTTAAAAAAAAAACAAGAAAAATGTTGGTACTTGATCATTCCTGTGGCCGCTATATGATATAACTACTTATATTTTAACCATAGACTTACAAATAAATGCTGTGTATTTCTAATTTCAAGGCAGTGCACAGCCCCAAATATTGAATAAAGAATGCTAAAGTTTTGAGAAGACATCCATTAAATGGCGACAGGTGGTCATACCATAAATATCAGCTTTATTTTAGACTAAAATAAACCTTACAGTGCATCGAAAGCTTCTTTATAGAATTTGCTTTAGATATCTTTAAAAAAAAACAAGAAAAATGTTGGTACTTGATCATTCCTGTGGCCGCTATATGATATAACTACTTATATTTTAACCAAATTTGTTTACGATATCAAAATGAACAGAAATATTTTGTAGGTAAAAATTGATTTTGGCACCTATCGCTCCTATGGCAGCTACATAAAACAACGAGGCTATATATGATTTGTAATAAACTTGATGTGCATATAGATAAGACAATCTTACATGCAGAGTTTGGTATCCTTGGTTGACCTGGCATAAAAGTTATCGCTGTTCATACATGCGGACATGTCTGTATCGACCTTTAATATGGAATCCTATACGCCTTCTTCTGCTTGTTACACACATTTGGCGCTTAGACGCTATCATCCTTCGGCTACTGATGGAAATTTGCGTGCCATAAATGTATTTAAAAAATAGAAGAAGTTTTTAAAAAGCGCAACCTTGTGTTTAGAAATTTTCCACAGATGCCTTGCGAGTATTACTGTCATTTTAATTTAATTGTAGAATAGTATGAGTCTTACGGTAGTCCGCTAGTTGTTTTTTATATATTTTTAGGACATGTTGGTACACATAAGCACTTTAATTAATTGCACAATATCTGCTGTAATTGCAGGACCTTTGAACCCGTAATGCCCGCAAAGCAGGAGATTGAGCGCAAGGGGGTGGCAAGGGGAGCCTCTTAGCTGCTAAACAGACAGCTTTATTTAATGTCATGACTGCCTGCGACTGTGACTTCGACTGCAAGCACAATTGTTGTTATTGCCTCATTATAAATAATCCCCGGTTCAGACAAGATGCACGACTGGCCATTGGTGGGCTGTTGTTGTAATTCTTCTAAATGTTATTAATGTTATATGCTGTTTGCTGTTGTTTTAACCCTCGGGCGCAGCGCACCAAGCAAATTAGAGCAGCGAACACATTTCAATTCTTATATCGCATTTTGTGCCAACTGATGATTGTTCCCATTTCCTGTTCCGTTTATGTGCGTTTTTTTTATACCCTGTACCCAAAGGGCAAAGGGTATATTAGTTTTGTGCAAGTGTACGCGGAACACACAGAAGGAGGCATGGCAGATTTAGCCAAGTCCGTCTGTCTGTCTGTATGAACGCAAGGATCTCAGAAAGTATAAGAGCTACAATAACCAAACTTGGTATACAGATTTTCCTAAGCCCGAGAAAGGACGAGTTTGTTCATTTTTTCTTATCCCCTCCCCACTCCACTCCTATTCACGATTTTCTATAACTACCGTAATTCTGCGAATTTTGAACTAAACTTTAGTATTCACATCCAGTTAGTACATATATGTCCGTATACCAAGTTTCATCATGATAGGTCAATTATGAAGATGTAAATTTCTGATGTAAATTTATTATATGCATGTGTTGAATATTTTACATTTAATTTAATTAATTAATAAAATCAACTAACTTTTTTTAAATAATTGTTTTTTTTATTTTCCTTTTTTGTGGAGAGTACAGGGTATTTTACTGTCGGGCTTGCTCGACTGTAGCGTTCTATCTTGTTTTTGTTTCTCTGCTCCTTTCCGTGGCTTGGTGGTTGCTCCTGTTCTTTGCGGGTGTGTGCGGGTGCATTAACCTTTCATACACCGGTTGACACTAGGAGCTTCAAAACTCTAATACATTTTTATAGGTTTGCTGAGTGTGTGCGAGTTGAAAGCCATTAGTCGATTCCATTTGCTCATTCATCTAGCTTTCCACATTGCCACATGTGTTGGCCAACAAGTTTGGCTGCCTTTTTGTCATTTCGGCAGCAGATGTTTCATAGTATGTGTGGATTCGGTTTGTTTTTGTTTAGCTATGGCTTTGTTGTTTTATGTGTGCTTCGTTGCTTTAATACACTATATATTTTCATTGCTTGTTTGTTTGGATTTCTGTCGAAAAGATCCAGCAGTTGCATCACTGCGTATCTGTTAGATGCGATAACTAAAGCGTGCTGCTGCAGGGCAGTCTGTAATTTGTAAGACACAATCTGCTGACGCTGACAAGTCCTGTCTATTGTCCTTGTCCGCCCAATCGAATGCCAATCGATAAATAATAATGAAAAAGCCGGCAGCAACAGCCGACGCACTCTACGAGTTTAGCAGAAGAGGCAACGGCTTGGCTAGCCAGGCGACTGGCCGGCTAAGTGATTACCAATCAACCACCACCACCTCCCCGGGCCCATAGACGAACCACCCCTGGGAATGTCGCGCTTGCAAAAAAAAAAATTCGAAAACGAAAAAGTGTTAAAAATGCAGAGCAAAAAAAAGAAGCGAAATAAATTGGCAGACTGCTTTGATTTCAGACATCGGCGTGTGAAATGTGGCCTGCCCATAAAAATGAAGTAATAAAACGGCAGTTTTGAGCTGTTTAGTAGATGCTGCCGTTGCCACGTGCCACATGCCACACAGATGAAAGATACCGACCTATAGTGCCACACACGTCTCCCTGACAAAGGCAAGTTGCACACAGAATCTGCAGTTTTGAAACGTAGATATAATAGGTATATGGACATCAGCACTTTATGGCGGAGGGACGTTGCGGACAGTTGCCCTAAAATCTGAACAAAACAAAAGTATTGCTCATCAAATTGTATTGCAAGCAGATGCGTAGAGAGGGAAATGAAAAAGCATGAAATATCCCCGAAATGTATATAAACTTTTCTAAAATAATTGTTTTTCCTTTCTATCATATTTCGAACTATTATCGCCTTTGCTGAAGAGCATTACCACAAATTTGAATCACAAAATAATTGATTTACCAAATTATTTAGACATCCCCTAATATTGAAAACGATTCTTAATTTGCTACAAACTGTCTGATAGGTAAAAGGAAAGGAAGTCCAGATGGAATCAGAGACAGGTGCTTGTTTTAATTAATTTAATTAATTACACTTTTCGGCAAAACATACTGAACTAATCACTTATATTTGAAGTGATTTTAGACGTACAAACGACAATTGAAATTCATGAAATCACCTTTATTCACATTCGAATAGTTCGTTATCTGATTAGGACATAATTTTAATCATTATTCCAATTCTTAGTTTACTTAGATGAGACGCACTTATATTTGAGGTGATTTCAGACGTACAGACGACATTTGAAATTCATCAAATCACCCTCATTCATATCTGAAAAGTTGGATATACGATTAGGGCATAATTTTAATCACAAATTCCAATACCTAGTTTACTTAGATGAGATGCTGGATATTACAATGCAAATCTGTTCAGATTCTTAACCCTGACCTTGATCCATTTCTGGAGAATTGAAAACAGAAAAGATTAGCTTTTTTGATAAATATGGAGAATATTGTGAATATTAATTTGGCCAACTAACTTTTTAATGAAAAAACTTATTGTTTGCCTCAAATAATTTCTTATCATTTAATCGTTAATTAAATAATTAAATCTGTTAATTCATGAATTCTATTCTGTGCAAGTGATAAGAAACAGGTCCTCTCATTTTGGTGATCTATAATATTGTTTATTATTTCAAAATAGTGTATCAATATTATACTTGTAATATTAATCAAAGCTGCTTACTGATATGTACTTGAGTAGGTGAACGGATAAATTCCGATTATAATACAAACGAGAAGAAGAAGCAGACCACTTCGAAAACTTTTGTCTATCTTTTTTTTAGTGATAAAATTATCCAACTACAACTTTGTAGCAGCTTTGTGAAAAAATGTGTGCAAAGTAAGAGTGGCGGAAATAGGATTGGTAGAGTCGAAAATAAATTCGTATTCTGCAGGACTTTATTTGAAAAATGTGGTGCCAAGCACAAACACAGGTTGAACAACTCTAAATGCTCGGAATACTAAGCTCGGCTGTGCATGACGGCCTGGGAGGAGTCCTCCCTGAACCTCACTGTAATTTAATTTGCACGGCGCAGGGCTCCTGCCCTTTGACACGTTGTCGGCTTGAATGGCAATATGGACGTAAACACGTAGATACGTCGAAGGGCAGGAAAGATAGACAGACAGACAGACAGTTTTCGAAAGAATGAAATGTTTATGCAAACAGCTTAAGCTCGACCAAGTCGAGTGTGCCAACGCTTATTTCTTTCTCTGTGTGTGTGTGCTCCAATGTGCAATTTCTATGCTAAACATTGTTTAGCGTCTAGTTACATGCTTGAGAGGTGCCACAAAGCATGCAGCACTTTGGCAAGCGTCCATGTTGCACCACCAAAACCACCACCACAGGCACAAACACAGGCAGCAGCGGCAGCAGTAGCCAGAAGCACCTCAATGATGCACCAGGGAGGCATAAATTAGCGACTGACAGACAGATGAGCAGACAATATAATTGGCCATCAACAAATTTTAGAGCCAGCCATGACAATCTCATAAATGGTCGTGCAACATGCCGGCATTTTTTTTTTTTTTTTTTTTTTTTTTTTTTTTTTTTTTTTTTTTGTAAAAGCACTACACACTATGTCTGGAGAGCATTTGAAATGCAATTCTATATCTATGCGAGTATTTAAAACAGTTTATCCTGCTTGACTGGTGATTGGCGATGGGCAACATGGAAATTACATCGGTTTTTAGAAATCGTAGTTGCAGGCCAAGTTATTGCAGATTCAGCTTTTTTCTTGTGTACTCGTAGCTTTAAAACAATAATAAAGTAAGACCAAGAACTTTAAAATCTCGTCAATACGGACCCAACAAGAACGAAATGTATCAGCAAGAAAACAAAAAGTAGGCATTTCTTCTGAATCGACTGAATACGTTCCTGGGGCACCGGGATTTTTTATATAGTATAAAGCTCATGAAACCCTTGGAACAATGTTTTATAAACTCAAATATGTACATCCTTAGCTCTATTCACAGTGTCGCTACACATTGACAAAATGGGGCATGGCTCGATGAAGGCCAAAAACTGATATTTGGAGCAATTATAGCATAATGTAGCAGGAGCTTATTAACAATTCGAAATCTTTTTCATAAACAATCAGATAAAGATTATTGTTCATTTCTGTTACAAAAGAACACAAACATAATATAATAATATATTATATATTAATTATATAATGTAGCAGGGGCCTATTAACAATTTGAAATCTTTCAAGATCGACACTAAGTATTAATTTAAGTTTTAGCTTATTTTGAAGAGCATGTACTTAACACTTTTCCCTAAACAATCAGATAATGATTATTGTTCATTTCTGTTACAAAAGAACACAAATAAATAAAGAAATATATAAAACAATCGGCGAATGAATTTTCTTAATATGTATAAGCTATAAACAAAGCTATATGGCTCAATTATATGTTGTTTGGTGTCTTGCTTGCTACAATGTTGTACAAGACAAAGGATCGGTTGAAGAATCAATTATGTAGTTTGTTATAAGCTTGGAATGTGTATTATTCCTATCTTTGTCATCTTACAAGTAGCTCTGAAATATTGAACCTCAGACTGACTCATTTCGTTCTAAAGAACTACAAGACTATACGTCTATTTATATTATTTGTAGAGTCTGTGTAGCGGTTTCTTTTATTTGTTATATTTCCGATTTCGCTTACTCCCTTGGGCTCAGAGTGTTTGGAATGTGAAGCACGCAGAAGAGCTCCATTTCATGGACTAATGAAGTTGATGTGCTGCGTCTGTATTTCCTGCCGCCGGCAGTCTGAGGTTTGCCTTATTTTATTTCGTGGTCCATCAAGGTCAAGTGCAGGGTTGAACAAAAATAAGAAAGCAAAATGCATTGATGAATCGGTTGCCCGCTTACGCGCTCGTTCGTTTGTCAAATTGCCGGTAACCCTTAAATGTTGCACGGCGCCACCCTCATCCTCGCGTCGATGCCATGCCAGGCCAGGCCAGGCCAGGCCAGGCCATACTGTTGCACGCACCCATTTCCATTCCCAAGCGCCGCCAGCAGTGACAAAGAGGAAAAACTAATAATTAAGTCCACAAATAAATTCACACCCTCGACCAAGCGAATGAGCGGACGGCCTGGGACGGCCCAGAATGGAACATAACATATCAGAACAGACCGGGAGAAATAAGCGGATAGGGGACAGAACTAGTAGCAAGCACTAGATGCGATCATGTAGCTCTTTATGTTACAAATATCCAGATATATGTACGTGTATGCATACAAGTATAAATGTTTAGACGAGGGTCGACCAAGAAGAACAGGTGCTGGACAACTTATTCAGCCTTGTTCTTATTTTCATACCCTGTACCCGTAGTGTAAAAAGGGTATATTAGGTTTGTGCAAAGTATGTAACATGCAGAAGGAAGCATGACGAGAGAAATCGATCTAGACATGTCCGTCCGTCTGTCCGTCCTTCTGTCTGTCTGGATGAACGCAAGGATCTCAGAAACTATAAAAGCTGGAACAACCAAAATTGGTATCCAGATTCTCCTAGGTCCGAGAAACGACGAGTTTAGACGAGTACAGAATTTCGTCAATAGCGTCCACATTTCAAATGCTACCTAAACCAAACTTTGCACACATAATTTATATAATTATATATATTATATTTTCTATTATTATATATATTATATTTTCTATTATTATATATATTATATTATCTACTCTTGTTTAAAACAAGTAAAAAAGCTAAAGTCGGGTGTCCCGACTTTGAAATACTCTGTACATATGTTTACAATAATTATAGAAAATAAAAAAATTAAGAAAATAAAAAAAAATTTGATCGATTTTACCTCTCTCGGTATTCGAACTCACGTAAAGGGTGTATAATTGCACATTTACATAGCAATTGCGTCTGTGTGAGTGTATGTATGCCTATGCGCATCTATTCGTGTCTGTGTAAGCATTTTCGCAGTCAACCAAACAGCAACATCAACAACAGCCCCGGGCAGCGCTTGAGCAGCGCTGCAGCAGCAAATATATTTATGGCTATAACTTCTTGTTAAATCGGTCTATCATAGTGAAACTTGGCATATGGACACATAATTACTAACTGGGGATATTTGCAAAATTTTAGTTTGAAATTCCAAGAATTACGGGAGTTACGATTTGCGGGGTAGAGGGGGGAGGGAGGGAAATTGCAAAATATACATTTTCTGCGTATTCACGTAAGGCATCTGGGACTAAAATTTGGTGTTCCTAGGTCTTATAGTCTCCGAGATATAGGCGATTATACGAATGGAAAATCGGGAAAACCCCCATAGGGGGGAAGTGGGGGGGAAAATCAAAAAAATAAAACAAACTCGTATAGAATATACACATAACGCATCTTTGTGCAAAATTTGGTGTCTCTATCTCTTATAGTCTCTGAGATCCAGGTGTTCATACGAACGGACAGACGGACAGACAGGGCTAGATCGACTCGTCTCGTCATGCTGATCAAGAATATATATACTTTGTGGGGTCTGCCTGTTACATTTTTCAGCTCCCGCAAACCTAATATACTTCTGTACATTTCATGTACAGAGTATAATTAGATTCAATTCGGTCAATTCTAAGAAAAGTTATTAGCAAAACAAATTTTCGCCAGTACAACCAATACCAGACATGTCCGTCCGTCCGTCTGGATGAACGCCAGGATTGCGGAAACGGTTGAGCGCACATTAACCAAACTTGGTATGTTGACGCTCCTAGTCCCTAGGCTACACGAGTTTATTTTATTTTTTTGAATTTATGAAAATAATTATATTTAAATTGTTCTTTTTCTTTCTCGGCGGCAAGAAGACAATTTGGCCCCAGAAAATTACTGATAAATACGCCTTCCTCTATTTCTAATAGCAATTCACTATTGACTGCTCTTTCTAGTTCATGGAGAATTTACTTTATTTCGAATGCCTTCCTTGTCTCATTGGTCCTATATTATATGCAGATTTTATCAACACAACAGATTTTATCAATACTGAAACACTTCTATTATTTTGAGCGACCAAATTAATGAAGTTTTGGAAAAAAAAGGATTTCAATTGTTATATGACCAGAATTTGTTATTTCTTTATGATTTACTTGTTAATGTATTATAGTTAATAAAAAAAATTGTTTTAAGTTCATTAAAACACCATTTCATACATTTTTTGATCGAGCACTGCTATTATTTTGAGCACAGCTGTACTTTTTTCGACGACTTTGTACCTATCCATCTAACAGACTTTAGTGATAAGATACTTATCGAACGACCCTCGCATATTTGTTTTTATTCAAATGTGTACGCTTGCTGGCTATATTCAAGGCCGTTGACATTGTCCGCAAACAAAATTTTCATTCATGCATGTGAATAATACGAATAGGAGGCAAGTCAAGCAACAAATTCATTCAAATAAATTGTTCACCCTTTCTCTCTCTGTCTCTCTCAATCTCTCTCTCTCTCTCTCTTGCACTCTTTTGTCACTCTTTAGTTGGATGCAAGTAGCATTGAGCTAGAAATGTATCTGACACATTTGTCAGATTAATAAACTACAAAATTTATGCTTTTGAGTTAGACAAGTTAGGTGAATCACTTACAAGTCTCTCTCCCCTTCCCACTCCCCCTCTCTCCACATTATCGCCTTTCATTGTGGAGCTGACAATGTGAAGCACCTGAGCAAACCTCATTACAATATGCAAACTATGCACTCGATTGTGCCATCAAATGAACTCAAATTCCAGACAGACTACACAGCTGCCAAGAGCTTAGAGCCATAGAGGAGGCTATCTCCTACAGTTCTATGCTCGTCATGCTCGTATATCTCTTCGTGTTTCGTAATTATTTCCTGCTTTGTGTGCCATTCGAGGCGGAGCTGAGGGGCCAGCATACTCGTATACTCGTAAGTATTAAGTACTCTATTAAAATGAAATTAAACTCGATAGCGCCCACAAAACAATTGCAACGGGCGCGTCAATATGTTTCTATGTCTGTATGTACTCGAATGTAAATGGTGTTGATGAGTGAAATAAGCCAGCGACGGAAAGGGAACCAATTCCCACCAGCGAGGAGGGGGGGCAGCTGTGCGGCAGCTTTTGCTGCATCTGCAGTTGCAGTTGCAACTTGGCCGGCCGACGCGTCTCTGTGCCACCTACGGGTCTGGCTGGCAAATCAGAAATAATAAAGCCAAGGGGCAATATCCTGTAATCAAAACACACGCTGCGCCCAGCGAGTGGTTAACTTGGAAGCGGGAAACAGGGCTGGGCGGCAAATAAAAACAATAAGTGGGCCCACAAAAGGCATTCTCTCCATTCCGAACCAATCGCATTCTAGGCGTATATATCTGCGTCGCTGTAGGGCAAATGAATAAGGCGAACAAGCTTGCAACTCGCAGTTAATATATTTGAATTAAGTAAACAGCAACAACAACAACAACAACACCAGCAAGAAGAATGAAAGCAATTGAACAAAGGCGTTGCATATTTCATTGCAATATTTTATGTTATACTATGCGAGTACCCTATACCCGAACGTTGCACGTCACAACTAAATGGCGACGTGGCAGACACTATAAAAGTTGCAGATTCTTAATCAGCTTAAACAGACGTATTGGTCTCTCGATCTGAGAGCACAAATTGTTTACTCTTCTTCAAACAAATTTGTCAAACTTCAAAATCCCGACAAATTTTTTTCACTCTCGTATTCCTTTCATTCTTTACTTTGTTCAAATGGAGCCAAACACAAAACCTCATGAATTTGGCAGCTCAAGATAAAAACTTTTATAGATAAATTCTTATAATTAAATTTCTTAGGCATCTAGCCTTCACTACCTACGAGCTGTATCCACGGGCCAGGCCTACAGAGCTCTATCGCCTACACCCCAACCCCGTCGTTAGATACAGAGCCAAAAGGCCGAACATCCAAAGCATATGCTGAGCAATCAGGCCATTTCGACTGAATCGTACAACCACCTCAGAGCTCTGGTACTAGACTGCTCCTAAGAACGGAATGTGGAATACAGCTAATACAAGTATCTTTGCAATGAGCACATAAATTAGTTGCAATCACGAACGTATTGTGGCAAATAAATGTAATCCTTTAATTGTTCAATTTTCTAACAACGCGATTATTATTATTTTTTGTTATTTATTACAGACAGTCATTGCATTGAAAAATATATGTATCTTTTTTATAAGTAATTCTGTCATTCAATTGATAGGCATTCACAACACAACACTGGATAAAGAAATGAGTTCTTAATTCCCCATTGTGTGGTCATACTGAAGATTCGAAGAAGCATGCAAATAATTTTTAAGTGGGCTGTTAAGAGAAAATCCTTAAAAAGTTAGTTGCAGCAGAAATGTATCTTTAGGTAGACAATTTTGTTTGGTTCTGACCAAAGCAACACTATATTCATGGCATACTTCTGATCCCAAAACTATGCTTCTCGAAGGGCTCAGCCGTTTGAACCATTCTCGTTGAGTTTTGCTGAGAAAGCAAAATTTGTAAGTAAACTTTTTAGAGAAATACCGAGAAAATAAAATAAATATTTAAGGTTCGAGATCTAGATCGCTTAGATCACTTTGAGTGTTGGACAGAGTGTTGGATAATTTTCCAATGTCAATCGAACATAATTGAATCACACTTTCGAAATTTGAATTCAGATTTTAAATAGGCTATAGCGGTTTGACTGACTTTTTTAACTCGCTTGATTTAACAAAATAAATGCCAACTATATGCTAAGAAACATTTTATTTACTCATATTGAGGATGTTGACCTAGAAGTTACAAATATCAGAGCAAACGCATTATAATCTTTGGAAAGTGTATAACGAAGTTACTTCTACTTGTATGAGCATCGTGTAGAAAAAACTAAAAACTTTCACCTACTGTTGCAAAACCTCATTATATGTATGTATATCGTGTACTTGTGGGCCATTTGCTTCATTCCCCAGTTTCTGTTGATTCATATTTTTGTTCCCCTCTCTGGGCAACAAAGTTCATTATCTAGTACAAATGGCCAAAGTAATTAACACCAAAGTAGTTGCAGAAACGAGTATTAGCGCGCATAAGCTGTATGCTCACATTTTCAAAAAAAAGTACATACTTATACATATATATTTATGTATGTATGCATGTGTATATATATTTATGTCTGTGACGCATCTAATGACTTTAATAATGTTCAAGTAGCGCTAACATGGCCAAAACTAAGTAAGTTATGAGGCGCAGGAAATGCACACCCTCGGCTAAAGTTGTATAACACACACACACACACACACAGACACACAGACACACACACACACACACATACATAGAAACCCACGAGTTTATAAAGCGACAGAGTCCTGCACCCTCAACCTGAGCCGTATGAAGCAAACAAGTAGAATATAAGTATAATTGTGTATATATACAAGTATGTAGGTATATACATTCATATATATGATTCATAGTACACTTACTACATGCAACTAAATATTAAACGGAACTTTACGCTTCTACAAATACACACACACCCACACACACACACATTTAACATCAAAAGCCACCCTCGCACAATTGCCAGGCGAGAAGTTGTTTTTGTGTTTCTGTATTTTTCTTCTTCTTCTTCTTCTTTTATACCCCTGCGTTGTGGCGGAAAAAGTTGAAAATCAAAGACCCAACAGACCAAGCAATTTTTGTTGGCAAAGCCTCAGCTCCAAACCCAACCAAGAATTTCATCAACGAGTGCGAGTCCATGGCGAAATATTTTCATTGCTTTTCCGAAGCCTGCAGAGGGTGGCGGGTGGTTGCATTTCGGATGGGTGGGTGGATGATTGCCGATGAAGTTTCCAAGTAGTAGATGACTTGGCAAATGCTTCCGCATCGTCTGGAGAGTTTCCCACAGATCGTTGCCTTTTATGTTTGGCTGTTAACACCTCCCAATTGGCTGCGATCCTTTCCGGCTTCAGCACGGCCATAGCTCAACCGCTCCGGCGCTGACTATATATTCGTACTATACATGTACATATATACTCTTATGTAGCTGTGGTTGTATATGGGTATGTGGATGGTATTTCACGCGCATCAACTTCAAAGTTGCGTTTTCTCCTTGGCCGTCTTATTTTGCTTTCGTCTGGTTTTTTTGTTTTTGCATTTGATGGCACATTTCCGGCCATATGATCTATTTTTGTCAAGTGTACGCGACCGATTGGGTTTTTTTGTGTTTGTTTTCGTTCTTCTGTTTGCGAACGATGGTTGATTTAAATCTTAACAAGATCAATTACAGTTGTACAACCGAGCGGGCAAGAGCGGTTATAGTTGATTTAAATATGAAAGAACGGACAATTTGATTATGGGGTACTCTTTATACTATATTTTCCACATAAGATCATTTGCAGATAGTTTATGTGATTTGAAAAAGTATAATAAATTGGTTTCCTTTATTTTTTAGCAACTGTGGTCCAGTCTGATGCCTTCAGAGCTATATACAAGTATAGAAAGAATCAATCGTGTATTTACTTATTATTGCATGCTTCTTATTCGTAATCGATACAACTATTTCAATTTCTTGTATTCTATTAATATGGCTGCATAAAATAAGCATTAAGCTGCTCATCTAATTTCTCTAATTATGTTAAAAAAAGGTATAAAAACGTTAAAGTCGTGTCAGTCCGACTATTGAATGCCCTTCAACTAAAGTCAACTTTGTTGCACCAATCGTTTCTACGTCAGCCACATAATACAAGTATAGCAAGCTGATTTTTCTGAAACTTCACATCACTCATAAGCAATAGACTTGTTTAAGATATCATTATACAGAAAAAGAGTGATTTCCAGCGTTCCTATGGCAGCCATAAGAGAGAGAGTGAAGGTATATATGGTTTGTATCGAACCTGATCTGCGTATGGATTAGATAAGTCTACACATCCAGTTTGGTGATCATAGCTGTTGTGGCTCAAAATTTGTCTGTGTTCATACAGACGGATGTATCATTATAAACAAACTTATGCACCTAAAATATGTCGTCTGCACATATTGGAATATTCTCTAGTCGTAAAATTATAAATTATAACTGGATTTGTATGTGATGCTTTATTTTGTATTTTTTCTCTGGGGATTTGGCTTTTCGATAAGTTGGTTGGACCGTGAAAAGACCTTGAGGCACTTAAAAACCCATTAAGTTATCAAATAATATGTCTTGTGGCGTAATTATTACTGATAAAAGGACAGCTAATAAAGCATATCGATAACAAGAGGTCGCAGGCTAAAGCGTAGAAGTCAGTGAAATTAACCTATCCCAGATACATAAGTAACCAAATACAAGGGAATTTCAACTTACAAAGCGCTCGAAATAAAAGGTCACACAAATGTCCACTCACATGTGGTTCGGGCACCCCTCACAGCCCTCATATATTCATGTATAAACATAATTAGGTATGCACTTGACATTGAGAATCCAGACAAGCCTCGAGCTTCTCAGTCTCTTAATTTATGCAAATTTCCAGCTAAATTGTTGGCCGGAAGTTCGAACGAGCGTCTCGACTGGGTGTCAATTGCATTACAACTTTATTGCCCGACTGAGTGAGTGACCACCAGCCCTACTCCGTCCAGGGTTGCATTTAATGAACTCAACCCCAACTCAACTCTCCACACCTCCCCGAAACTTTTCAATTGAATTTCGTGTGCGTGTGCGCGTTTCTTTGTTGTAGTTGACAAATTCTAATCAGGTTTTGAGCTTCTCAAGTGTTTTTCTTTCCCTCAAATGCTCGTAGTAGCTTGCAGTTTTCGTGGTCTGTGTATTTTCTCGAAGCATGTGCGACACGTGTCGAATTGTGTGGGGAACGCCTCGCTCCCTTGTTACTTTTATCTGCAATCAGACCGAAAGCCGAGGGCTTTGTCTTTAGTCGTGCATTTAATTGCCTGCAACCACCCAGATACCCAACCCCCCAACCCCCCAGCCACCCAGCTACCCAGCCACCCAAATGTAAAGCCCACGTCTGTCGAAAGCGCATTTTCGCCGCCCAATTTGCATTTTTGGATTGTGTTTTTGGGTTTCATTGTGGCTGGTTGCTGGCTTGTTGGCTTCTCGCATGGCTAATTGTTTTTATGCCTACGCCACAAATTAGAATCAATTTCGCGCATGATTTATCAGAAGCGGGAGAAAATCGCTGTATCTCTCTTTTGGGATCTGTGCGAGTATTTGCGGCAATGTGTGATAGAAATGACGCCGCCCCGACCATTATAAATATACTTGTAGTAGTATACGTATTTATTTTGATGATCGCCTCAATTGCGATGCTCAACCTCATCATCATCATCATTATCATCATCATCGTCGTCGTCGTCGTCGTCTTCCCTTTCTTTTGCTTGGCAACCATGTGTGACATAATTAGCTTCAGAAGAGAGGGGGATCGAGGTGGCGCGGCATCGTTGAAAATGTTTAGGCGATTAATGCTCTTTTTGACAGACGCAAGTCCCTATATACATCATACATGGCACTATGTATGGGATTTGCAGGCTTGTTGTTTAAAAAGTTGAAAATAAAACATATTTCTTACTTTTAGCTGAAGAAGAATTAGAAGAAGAAGAAACTAGCCAGATATTCCGGGTGTAGCTGTATTATTATTTATCTCTGATTCGCGACTCAAATTTAATAGAAAATTCAACTTTGTTTATGATGGAAAACTATATACAAGTACTTGTATATTTAAGTCCCTATTTAAAAAGCTTAACACAACAATTCTGATCATCATTTAAGTGCTTAAGAGAGCCGAAAACTGCAACAGCAAGAAAATAATTCTGAAATGAATTTATAGAATACAATTTTTAAAAAAATGTATGGCGCAAATCGCTCTTTTCAACAATGTTTTACAAGAAATTGACCGAAACAGGATACTTGTACTTGTAATATAATAGTAAGCGACTTTTAGAATGAAACTACGAACAAATGTTAGAGTATTTGTTTATATTATAGAGATGGCAGAGCTGCACATTTATTGTTTATGTTTATATATAGCATTAAGAGCAGTAAATAATATTTAAGATTTATACATTTATACAAGCACTATGTGAAGAACGGGCGCATATTCATTTAAAGTCGAGTCGAGCGGCAGACGTGACTTTCGACCAACAGTTGCAACCAAACACATTTTGTATGTGACTAAATGGCAAATATTTGTCTGAGATTTATCAATACAGAAAGTTAATACCCGTATGCGGGTAGTACGAAAAAAACGATGTCGTGTTGTTGTTAATTTGCGGGCGGCCTATCTAAATAATTGTTAGCTGCTGTTGCCTCCATTAATACTAAATGCTAATTAAAATGAAAACAATACAAACGGCACATAGCATCTAAAATAGTGGGTTATATTCTCTCCATAGCCCACCCCCACGCCGCACCACACCATTATTAGGCTTTGGAATACCCTGCCTAACATTTAATATATGGCTTGTCACACTATTTTGGTTATAATTCCGATAGTTATTTACTCTCATATTTATTTACCCTGTACCCGAAGCGTAAACAGGGTATATTAGATTATATGATGAGACAAATCGAGCTACATATACACATAGCATATATGTCCGTTTATTTATCTGTCTGTCTGGATGAACGCCAGGATTTCGAAAATGGCTGAGCCCACATCGACCAAACTTGGTACGAAGACTTTCCTATTCCCTAGGCAACACTAGTCTATATAATTTTTGTTTTCCCTCTCCGCCCTATTTTCAGAATATAGTTAGGGATATAAGAAAACATCGATGCATCGAACATTTTCGATGCTTTTTTGCTAACGATGCATCGTCGATCAATCGATGTTTGTCCAAACATCGAACATTATTCATGTTTTCTTGCGCATTCACATTTTTTTTTTTTTTGGTTTACCGAAGAAGGTATATTTGTATTATAAATTATTTGATGTTTTCATTAAAATGTGTATTTTGTAGTATACATTTTAGATTGTTAAGCATTTGATCTTCATTTTTTCATATATAATGTCACACTTAATATGCTTAAAAGGCGTAGCTAAAACGCGTAGTTGTTTTTAAAACTGTATATAATCGGTTTTTTTAAGTAAGACATACAAGTTCATCAAAAATCAATATTACGAGTACTTTAGTGATTAACAACATTAAGTAAAATACTATGACAGTCTCTCTTGATACATAAACATTTTTTATTTGAAACATCTCTGTTGGATTTCTCACTAATATTAGCTTTTCTCTATGGAAAGTTAATCTTTTAAAACATCAATGCATGGATATATTTTTTGCGATGCATCCACCATGCATCGATTTTTTTTTAAAGAGACATCGATGTACATCAACATCGATGTTTTCCTTCGATTTACATCCCTAAATATAGTTAGTACCGTCCCCAATACATAATAAAGCTACATAAACTTTTTTTTTAACCTAATTCCTATGTAATTATCTACCTCTATTTTAAATATCAAAATTGATAAATTCTTAGAAATGTTATTAGATTAACAATCCTATTCCGGTACTACACTTGAAACTGCAAAACTGGGTTTCTTTCTCTTCTTCAGGATACAGGATATTTCACTCTCGGGCTTGGTCGCTTACAATATTTTCTCCGGTTACTTTTGGAACTTAAGACTTGAGAGCTTTATTTTGGGTTTGTACCGAAGATGCAACAGAAGAGATATTGTGGAAGATTTTAATTTAGAAATAAACCAAACCAGCATTAACTTTCCAGCTGTCATTATTTTTAGAATTCTCTAGCAACTATATTAACGTAGCACAAAATATTTAGAGTATTTATTATATTAGTGATACAAAATGTAAGCCAACCTGATGCACACCACCTCGATCAGCACATCAAACGATATTCTCTCTTCTACACAGCTGGAAAACTTAATTATCTTTTCACCCTTTTAGGTATAGGGTATAATTAAAACCGAAACCATTTGCGCACAATAAAGTTTGAATGAATAAAATTAAACTAAGGCCAACTAGACTATGGGACACTATTCAATACCTGGCTGGGTCGGGTCGTGCCGGGTCGGGTTGGGTCGGGCCTGTGAACACGCCCAGACGCATGTTTCATGTTAATTGTTCGGCACAACACACAAAGTCGCATAATAATGGATTTTGAAGTTGTCAATCGACCCCTCCACACATATTTATGTTTACGTCGAATAGGAATGTCAGGCATTTCGAGCATTCCTACCTATTCACATACTCGTACTTACAGCTCGTAAAAATTATAAACAATAGCGACAAGGCACGACTGGCATGTAGCAGAAAAAAATACGACCATCTTTAAATAAAAATATATTGAAACAATGTGGTACGTGCACAAATTTTATGTCTAACTGGAATAGATTTATGGCTAGATATCTTCATGCCTCACCACTTGACTGCATATCTATAATTTGGCCAAATTGCGTATACTAGAAAGCTTCAGTATCCAACTTAGTTTTTAATTTCGCAAACATGCTTATGACTTCTTATCTAACATGGAATGGATCACCGAAACGTGACTTTTGATTCTAATGATGTGACAAGTGTACTTCAATGTGATCCGCTGAGATACCTTTGACTGAACGCTTTTAAAAATTATGTATATTATGCAAAGACAAGTCTCACAAGTTCAGGAAGATAATACTAAAGTGCTAATAGCGACGAGAAGTGCAAAACAAATTTGCTGAAATATTGATGATAATTATAATAAATACTCAGTCGAGCAATAAAAGCATGCAAATTCCGAGTAATGTGAAATTATATAGAAATATCAATGGACACTACGAGTATGAGCTATAACGTACAAGCTGCAAGTTTTTCAATTTAAACGAGTAGGAAGCTTGACTTCTGAATACCCTGCACACACTCTTTTCCGCGATACAGCTTTCAAATACACGCCAATCATTACTATGACAGCTATATGATATAGTGAGCAAACTTTCAACCAATTTAATACACAAAACCTATAGATACCAAAAAAAATTGTTATTACTAAGATTTTTTGTTTTTCGCTCTTATGGCAGCTATACTATATGTTATAGTAAGCCGATTCAGATTAAATTTGTGAAATTTTTCATCAGGCATTTTAAAACAATTATAAATACGAAATGTGTTATTTTCGACATACCAAGTTTGGTGTACCAAGCAGCTATAGTTTAAGAGTTCTCGGTGTTCATACAGACGGACGGACGATTCGCATCTTCATTTTGATTATACATGCATGAATGTATGTTGAAAACTCCCTTAACGGATATCTCTTTTATGCGGACATTCTCTTCGGCGGACACTTCTTCTAAAACATTCGATCGATGTATAAAGTATTTAAGTATCCCCTTAAGCGGACACTCCCCTTGGGCGTACAAAAATTGAGGGTCCGGCCAAGAGAGTTTTCACTGTACTTAGTATAACCTTTCCCGCTTTCGATACTCTTTATGGGAATCGCAATTCACATTCCGGCAGCATTCTCGGTCACAGCATTGCGGCAATTATCTTAAATTAAAATAATCCCATTTTAGCTTTGTAGCAAATATTTAACGAAAGTTTGCTCGATGTCATGTTCTAGGCAAATATTTTTTTAAAGATAATTGTTTCATGCGATTTTTAAATGATATTCGTATTTTTTAGATTACTGAGCTTATATATACATATATATTCGCTTCAATATAAAACCATCACTTTTATAAGAAAACATATGAGTTTGGCACATTTGTTTTGGATTACACTTTTTCTTCTGTGGTGGTTTTAATTTCAATACTTATTATCTACAAAATAGTCTTTATGTTGTTTTTTATTTCAAAAGGCTTTTTCTAGTGGATTTGCAATTTCAGAAATAAAACAAAATTACGTTCTAAATGGTTTTGTTTATTCTGCATTTGGCCCTCAAATTAATTAAATTTCATTATTTCAAATCTTGCTGGCTTGTTATCTACTTGTGGTTGTGGTTTTCCGAAATTAGCAAACTTGTATTCTAAAGATTGCACACACACACACACACACACACACAGGAAAAGAGGGAGAGAGAGAGAGAGAGAGACAATCAGTGAACAGAGAGTGCTGCAGTTCTCAAAAGACCTTGAAGCAAGCACAAGTTTTGCATATGCCTGCAGTTTTTGAGTTACAAGTTACGAGTTCGGCAAAGACCTGTGAATCATTGGAGTGAGTAAGTGGGCCGTGCCGTGAGAGTTTGTTTTTTCTTTTTTTGTAATTGTTAATGTTTGCATGTCTGCATGTCTGTATGTATGTATGTAGATATGTCTGGGTTTTGAAGATGCAACAACGCGCTTTGTGTGATCGCCTGCGGTAATTAATTACAAACAAATATGTAGGTATGTACGGGTGTGTATACACATGTACAATATATTCAGTTTTAAAGTAAATGCAAATTTACCATTAATTTCTATACTTTTCCAATATTATGATAAGACATTTGTGTTATTCAAGGTTTAAATATTATACCTACAAGTATATTGAATCGGCTACTATGGACTTCATTAAAGCTAAAGTGGGTGTGCCATGGTCCTAATGCTAAAATTTAGGATAGTTTAGGAGGAAGAGGTCTTTAGCTAACGTTTGGCATTAAAAAATGTTATATTCCTTTCATAATCTAATTTCAAAATAACGTGTAGTTTTAAAAAATTCTAAAATATCTAATAAATCGCAATCTGCAGTGTTATGGCCTAATTTGCAGGTCGATTATGCAGTAAAAAATGTTTTGTTCCAAAAGTTATCGGTGTTCATACGAACTGACAGACAGACAGGCGGGTGGACTTGGCTTTGTTGATTTGTTTCGTCATGCTGATCATATATACTTGTACATATCTCTGAATCATATAGCATAGTGATTTGATGGTAAGGCTTACTAGTATGTATACCCTTTCAATTTTCAGGAACAGAGTAAAAAAGGTGTTTCATAAAATCAACTTAAGAGCCCGCACTCAGGACTTCAAATACACAAAATATATTCCGCACTGCTGTGATTTGCGAAATCGATCAATTTGTTTGACATTTAGACGCATTAGTCTTATAACTACAATTACTGCAAAGAGATACATAATACTAAGTATCCAATTATGTATGTATATATGTTTCATTTATGTTTTCACTCACCTGTGCGCAAAATGTTGCTAAAAATGTTAAACACCAAATGAAGCGATGTTGTACTGGTTTATAATGCTGTCTATTAAAGTGATAGTGAGATTGTTGTTGTTGTGGCTCCTGCTGCTGCTGTCTTTTAAGCCGCGTTGTTGCTTTGCTCAGATTGTACAACATTTTGTGGCCGTTTCGTTAATGGTCGTCAACTGATGCCAGTTAGTGGTTGTTGTTGTTGCTGTTGTTGCTACTGCTGCTGTTGCTGCCTTTGTTAGCTGTTGCACCAATTTTGTTGCTGTTGCTATTGTTGATGTTGTTTAGAGTGCCGCTCTTAGCGATGTTTGGCCCGTAATACCTATATTTTGTATGCTTTAAAGCATATTTGTAGTTTTTCTAATTTCGGGCATTTCTAGCATTGTGTTTATTTTGTAAATGGCATTGTTACAAATTATTTCGCAACTTTCCTCTTCTTTTTTTTCGTTAAATTTTTGTTTACCAAATAATTTTGAAATTTACAAGCTTAAGCTTTTTTCACACTCGGTTTGGTTCATTTTGCAGGCTGTAAAGACAGTGAGAGAAGGCGACGCCGCGCATGAGTACAATGCGCATAGGGAGTTGTATGTGTATGTGTGCGTGTGTGTCTGTCTGTGTAAGTGTGTGTGTGCGGATATTTGTATTTGTGCGAGAGAGCCGCTTGCGAGCAAGCTTGACTTAAAACTTGCGCTCAGCTGTTTGAGCGACTGTGGCGCTCTTTAAATTTGTTGTTAACTTCTGTTGCTGCGCCAACGTTGTTGGTGGGAATTGTTCGACTGTCAAGCTTTCGTTTTTATACATACAAGTACATACATACATATTAATGCTTTTATGTATGTGCTGAACATACTTGTATACAAATACTACTATATGCATATATTTGTATATGTACGTTTGTATGTGTGTGTGTATGCAGGTATCTACAACACTTGTGGTATCTTATATTCGGCTCTATTTCAGATCTCATGCTCTTGTTGCTGTTGTTGTTGTTAGTTAATTGTTAGTTGCTTGGCTAGATGTGAATACTTGCTATAATATTTGGATAGGCGTCTTTCATTCCTTTTTAAATTCATAAATTCGTTTCTGTACAAATGTATGTACATATGTTTGTGCCTGGTGCAATGCTACTAATTGATTGCATTGGTTTTATTGCCAATTTTAATAGCATTTTGGGTGTATTTCCGCAAAATTAAGCATTGACGTCATCACCAAAAGCTCCTACAATTATTGCTTTTATTGTACATAGCTATGCATGTTTTACATATTTAAGTGCGAAACAAAACCAGTTTGCAGCCGAAGCAGCAAAACCCCGCCATGTAGGGTTTTATATTTTTGCCGTCACTGATATTGTTGCATTAAAAAAAAATAAATCATTGCCTTGCAGACAACAACAGCAACAAAACCAACAACTTGACTATGCAAAAGACCTTCAACTTACATAGCTGCTAAGCCAACTTGAGAAAGAGACGGAAAGATAGAGATAGAGAGAGGCAGAGGATAGACGAAGAGAGCATCTGACATAGTGAACTTTATTGAATTTAATAGAAGAGGAAAAGAGGAATTAACAGTTAGACACGAATTAAATAAAGTCCTTCAGGCGCAGCCAACTTAGTACAAATATCGGTGCGGCGTTGCCAGATAATTAACTGAAAAGTTTTCATTCCAAGTACTGGATTTTATTTAAAATGTAAGCAATCAAAAATATAACATTATATGTTAGAGCTATTAGAAACGTGCAAGAAACATGAAAAGAGATAATAATAATTATCCATCGGATAACGGCTTAACAAGACATACAACTATTCAAGAATACGTGATGGTGTTTTAGAAAAAATTGCATCGCATATATGGAAATTATAATAGAGCCGTAATTCAATGAATCGAAAGGTATTTAATGTTCTATGTCAAAAAATCCAGAGCAACTGATATATGAGATTTCATTAATATGAATATATATAATATTCCATATGAACAGTTGCTAAGCCAAATGTTAGGCCCAATTCGCACTGAGCAGATCTTTGCACAGTAAATGATGGCTAAGCAGTCTAAACTGAATATAGTCGGTGCGGCCCACTGTGGTCTTCACTGTGGCAGCCATAAACTGCAGAAAACGCCACAAACATGATTCAAGAAGAAAATACAAAAGCCAATACCAAAATACCAAGCCAAACACGAAACGATACCAAAAACCAAAGCGCAACACCGAAAAGCTCATAAAACGAGTTTTTGTTTGCTTTTTTAACAACAATTTAGGACAAGTTTCTTAAATGTTTAGTTCAAAAATGTGTTGGAAGCACAGCTAGGGTTGCTTCTGGAATAATTCAGTTTCAGCGCCTATTTAGAAAATGTTTATAACATTATCGAGTCAATTTATTTTAAAATTAAGTGAAAAGCACAAACAATAACAAACAATAATGGAGAAATTTTCATTCAATTTTTGCCAAAACAACAACAACAATACCAAAATTCAACACTCGTCGTATCCGTACGTGTGAGTGAGAGATTGCAAAACGGCGCCAATGCGTGAGAGCGGGTGCGTATGTGTGTGTGGGTGTGTGTTTGCATGTGTGTGTGTGTGTTGGAGGCATGCAAAAGAAAGCAACGGCATGTCAAGAGGCAGGCAGCCCACCAACAAAGAGCGCGGTCACAGAAACGGTGATGGTGATGGTGACAGTGGCGACTGGCGAGTGGCGGTGGCGCTTTTGACCACTGCTGCTGCTTCTTTTTCCCGTACTGTTTGTGTTGCTGCCGCCGGTGCGAGAGTGCGTAGGTGTAGGTGTTGATGTTACCCTTGTGGTCATCGCCGCTATTGTTGTTGTTGCTATGGCATGTGAAACGTCGCACACTTTAATTGCGCCGACGTCGAACGTCAGTTTTGTGCATGGACATAGCAACAAACATACATACATACATAAGTATAAACAACTCTCAATTTCAGCTTTTACTTTGCCGCTGCGCTTTGATGAGCATTTTGTTGTTATTGTAATTATTGCTTACTTTTTGAACACAGCCTTAAAAAAAAACAAAAATACTGACACACACGATTTTCGATTTTCGCAATTTTATTTAGCATTTAAGCGGCACACGCGACATGTTAAAAAAAAAAAATACAATTTATATCCACACATATATGCATACATAGATATATTTCAATTTGCGTTCGATATACATATGAATATATTTTTGCTAAATACCGCCGAAAAAGCCCAAACGAGACGCGCGACAAACACACAGACGCACAGGCGCACACACACGTCAACAATGTTAACAAAAACGACAACGAACGGCACACCCGAGCACGTTCACGGCCAAAACTCAACTGAGCAAGTGAAGGCGCGTTGGCGGCTGTGCGGCTGCATCTGCTCTGGCCTGTGGGCAAGTGTGTGTCTGTGTACGCTCAATGTGTGTTTGTATGGGAGAATGAGTGTCTCTCTCTGTCGCCGTTGCGGCTGTGCTGCATTGGGTGGTTGTTTTTGTGCCAGTGTTGTCAATTTGTTTTTCGATTAATTCAAGCCTGTCACGACTTGTGTCCAAGAATTAATTTAAGTTGGGTTTCCCCCACCGGGGGAACCAAAAATAACTACGTTTTTAAAAATAAACCAGTACCTCTCTCTAATTTTTACACTTCTCTGTAATTTTATGAGAACAAAAGGACGCTTTATTCGGTAGCTTTCCATTGGAAAATCAGCTTTGACAATACTGCTTAAAACATAAACAAACAGACTCTGAAGAAAGTGAAATAATTGCTAAATCCTACTCGTGAGAAGCGAAATAATAAATGCATGTGTATTTTAATAAATAATAACAATTCCTTTTGTTTGCACTTTGACATTTCTAATTAACAATTTCTTTTAGTAATCCAACGAAAAGAAGAAAATTCAATTCTGTATAATACGAAAACATATAAATCTGAATAGAAATGCGTCTGAGAGTTGTTTGAGTGGAAATGTAATTTAACCATAATTGTATCTTATAACCTGAAGAGGTTATGTAATCAAGTTTATAGAGCGAGTTATATGTATCGCAATAGTCCAATATGCTCACGACATCTGATCATCTCTTGCTGAATTTCTTATCCGCCCTACAGCTTAAGAAGCACTGTGCACAGCTAACAGTTGCAGAGCAGCTGTGCATTGGCTTACAGGGCGCTACCGGACTACACAAATGCAAAAGGTGGCAGCGCAAACATTCATTGGTTAAAAATACTTTTCTAACGACTAGTGCTGAAATGAATTCCGAATTGGTGAGGCTAGTGTCTGTTTGGGTATTTAATTGGAGCCCACAGCGAAATGGTTTTATGAATGCAATACACAACATATTTACTACTCAGGTTTATTTTTCTAAGCAGGTAACCTTAGGCTGAATTTGGATTTGTATATTTTGTTTATTAAAGTGGTTTCATCGATTTCTTACGACTTAGGTTTGTTGGACATGCTCAGGTTTCTGTGAATTTCTGTTATATCGTAAATTCTTTTCACGAAATTCACGATTATTATGGCACAACTCTGGGACTAATAGATTTTTCTCAGTTAGGAATTCGAGCAGTGATAGTGAATGGATTCGATTGAAAAGAAACATATTCTAAAAGCGATTATGAATTTGCTGAATTTGTTAATTTACGATTGCATACATATCCTATATCTGTGTACATATGTACATACTTACAAAAAATATTATAAAACAATACTAGTTTAATTATGCTTTCATGTCGCATTCAAGGGGTTTTTATGATCTTAGCTGATGGTCACACTGTCCCGAAGATATGATCAACATTTCCATGCGGAATGGTAGGTTTGCTGGAGGTTTGTGCAAATGGTGTTTGCGTTATCTTCCATAATGCATGGCTTGTAGCAAAGACCGCCACCCGCCAGCAATGTGGCACTCATAAATATCCACCACAACAGCTGACTTTAGTCACCACAGCTGGAAACGACCATTCAATTGATAATCGTCATCTATCTGGTCGGTCCGTCATATAGGATGGTTTTTGTTTGCGTGTTGAAGCGGATGGTTGTGATCGGGTTAGGCGCGTCGCACGCTACTTTCGAATTAATTTAAATAAGTTTTTGTTGTTGTGCTTACAACGCCGCGGACGTTGTGACGGTTGAATAAATTCGCGCTATTTTGTTAAATTTTTTTCTTGTTTTTTATGTGCACGCATTTGTTGTGTACTTTGTGTGTGGTGTATCTGTATCTGGCTAAATATCGAGAGATATACATTTTTGCGGTGCGTTTTATGAAAATTTGCACATTGAGCGCAAAATGAATTTCACCAAAAACCAAAAAAAAAATTTGCTAAAACCAATTTTATACTCAAAAGCATCTGCTGAGACGTGACTAGTTTATTTAATGAATGCGCGCAGTAGCAAAAACAGCAACAACATCAACAGCGAACGCAGCGGAAGGCGAGCGGCAATGAGTACAACAACAATTACAAAAACGTCAAGTGAATATATGTATGTATGTTCATAATACATACATATGTATATACATCCATACCTGTGATTTACGTGTGTATTAGTGGTAATGCGATGGCAGATGACGTCGCTGTTGCGCCGCCGCCGTTGTAAGTGCCTGCGATTTTCGTAGAACGTGTGGGTGTGAGTTTTGTTGTTGGTGGTGCTGCTGTTGCTTCTGCTGCCAAAGAAAAGGGCGCCTGTCTAAATAAATGCTTACAATTACAAAGCATTAATAATATGATTTGTGTTGTTGTTGATCGGCTGCATACACACATATTTTATTCATATGCGTTTTCTTGTATTTATTTGCATGCACATACATACATACATCCATATGCTTATAGATATGTACATAGCTATGGGCATACGTATGTACATTGGAAAACAGTTACCAAAACAATTAAAACGACAACAGTAACAGGCGTTGGACGAGATTTCTGAATGCTATGCATAGTTATTTATGTATGTATGTATGTATGTATGAATGTACATATGACAAAAAGAAGAAGCAACAGCCGCACCAAAAACAACTCAACGACGACAGCGGCACGGCTGTTGTAAAACTCCGTTACAGAAGCACACACACACATACACCGCACATGCATTCATATGTGCCTGTGTGTATCTTTTCGTTAACTTGCTCACACACACATGTATAATGTAAACGCACTTGTGCGTGGCCCGCTCTTTTTTTGTATTGCCTGCATCGTTGTTTTTGTTGTTGGTGGTGGTGGTGCATACTAGAGATGTGTGTATTACAAATCACGATGCATTTCATGAACTTTTATTTTGGTTACATCCTCGAAACTATCTCACTTATTTCTTGGTTATTTTTCGAACACACCAGTCTCACATAATTAAATTAAATTAAATAATTAAAGCTATATGAAAATAATGTTCAAATGAACTTAAACAACATAAGAGTTTTTGTTGTCATCGATTATAATCTTTGATTTGTTTAATTTTGTCAGACTTCTTAAATAGTGGCATCTTGAAAATTCCCTTCACTTTAAGGCAGTAAATGTTTAGTCGTGAGAGACGAAATCACGATCACGCGCCGGCTCCTGCACAGTTCTAATGCATGGCGTGGCTGCGTAACAGCAACAACAACATAAGCAATGCGGCTTGTTGTCATTTTGCTTTCTACCTGCTACGCTGCTCTGTTGAGCATGTTGGTATTCGTGGTAGTCGTTGTTGATCTGCCTGTGCAATTGCATTTATGTATGTATGTGTGTAACTCACTCAATCTCTGTTGTTTACGTATACTGTGAGCATGCTGTTGAGTGATGAGAGCGTTAGACATAGTGCCGTTATAAATTTGTTTATATCTGCAGGCTGTGATTGCGATGCTGAAGAAGACTGCACACCGCAGTGATAAAACTCTCAATTAATGATACGAGTACAAACACACATACATATGTATATTCATCTAAACTAGTGTCCAAAATATAGATACACATCATGGAAATTCCTTTAAGGGAAAATTAGTAATAATAAAAAACATTAATGCCAAACGAAAAGCATAGCGCAGCTTTAAAATTGCCGTATTCACAGTTTATGTTAATTGTGGTAATTTTTGTTATACTTGTATCCAAAAAATGGTGTTATAATCCCCAATAAAGTCTCAATACAAACCCTAAAACTCATGTTTGATGTTGATTGGTAATATGCACTGTTTCAAAATTTGTGGACCGAGGTTTTTGAATTATCCTTTACATAAATTGTGATTTGTATTTGAAAATTCCCAAAAATAACATTTTATTATGTGTTCTCAAAACATGGTTAAAATGTTTATCTTTATTCAGAGTGGGTCTTAAAAAAGGGTGTTTTTAGATAAGTAAATCTCTTATTTTTACAAATTTATAGCATTGTGTGTAGATGTATAAAATAAATAATATTGAAAACAATACAATATCTTTTAATATTTCTCTTTAGCCGTTGGAATTTATCAAAAAATAAGTGCAATATGTAAAAATATAAATAACACAATGTTAAAACAAAACTAAAAACGCAACCAATCCTAAAATACACAATAAAAGCAACTCGACCGATCATTTTGGAATATACTGTACGTCTAAATGTTCAGCGCCATGTTACAAGTATCGCAGTTACTATCACAACAACAACGCCATCGAGGGACAGAGCAACAATGCAGACGACGACGGCGTCAGCAACAAAAGCAACAACAGAAACAAATTATGATTCTTCTTACAATTTTTACAATATTCTGGCCTCAGGTGAGTGTACTTATCGCTGAATTACTCATTTACCCACTGAGCGTATGAAGGGAGAAAGAATGTGTGAGAGAGAGCATGTTTATCTTTCTGCGCTTTTTTTTTTTGTACTTAGTTTAAGCTTACTGTTTATCGCAACAATATTATCGGAACAAAAACTATGCCTACAAAAACAATGTTGTGCTTAGTTGGAAATACTTATGCATAAATAGGGTTAAAGCATTGCCGGCTACAGTAATACCTTCCTACATACAAACTTAATTGTTCGCTAGTATGGAATGTTGGTGCTTGTATTGAAAACCAATTTGCAAAAACATAATGAAATTATTTAAAACAAATATTTACTTCATTTACTTAAGTATGAAATATGTTATTGCTCTAAAACTTGCTGTTTTTAAATTCAGTTTAAAAAGCGTTTTTATTCAATTTTCTAAGGCATACTGCAATCTTATTGTTTATTGCACATATAGAACATAGTATGTATGTGTATTATAAACACAGATGTAGGTAGAATTTAAGTATTTCATTTTCTAATAATTTCTAAATAAAGCTAGGCTTAGGGGATATTTTCTAATGGTCTATCTAATAGTAAAATTGGAGATCAAGTGATACGAAGCTCTAAATACCTAAATACTCAAGCTTCTTAGTATAATTTTGTTGTATTGTTGAGAAGTATTATATTTATTTTTCGATTTCTTCTTTTTCAATTTCAATTTCGATTTCTTAAGAGAGTTGATCTTTAAGTTGGGTTAGTTCTGTAAATAACAGAAGATCAACTCTCTTGATACTTGTCAATAAATAGGTCTTCGCCGCCCCCTGATATTCCCCTTAGAGACATTGCACTGTAATTGTTATTGAGTTACCAAGCCTGGGAGCACTTTCTTTGTTAACGACGCGGCACTTACGGGGCCCAGCATTTAGGGCGCATTTCTAATTACGTATTTTGTCAATGATAATTATTTTTATCGCTGACTAACGCAGACAAATTACACATAGATACAAGAGTGGATGAGTGTCGACAAATAAGTGAGGGTGGGATTTCGTTTCGTAATTGCGTCTAAGCTTTACAATTTTTAGTCAAGCCTAGCTGTTTGGATTATAGTTTGTACATACAGCAGTACTTTCTACCGACTCCGTACATTTTATGTCATCCCCGATTTCTTAATGCATTAAGACAATTGTATACTGTATTTACGCCCTCTCTCCATGCCCCATTCCCCATTCCCCATACCCCATGCCTTAGCCCACCACAATCTGTTTGGCCGCAATTTATCTGTCGACATGATCTTTGGCGTTTACAACTGTTTTGGGGTTTCCCAAAATAGCGCAACGGACTTACAGACGAAAGCCATCAATTTGAATACGTATAATATGTACTTAGCTTGTTCGACCGGTTTTCGCCAATTTTTGTTTTCTTATTATTTTTTAACAATTGAAAAACAACAATTGCCATTCACAAAGTGTGTGTGTGTGTGTGTGTGTGTGTGTGTGATAGATGGGAAGAGAGATAAAGCATTTGATGAACGATTTAATATGACTTTGTGCCACAAATCACAAACCACACTTAATAATAATTATAATATTAGGTAGAACGCCATCGACGCTGAAATACCCTGTACTCCGGCCAGGTCGGTCTTTAAATAAGTTGTCTTACAAGCGATCAGAAGACATATTTCTCCTATAAAGGGGTCATAAATGCTTCATTATATTCTCTCTATATAGCCTTCTTTTTTATTAGAGAGATATATTTCAGATCAGTGTAAAACCTGTCGTTACATCTTGAACATAAAACTAATATACTCATTTGACTCTAAACATACAAATCACGTGCCTAGTCTAGAATTTTACCAATTAAACGTTCCTTGAAAACGTCGTGTTAAACGAAATCGCGTTAAACGAGCCATGTATTTTCATACAAAATGAGGGGTTACGTTCCTAGACTTCGAAAAATGCATACACAAATATTATAATGTTTAAATTTATTAGTTTCAAAACATAAAAAGGTTTATTCAAATGGCAAAAGTTTTAAAAAGTAAAAAGAGAACACATATGTATTAAAATAAAATGGAAATTCATTTGGTGGCATTTATAATCAGAGCAGTTTTCGTAATCAACATTTTTTTTTATATTTTGCGTGGCAAAAAATCAGTAATTTTCGACTGTTTAGTGGCTCTTAAAGCTTTATAGCAGCTCTCCTATTCTTTTGCTGCCATGTAGAAAATGCCATTTGTATAATTTACTAATTTACTTTGTACCATTTTATTTCATTCAACGGTTAAACCATTTCACTTATCACAAGAATTTAATCTTACTATGTGCGCGTCTGAAGCAATAAAGTTTTGCTCACCTTAGCAAATATTTACATATGTATGGACATAGGAGTATGCACTCATTCTTACTCTGATGGTGTAGAAAGTGGGACTTCCCTTTTTCTACACACATCTCATGTGTGGTGATACATACTATACCCAAAGATAATCATGCAATAATCGACAAAATAAAAAAATCGATTTTGTCCATCGCGTTAGAACAAGGTATTTCACCGCGTTAAAAGAGAAAAGGTAGCAATTTTGCAATCGCGTTAGACCGAGTTAGCATTAAAAGAGTTTGCGTTAAGCGAGGACTAGGTGTATACTTAGACTATATCTCTGGATGTTTGTATATATTCAAATACGCAATATCTTCAAAGTCTCGAAACTGACAGCCATTTCGGGTAATTAATGACTATCTGCGTCGTCTCTGTATTTATGTACGAGTATTAATAATGATGAATAATTTGTAGCTTTTGATATAAATCCCTTAGTTTTTGCTGATTGTTGGCAAACAATTACGAAAAATGTAAATTGCGCGGCTGTATATTTTACTATTTGAATATTTGAATGGGGTACAATTATTTATACCCTGTAACCAACGCGTAAAAGGTATTCTAGTTTAGCACTAATGTTTGTAATCCAGAGAAGGAAGCGTAGCCGACCCTCAAAGTATATAAATTCTTGTTAAGCGAGAAGGTATTGTCATGCCGTCTGTCTGTGTGAGCGCAAGAATCTCGAAAGGTATAACAGCTAGAATAACCCAGCATGGTATTCAGATTCTCCAAGGTTCGAGAAAGGACAAGGTTGTGTTCCCGCTTCCCTGGTATTCGTGATTTCTTCACAACTTCCGTAATTCGTTGAGTTTTTCTACTCAAATTGGTCAATTGGAAAGTAATAATAGCCATCTTTGCCTATGCTCTATAAAGTTGGAGGGTATTAACGAGTTAGGCCTGCTCGCAATAGATGTGTCGATACAAGGAAAACAATTAAAAATATAAATCGTGGATATTCACAGCACTTTAGATAATCCATCTAGTCGTCAGTGGTGTGGGTTTTAGCCAAAATCTGAATCTTCTGTCGAAGCTTGCGTCTGCTCTTCTCATCACGTTCAAGCCATATCCATTCTAAGTACTGTGCTGAAAATCGAACGTAGGAATTTGGAAATATGTATTTCTGTTAAATGATTTCTGAATAAGGTCTGCAAATATGTCCCCTTTGCTATTTATGTTTGTCACTTCATGTTTTGCATAGTTTCTAAAGTTAGCAAGATATTAGAATTGTGCGAAATCCATTGGTCCAGAAAGAAAGCTCAATTTTTGACTCGAAACACATTCTTGCCTTCCAGTCAGTGGTGTTAGGCGATTAATCGCCTTTCGGCCAAAATTCCCAAATAGTCGTATGCACATTTCTAACTATTGATTCCTTATCAGCGGCATCCCAAGCTCTTGAATGTACATATTTACATTCGACGTTTTTCATTTCATGGTTTTCTGTAAAATATTTATTGCTGCTTTTGTTTTTGCAAATTACTTTTTACGAAAACCGGTTTCAATTTGCATTGTTATTTACAAAAACAACAATATTGTGACGCGCGTAATAAAAGACAGCAGAACAGCAGACCCCAAGGTTCTGCGGCCCCTGCTGATTCTTTTTAACCCATTCCCACCTAAGTACGCTTAAGTGTACATTTGCGTAAGTAAACTGAGCTGGGATAATGATTCAGTTTTTTGTTCGATATGAAGATATGCAAATCGGGCTGTTTGCTAACAGTGCCGAATAGTTCAGGCAATTGCAATAAGGTAACATTTTCTGATAATACTTTCTAATAGTTATATTAGTCTTATTGTCTGCTGATCTCGAATTAAATAGAGGTGTAACCATTTTCGTAAAACGGCATATCTAAGAGGCGCTACCTTTAGAATTAATACGAACTATGGGCCTCTATATATTTTTCAAATAATAAGAGTAGTTTAATGTGCTTTTAAATTTGTTTTTGATAGAGTTTATTTAAGAGAAACATTTAGAACAGATCAAAAGAAGTGAAGCACTTTTGAATTACTTATCGACAACAAAACAGCTTATTCTTCAAAGGATGCCAACTCTTAATTTTAATAATAAGTGCAGCCTATGTCCTTAATTGATGTAGACCTGCTTTTGTATAAAGAAACCTTCAAACTCCACCCTCCATTAGGGGATGTCGCAGAGAATTAAAAACAAACTATCAAATCGAGTGAAGATGTACTTCGAATTACTTAATAATAGTTACGATAATAATCAAATAATCTGAATAATCCAATTCCGCTTGCATACTTGTATAATAAGACCTTTTAAATTTTCAATTAGTTATATAAACTACGCGATTATAGAAATGTTCGAATATTCGTCTCAATGCAAGCAGTACTGGGGAGAACGGGTTAATACATGTCATACCTCGCATTTCTTATTATTTTCTTTAATTTTTATTTATTTTGTTTTTCGATAAGCCATAAAAATGCCACTGCCCGGCCGCTCACAGCAGAATGGGAATGTTTATGAATACATAAGTTTTTGTTTTTACAACACATTCATACGCAATATATATGTACGTATGTATGCATGTGTATATAAATATATAATGTATCAACTGGCTTCTCAGACGATTTTATTTTATTTTGTTTACGCATCCGCTCACGTGCCTCAGCGACCTTATCTTCATGCAACGTCAACTAAGCCGGATCATTACGTGCCCGGCTTATCTGCAGTGCGCACCAAATAATTAGGCATTAGTTTGAACTTGGCAGAGACTGCCTACATACAAGTATGTATGTATATGTATGTATGTATATGTACATGCACATTGCATATGTGTCTGTGTCGATGACATCATCCACTATTAGCCATGCCAAATGTTTTTGTCAATCAAGTGAAGGCTTTGTAACTCGATGCCATTGGCGCCGTATTGGATTGCATAAGAAACAGCAAAATCGTCTTTCGGTGACCAAATTGGGCTTAAGAGAGCAGATTACAGATTTTACACATTTTTTTCTTCTCAAACACCAGCGAAAGCTGGGCTTTTGATAGACTTTTCAGTAGCTAAGTGAATGTCTGGGCTAGAGAAGGGCGTGGGACACTAACTTTTCAAATATAATATTGCAAGTTGCTTCCTAAAGTTAACAGCACTGTTTAAAAATAAAACCCCACCGATCTCTTTTTGTTGTTGTTTTCTTGCTTTTTGGTACAAAAATACTACAAAAACACGACCCCAGTCCAGCTCTAGTCGGAGCCTCTCCCCAGTTAGGCTCATCTCATCGAAACGGGCTTATTTGTTCATTTCGGATCAAGACAGCAAATAAGCTAACGACCCAATGCGGGCTCTGTGGTGATGTGCTGGTCTCGTGGCGACAACGTCTTTTTCCAGCAGCTTGATTAATACAAAGCTGCGATCAAACTCAATTAATACAATTTCGTGCATCGCAATTAACCCCGAAGCTAATGACCCCGCCCTACAAAAGCAACCGACAAAATCCTTTAACGAACTTTAAGTTTCAAGTGCGTGCGAAGTGCTAGAAATTAATTGTCAATGACAGGGAGAATCCACCCAGACCCACACCATACCCTTATGCATGCCTTTCAGCATTCTTGATTTAGCACTTACAGAGTGAACGGGCATATTAGTTTTGTGTACTTATATTACATAGAACAAAAAAACAAATATCATAGCTCCATATACCAAGAGCTGATTCGATGATGTCTTTAAAAAGGTAGAGAAACGATCGCACTCCATATAATACGTAATCTGTTGGTCAGCATCGAAATTTGTACTTAATGTTGGAGCAAGAGTATTTCACAGTCGACTGATAGCGATCTCTTCATCTAATTTTTTGTGTGCGTTATGTTTCAGAACTTATTCTTCTTTTATGTATTTTCGGATCACACTCATGCACTCCATGAACTTGTTGCTCCAATTTTGTTTAATTGAATTGCAACTTGAGGCTGTTTGGAGCTCATTTTTCTAGGTGTATCTGCAGCGGCCTGGCATTTAAAGGGCTCAGTAAGCACACACACATGCTCATATATACATACATATATACTTATATATAGTACTTATAAACATAGTCCACTTTTGTTCATTCTCCGCCCGTGCGGAGTCTAAGGTGCAGTGCTGTGACTAATTTATGGGTAATGCGGTAGAAATACTCGATGCATTGATGGCATTTATATACTTGTATATATAAGAAGAGGGTATAGTATCAGCTTGAGTTCTGTATGCATTTGCACTCAAATTACAATTCGATTCGACGCACTATGTAAATAAATGCGCGACTCTCTCAGAGATTTCAACGGTTGCATATCACAGGATTTCTGCTGTCGTTCAATTTTGAAGTAAGTAAACATTATTTGTGCTTTGTTGAGGGATTTCATTCCTATTTGTCTTTTATATATTGCATGCAACAATGCAATTGCGAGCATTTATGCAATGATTCCTATGTCACACCCGAGTATACAAGTATATGTATAGTCAGCTGATTTTGATTGACACTTGCTGGTCCGCCTTGAATTTTGCAGAAAAAGTGTACTGACGGCTTTAAAGATATGCTCGGACAAATTGAACCAGATCTATTCGTTTATATTTAAAATGGCGTGTTCTACACTGACAAGTTAGGGTTAAGGTCGCCAAAATTCCCCAATATTCCTCAATACATCCCCCCTTGGCCAAAGGGCGACAGGAGCCTAACAACTCTGCTGCTCGGTTCTACCGAGCACGCCGAGACAATACCCTACTCAAAATAAAGGTATCAGCCACTGAGACCCCGATACTCTTATTAGGGGGCCGGTCTTAATGGGAAGACTTGGAAACGTTCGAAAAACAAATGGCTCGGCAAATTATTTGTCTTCAGGCTTAAAAAAAAATTTTTTTTAAGGCTTCTACAAGAACTTTCCATCTAACTCTATTTCTAGCCGCCTGTCGAGCTGTCTAGGGATAATTCCTGAAGGGTGGTCCGCCGTCAGGTTGTCTGCTTCCTTGCTGATTCCAGTCTAGCGCCATCCTTACAATGCTGTGTGGGCCTTGCCTCAGAGTCCTAACGTTCTATTGTCCGATTCTTGTCCGTTTTGAAGTGGAGAATTTGGGATTAATTTGTCTTGTAGTATTAGTTTCAGTAATCATCTAATTGTCCATCGAACTGGTGGTTGGCCAGCTGCGACTTATCTCAGTGGTGGGGTGTCGTCTTCAGACTTTTTATTTACGGAAAATAGCAAGCAATATTTAATTATCTTGACTTACTCTAAATATTTTTCAATGAAACCAACGTCTTTTCCTAATAATTAGTTTTTAGCTAGTTAGTGGGTTCCTGGAAAGCCTCAGCTCCTTGGAAACTCCCCGCTCAATAGCCTGATAAGAAAACGTCGTGAGCGGCCGACGCTTTCAAAGCACTTCCCTGAATTTGTGTTACATTTTACAAATGTTAACAAAATGTTTGTACTATTCGTAAACGTAACGTTTTCCGTCTGCAGTAGCACTGACATTTATAAAAAGAAGAAAAACAATAAAGATAAAATACCTTCGCCACCTTCCGCAGCGCGGACTGAGCTTTTAGGTGTAGATATATAATTAGTCATAGTGGAGTAAGTTTGTTCAACTTTGAAGTGCTTCGGTCACTCTACCTTGTCTATTGCTATTGAGGTCTTTGTGATATTTTGGCCATTATTTGTCATTCAAGAATAATGACGCGCGCACAAAAATAAAACACACACACACACACATAGCTTATCTGCGGAACCCATTCATAAGTTTATGAATGCCAATCTGTTCTTGATAAGACGTGACGATAGGTTTAATTGTTAGTTGTATACAGACGATTTCGGTGTTAATGTTTACGATGGCTAACTGCTACTTGTTTGCTACTTTAAATAGTATGTATCTGTTTGAGAAGCGCAGAGAAGGGCTCCGAAATTCAAATTGCTTCGATCTAAACAGAACTTGCTTGCTACTTTAATAATATCTGCTTGAGAAGCGCAGAGAAGGGCTTCCAAAATTCAAATTGCTTCGATCTAAACAGAACAGAAACTTTATAGAGCTAAGAAGCATGGCTAAATCTATTGGGTTCGATGTTATCTCTCCATATGTTTAAATCTTTCAAACACAAACGTACAAAAAAGCACATATGTACGATTATACTCGTGGTATGTTTTTGGCCAAGCGCTAGTTTTAGCGATCAACTAATCAAGTCTGTCTGCACAACAAGTGGGTCATTGTACATTGGCTTACAGACAGGCGGACAGACAGTCGGGCAGACAGAGAGAGAGAGAGAGAGAGAGAGAGAGAGAGAGAGAGAAATTCAGGCCAGTTTGCGGTGATGTGGCATTTTATCTTAAGCTATCAATTAACTTTTTACACGCACTTTTTCGTCATATCCCATTCCTTTCCCTCCAGCATAAAAGCAAACTTGATTCGGGTCTCAGATTTCTTCAATTGCCGCACTCCGACAGCGAAGTTTGTTGTCCATTTCTCGTGCCTCCAATCCCCCTTTTTGGCTCAAGGCCTCACGTGGCCACCACTTTGAAATTGTTGCACAAAAAATGATGTCGCATGCATATTGTATTTCTGTATAATATTTTTTAATGAGCCTTTAAGATTGCAGATAATTGTTCAAAAGCTATCTGAGTTGTCACACAGCTCTAATATTTGATTGAGCAACAAAATTAGCGTCGACCATTATATAGCATGCCTCCAAAAGTCCTTAAATATAGTAGTGTAGTATTGTTTCTGGAATTGATTTGTGCTCTGATCTATTCATGAATAGATGTATAGAATCGTTATCATAAGTATATAAGAGGTAGTATATAGTAGATGTGTATATAAGTTTGCATTACTCTTATAAGTATATGTGTATGAGAATAGAATATCTGAATATAGGTTATATTCTCTTGCAATTCAAGCTATGCATCATTCTATTAGAGCTAGTAGACCAGTAGGCCAGTTCCATTGTTTTCGATAATAGTATCTCATCTGGCTGGGAATCTACTCAAAGGCTATTTAGCTGCTATTCTTCTGGTTTCTCATCACGGCCACAAATTTGCTAGATATTTTGCTATAAATAATGATGAAACGGAAAATCGGTATATACTATAATTTAAAATTTCTTTCAAAATATAATACAATCTGTATAATTTATTGAGAATGTCAAATAATAAATCGAGCTACTTAAATTATACAGGTATAAAAATTTACATTTGAACTTAATACACAACTATTAAATTTTAGATATATTTATCAGATTTTAAAAACTGGCTTATTATAATTATACCCTGTACCCGTAGGGTAAAAAGGGTATATTAGGTTTGTGCAAAGTATGTAACATGCAGAAGGAAGCATCTCCGACCCCATAAAGTATATATAATCTGAATCAGCATGACGAGAGAAATCGATCTAGACATGTCCGTCCGTCCGTCCGTCCGTCTGGATGAACGCAAGGATCTCAGAAACTATAAAAGCTAGAATGACCAATGTTGGCATCCAGATTCTCCTAGATCCGAGAAAGGACGAGTTTATTTTTTTTTTTTTTAATTTCGCTCTTCTTCTTCCTCTTTTTGCTGCTGCTTTGGGCGCATATAACTCAGTGACGACTTGCTCGACTGTAGCGTTCTCTCTTGTTTTATTATATAGTAGGAAAAATTAGGTCTTAGTTAGTATTATATGCATTATTATTATATTTTCTAAATACAAGTTTATAACAATTATTAATAACCTAAATTTAAATTTAAGTAAAGTTCCAAAAATATCAGGGAAAACCATTTTTATACCCTGTACCCAAAGGGTACAAGGGTATATTAGATTAGTGCGAGTGCACATGGAACACATAGAAGGAGGCTTGGTAGACCCCACAAAGTATATATATTCTTGATCAGCATGACAAGCCGAGTCGATATAGCCATGTCCGTCTGTCCGTCTGTCTGTCTGTATGAACGCAAGGATCTCCGAAAGTATAAGAGCTAGAATAACCAAACTTGGTATACAGGTTCTCTGAGACCGAGAAAGGACGAGTTTGTTCATTTTTTCTGATCCACCCCCCCACTCCCCCCCTATTAACGATTTTCTATAACTCCCGTAATTCTTGGAATTTTGAACTAAAATTTGGTAGTCACATTAGGTTAGTAATTATATAACCGTATACCAAGTCTCATTATGATAAAATGATCGGAAAGAAAGTTATAGCCATATAACCAGGCTCAATGCACACATACATACATATGTACAAGTACACAAACACGCATAGACACGATTCTGATGTAATTGTAAATGTATATATGCATGCATGGAATATTTTATATTTAATTAGTTAATATTTAGTTAATTAATTAAATTAATTTAGTTAATTAAATTAATTAAATTAATTAATTAATTTAATTACTTTTTTGTGGGGGTGGTACAGGGTATTTAAGAGTTGAGCCTGCTCGACTTTAGCATTCCTTTCTTGTTTTACTTCTCACTTACTGCAGTTCTGTTTTTTTCACCGCCACTGTATTTGTATGTAGGCCTCGGCTCAGTTTTTTTTTGGCAACTCTGCGGCGCTAAATACATGTGAGTATGTTTGCATGTACATACATACATTTTTAGTACTATATGTTTGTTTGTATGTATGTACATATGTGAGTACGTATGCTTAATGCATGTTAAATGCATTAATATCGAGTAAAGCCAGCAAAGCAAATTGTGCATCGAACTGGGCCAACATGCCAGATTGGCTAGTTAACAACAGCAGCTTTAAAACAACAACAACAAAGTATGTAGTAATATTTATACTAAATACCGCAAAAAAATGCGAACAAAACATTGTTGACTTTGGTCAAAACAAGGCGCACTTAAGTTACAATTACTCAGCTACCAACAATTTACCAATGTACATACATACATATGTACATACGTACATACATACATACGTACATATGTAGGTAGGTATGTACTCGAATTTTTATTGCGTGTATACATATTTATTGAACGAAAATTGACTAAATACAATCGCAGCAAATATAAAAGTTAAAAAATATTTTAGCGGCTGGCATAACTTGTGCCAACTAACTGGTTTTAACCGGCTGTCACATACACACATATGCATACATATTTATATACATATGTACATACATATGTACGTGAATACGCACACACATAAGTAATTAGCAGAAACCTACAACGTTTTATAAATAATAATAATAACAGCAACACTAACCGCACTTTTGCACCACAAACTGCTTCTACACCCGCCCCCACCTGCCCCCACCTGTTGCCGCACCGTCGCACTCACTACCACACTCGCCTGCCTACCTGCCTGACTTTTTGTTGTTGTTGTAAATTTTATATTTTATTTCATTCTTTTTTTTTTTGCCAGCTTGCTGCAAATTTGTTCGTTTGTGATTTTAATTTGAGTTTATTTTGTTTACTCTGCAGCCAAATGGTGAACGGGTATTTTTAAAAACTTTTGGAGTATGTAACACCATCACTCTATAGTGTTGGTTTGTTATGTGGGAAAGTATTACAGCTAGAGATCCGAAACTTCGAGCTTACAAAACTTACTGCTGCTTTCAAAATTCTTTCAGCTTTCACTTTCAAAACTGATCGGTCCTTGGCTATGATAGATCAAAGAATTTTATACTCATATGGAATATACAGCAGTTGTACTCCAAATACTTCAAATTGGGTTCGAATTAGGCTCAGAGCTACACTTCAAAGGGTTTTCTTTATGGTGTTGGATTGAAAAGCAAAATTAGAGTTTTTTTAATTAGCAGAAGTAGTTAAAAAAGAGTGTGGATTTTTTATTTTTGTGTGTCTAGCAAATTATTATGATGTACAGTATAGATTTCCAAAACACTTTTGAATGATTTAGAAATCTAGAAAAGTATGAAAATCAGAAATACAAAATTACAAAGACGTATGAGTGATGCCATTTCAAAAGAGTCCATGCGCGGACATTATTTGTAATTTTATTTGTAATCTCTATCCTAGCGTTACAAGTATTTGGTTTAAATTAGTACGCTAGTCACAAAATATTTAGATCTATATCAATATACCTTAACAATATGTACATATCATATAATTTAATCTAAATACATTCAATTTAATCATATTCTCATTTGTTCTATTTATTAATTTATAGTACAATATTTAAAAGTTACATATTTGGTTATATATACATTTAAATTTAAGGTTTTTTATTTTTGGTTCTTTTTTATTGTTATTACTTGTACTCGAAAGTGTGCTTGAATACTAATTCTAAAATGCGTTTCACTACTGATTATTTTTAAGGTATGGGGTAATCAACAATTTTGGGGCCAAACTAGCCTATAAAGCGGGTCTATTTCATTGACATTTATGAGTAAAAGTATGCGTCTATACAATATATAATTGAAATCTTAAAAGTTATTAAATAATACAAACACACTTGTAATTCATTTTCTGGTAAGTTGAGGTCTGGAAGACACATAAAACGCTTGCTTGATTGTTTGAATGATTTTAGTTTAATGTATTTATTTCCCAGACTTGCTGAAGGGTATTTGGAAGTGTAACATTTTCAATTTAATGTTCCCTGCACTCCAGTTCTTCCCATCTTTCCCTCCCTACGTTTTCGTGTTGTTTTTTTTTTTCGCATACACTTTGTGGCTAATGCTCGAAAAAGTTGTGTTTAATTTTTTAATTATTACAAATTAAACATTTGTCGTCAGCAGAAAACCTGCTAAAAGGCACATCACAAACGTACGCGTTTCGTGGTACGGGGAAGCAAAAACAAAACCAAAATCAAAATCAAAACCAAACAACGAAGCACAGTAGAATCTACCAAATGGAAATATTCCAGAGCGCACAAAAACATATTTATACCTCGTGTGTGTGAGTGTGTGTGAGTATGTGTGTGTGTGTGCAATTGTGTGCATTTTCTTGCTGCAATTTTCATATAAATGAACGTTATCATTATCATTACCATTACCATTATCATCATTAACATTTTCATTATTATGACAATGGGACAGGGGCGCAGCCTTGCTAGCTGCTGTCCAATTGCCAAGCCCGTGCTTCCCCCCCCCACAGGCAAGCCAGTCCGCAAAATTAATTGCAATAATTTGAGCTGCACTTGTCACCGAAATGAACGAGCAAGGTCGTTCGCGTATCGCTGGTTCTCATGGCTCCCAGCCCTCCTCCTATCCACAGTCGTCCCCCTCTTCGGCATGCATGACGATGCATTTGCATATCAACTGCAGTCTGCAGCCTACATAGTACATACATACATACTTGTATGTACATATATACTTACGATATAGTGTGTCACAAGCTGCCCCGCTTACCGAACTTTAAGCTGAATCCGAAACTGAATGTTGTTGCAACACTTTTGCGCCAAATTATCAAATCAACAAATTATGATAGGCAACAAAAAGTGAAAGGCAACAAAGCAGCGATCGTGCTACATACATGTGTTTGTATGTGTGCGCACATATATACCTACACACGCACACACTCGCACATGCCCGTATTTATTTATGCATAAAAGAAATGTCAGTCTTCATTTCTCTCGAGTCTCCCTCTCTCTCTCTCTCTCTCTATCTGTCGCTCTTATAACAGGTCGCAGCCTAATCATGGAAATAAAATTTGTTTCTTCGCAATAGCAGATGCCCCCTAGGGGCCGTAGGGGCCGTAAGCTGCGCTGAAACAATAAATTAGCAGCGATTAATTTAATTTTCATAATTATTATAATCCAGTATAAACACAAAAGCACCATAAGCCCCATATACTCGTACAAACAAGCGACATACATATGGGGAAAGGTACAAATAATGTGCGACCTGTTCCCATTTTATTGCTCAGCATGCTGATGAAATAATCATTTTATACACTTTTCATACTAATTCTTTAGTTAATTAAAGGTGTTAATTTAATAACATTCCGAAATATAGTACCATATACGTGTATAATTTTTTTTGTTTTTAACTTTGAAAACAGCTTAGATTGGGTAGAGATTACATTCAGGGTCAAAACCTCCTTAAGAATTAAGTTATTAGCATAAATCTTGGCACATGTGATAATCCGAAATTGGAAGAAACTTTAAAGTGTATTTTTTTGGATCTCAATGAATCTAGATGTTATAGCCAGAAATCTGTTGTGGTGGACGTAGCAGAACTTGCATCCCAAATATACTTACGGAGATACTCGCGTTCATACACATAGACAGACATGTTAAATAATTTAAATGATCCTAATTTTGTAAATAGTTTATAGGAAGGATGATAACAATTCCAGAAGAATCGTTTTGTGTGGCCTACACAGTGATGTTACGACAAAGTTTTGAACAATTGACAGCACGGTCGATTGTTATTATTTTGGTTTAAATTTCATTCAAGTCTTTAGTTTGACAACTCTCAAACTCATAACAACAAAAATAATAAAAAAAAAACTGGAAGCTAGTTTCAGGAAGTTAGCTCAGAATTTCCGACTATGCGTTAGAGAACCTCAGTAGGGATTAGTTTAAGTGCCAAGGCGGTACGTTCAAAAATGTTCCGAACGTTCGGACGATGATCGTCCAGTATGGCAGTGTGAAATTTGGATTTAGGGGGATTTCAAGTATATACATATGATGAGATAAACGAAATGAGTCATTACCATATTTGTAGATATCAACACTGTTTACTGTGAACAAATATTATATTTAGCACAATTACTAGATCATATTCTTAGCTACCAAATTAATATGGGTTGCTGATTCCTAAGAAATGCTAATTTGGATATTCATGACATCTTTTAAAAATACAATCAAATGCAAATACAAAAAGTAACTCAAAGCTACTACTACTTGAGGCCATCAGACTTGTTAACTATTTATCAAATAATGAGGACGCAGAAATCGGGATAAATTGGCATCTCATTGTTGCGTGATGAGTGGCACCCAAAAGCATGGGGAAAATATTGGAGCTACAAATTAGCGATTGTAATACGCGAAAAAGTTTAAATCAGGCTATAAAATTATTTGTATTTATTAAGATTATACGTATTTTAAAAATATTACAATATATAACACAGTATTCAAATGAGAATGTTTGAAGGTGTAGGGGAAAAGGAAAGTCAGAACAAGTTATATTTATTATTTGTTGTTTTAATCATATCGAGTACTCTTTGCTTAGTCATTTTTGCAATTAATATTAATTTTCAATAATTGCTCACTGCTGTAAAGGTTCTTTTGGTGAATAATGGAAAAACTACCAGCACTCTACCGCTGCCACCTGCTATTATATGTGTTCTCTATTCAAATAAGCAATATTGTGGCATCATTTAAGTACCCGAAACCACCCACACTTCCACACATATATTACTTACATACTATACTATACTATACTATACTATACTATACATAATTCACAAATGTGAGCACAATAATTTCCTCAGGCCTTATTCAACTTCCGCTTTTCCAGCAATTCCGCCAGTAGGTGCTGTTGTTGTTCGCAGTTTCGCATGTGACATGCAAACAATCGCAACAAAAACAACTTAATTATCACCAACAAAAACAACAATAACAACAATTATAATAACAACAACAACAAAACAGCAATATAGATCTACCACTTTTCACATTTTTTGATCAAATTCAAAAATTATAGGCAGGGTAGGTGCGAATATTTTTATTTAGCTGCCTTCCCTCTAAGGCCATCTATTAAATGGAGCTCGTATTGACATCGAACGAAAATAATTTAATTGTTTTAAGCATTGAATTTGTGTACTGAAATCTACATATCTATCTAATATATCGAGTAGCTGGCAGACATTCTTCCACATATACTAAGTATGTCAGATGAAATGCAGATATTGCTTGGCTTTGCGGAATCGGATTCTCAACAGAGATTGTGGTTGTATTCAAAAATAGAGCCATACAGTGCCTGATTCTTAAACACCTATGTATATACATATATACATACGTTAAAATTTGTTGTTATGAACGAACAATGAAATGCTTTATTTCCGTAGTAAACAGTAATCACTTAAGTGAAAAGTTCTTGCAATGCTACTTGCCAAAATCTTAATTTTGCAGCATGATGGATAGAAACGAGTTTCGAAACTTTATTGGAACCTGTATTGAGCAAAAGTTTAATTCATTTCAAATATGTACTACTCTACCCCAACATAATGTATCTGTCTGCATGAACACCGATAGCTTAGGGATACCAAAAATGATATTTAGATTTGTATTATCCATACGCGAAGCAAGTGTATTACGCACCATATGTATCCTTATTGTTTTATATAGCTTCTATAGTAATGATCAGTGAAAAAATTAGGAAATCTTGAACAAATTCTGTACTCCGGAGTGCCTCAGCACGATCTGCAGTTTCATCAAAAGCTGCTCATTTTATCATATGGCTGCCATAGGAACGATCGGTGCAAACATAAGTCCTGGAATTGTGTTTTTGATATGTTTTGTTAGTGCTCCCGGATACACTGATGTTTTATCAGAATCGGCTTTATAAGTATATGTATAGTATACCATATAATAATCTGTTTAAAAACCATTCTGAGTAGGTTAACTTTTTGTATTGATCACATACAAGTATATAACTCCGAACATAGTTTGGCGGGAAAAAGATTGAGTACAGGTTAATCAGTTGTTCCTTATATTTAGAAGAGACTAATGGACCTAATAGAAACTCTCATTGTTAGATTATTTATTTACAGTGTAGAATTGTGGCCAAGAAGCCAAATACACTATGAGTTGGCCGCCCTAGCTTGTTTTATTAATAGGTATATAGTATGTCTTTATTTATTGAAATTGTCTTTATAAGCTCCTCGATTTTAATGTAGAATGTAGCCATAAAATTGGAATCGTTTGGGAAAACACCTGCATTCGATTATGCAATAGCAATCGGGATTATGGGATCTGTGAGTTCCTAGCTGGCCCATTACATGTGCAGTCAACACTTGTCATTTAAATCTAATGGGAATCTAAAAACAGAAACTACAACACTGACATAAGATGTAATCACCGCGCACACTCACAGCCATCATCAAAAATAACGACTCACACGTAAACTCACTCATATTCCAAAATCATTAGTCCATAGCTGAACGAACAGTCATAGTATCCAAGTATATATACATATAGTAGGTAGGTAGCTTTACCGGCAGCCTATAATGAAGCTGTCGCCTTCTTTATTGTTTTTCTTCTTCTTCTTCTTCTTCTTCGTTTTCAATATTGTTTTACTGGTGCTGTAAGGTATGGTTGTAGGGCTATTATTATTGATATATGGCCAGCTAGCTGTTATTATTATTGCACAATATAGATTAGTGCTAGCACCTCCGTGCATGACTTTTTAACTCGTTCAGCAACCGATCGGAGTATACTTGGAGTGAAAAAAACTGAGGTACGCTTCTTCCTGTGGTTGATTGATGGGAGAAAGGTTGTTGTTCGCATGTTCGTACTATACGCCCACATGCTAATTAAAATGGCTATTGTGCATTATAACAAATATCATTGTTGTTGGGAAGACGCTCGTAGTTTAGCGTGAGGAGAATGAACAACAAATTGAAGCATAATTCACGCGGCGAGCTATTGAATAAATATACTTACTTAGGGGGTTGTCAAAATATGGCAATCACGTAGCGAACGGAGTAGGAAACGATTATACGGAACATAACAGGCAAACATTGACTATTTACCTATACCCTTCCTCGCAAAGTATACGCTTATACTATATTGCGTTGGTTTTGCTTGTTTGTAACACCTACTAGAAAATAGATATAGTAGGGCCTTGATGAGAGGAAAAGAAGCTCCGGTTCTTTTTGGCAAACTGATGAATAATATGAGTTGAGATGTCAGTTTTCCAAACAATACTGCTGTCATACAAAATATATGACTTAGAAAGAGTATTTGTGTGGACCATAAATATATATTGGAACGAAACTGAATAATGAGCATGTTGTTGTCAGTCCTAAAGATGTTGTGGCTGGACTGAAAAAAGAAACAAATTCATTCTAATACTTATCTGGATACAGTACTTGTCTGTGAAGTTGTTTTTTGTAAGGCACAAAGAAGGGCTAACAAAGCTAATTATATATTTCTCTCTCCGTCTTTCTCTTATTTATTTATAGCCCGCTCAAAGCGCCGATTTGGTCATCAATGTGCCCAATGCCAGCTCGAATGACAATGCCTTCTATCGCATTGACTATACTCCGCCATTTGGCTATCCAGAGCCAAACACAACCATACCGGCCAGGGAGATCGGTAAGGACATTAAATTCTCACGTGCTTTACCGGGCACAGAGTACAACTTTTGGCTGTACTATACAAATTCGACGCATCGAGATATGCCGACATGGACGGTCAACATAACGACAGGTGAGTGGAAGGATATTAGTAAGGGGGGGAGACTACACATTCGACTGGAATATCAAATTAGAATTTATTGAGAATTTAGCAATGGAAACCCATCTATTCACTTCCAAACAAACGAAATCCCTTTATGAAATTGAAAAGCTGAGCAGTTCATAAAACTAGTTAGTCACTCAAGAAGTTATTAAGAGTTGAGCAATTTTGCAAATTACACAAGATTTTTGTTCTTAATTTCTTACACGATCAAGCACAATTTCTAGTTCAGTTTCAGTTTTAGGTTGAATGCTAAATAGTAAACACTAGTTTAATAAAATGTTTGTAATCTGAAGAATGCAATTATTTCACTTAATTGGTATCGTAATTAAATGTAAACAATGTTTTAGATTTGTTTGCCAATGAAGGAAAATCTCAAATGTTGCGTGTTTTTTTGTAGCGTGTTAATTTTATTTTAAAATAGAATACGTTTTTCCATCAACCATAAAAATTTGCATGCAGCCAAATGTTGAGTTGAACAGTTATTTCAATATACTTATAAAGTATGCATATACTTGTAGCTGACTGTAAACAAATTCCTAAGATATTAAAAGTAAAAAAAGCACTAACTAGCTGGGATGAGGATCAAAGTAGAGAGTAATTTTAAAGTGGCTTTACAAATATTGTAGTCACTAGAATAGACATTTCCCTGATATAAGTGTTGTATCTATAAAATGTAGTCATCAATTTAATTCTAATGAATCGAGGCTACAGTAATCCATTAATATATGTATATATATTGCAATCGTGTATATATGTGTATATATGTAGGTTTTTCTGATGACTGGAAAACCCCACTGTGATTGGTGCTAGCACCCGAATAGCTCATATAAGAGAGTGTTTTAGTGCAATTTGGAGAAAATTATTTCGGTGATTCCTGGATTTTTCAGCAGGAATAATGCACATCTCACCAGAGCTTTTTTTAGAGACTCACAAATTCCCGTTTTAGAATGGCCAGCACGCAGCCTGGACTTAAATCCAATAGAAAATCTTTGGGGAATCTTATCTCAACGGGTTTATGCCAACGGAAGGCAGTTTGGAACTCTAAAAGAGTTAAAAGATGCCATAATGGGGAATGGGAAAAATTGGACATTCAAATGCTCCAAAACTTGGTCAATTCAATGCCAGGGCGAATAATTAAGGTGTTAAACAACAACGGGTGTTCCATTTAGAATATATTCATAGTTTAAAATTCTTTGTTTTACTCATTTTCAGTTTTAAGATACAAATAATGAAATTGTCCCAGTTAATTATTTCGTTTGAAAATATTTTGTTTAATTTTTTTAATATATTTTCTTAAGTTTTATTTGTTTTATTTTAGTTGAAGTCTATTCATAATTTTATTAAGTTTAAGCAGTAATTTGTTTCATGAAAATAAATTGAACGGTTGAGTTGTTATACTCTAAAACGTAGTGTCCCAGTTAATTATCGCGCACCTTATATAAGCAACAATAATTCTAATTTGTAAGCCTCAACTTTTCCTCTTGGGTTTTCCACGACATTTTTTGCTTCATATTCACACTCCACTGTGAACTTAGTATTAGATAAACCAATCAGAGTTATCTGCTAAGGAACTACAATCACGAAGTGGAAGTAAGAATGTAGTTCAGTTCAAGTGTTCGTAGAAATCCAATAGTCCATTGCCAATGAATTGCGATCGTACTGGCTCGCTGCTCACCTCAAAGAGCTCTTTCGTATCGGACTCATGCATCATGACCGCTCCAGGGTTGACAATGTGGAGTGAGATAAGCGGCAGAACTCTTGCTTCAAGGTCTGTTCCGAAGACATTGACACTTTGATAGCTCTCAGCCTCTTGCTGTGTGGGATTCTGTACGATGACCCAACGGAACCATCCAAAATTGATGGGCGCGACGAAAGTCCCTAGCATTATGCCAGCAGTACGCTGATCGCCTCGGAAGGTATCCAAGCCCAGCGGCTAGAACGCTTTCATTCGAAATAATCGTCAGAGCATTTATACATCAGAATACATTATAGGTACACAGAGATATCTTAGATTATCAGTTTCTTAATTGCATACTACATGTTATTTAACGTTTACGTTTAATTCGAAACTTTGGACATTTCTGTAACTGTTGATCTATTTCAGCGCCCGATCCGCCGGCCAATCTAAGCGTGCAACTACGCTCCAGCAAGAGTGCCTTCATAACCTGGAAGCCGCCGACGACTGGTCGCTACTCCAGTTTCAAAATAAAGGTGCTGGGCTTAACAGAGCCACCACATAATGAATATAATCGTAGCTATACGATTGGTGGGAATGAGACGCTGCAACTATCGGCCAAAGAGCTGACGCCGGGGGGCACTTATCAGGTGCAGGCGTACACTGTCTACCAGGGCAAGGAGTCAGTGGCTTATACGAGCCGAAACTTCACGACAAGTAAGTCGCGCGCAGGAATGCGTAATCCCAACCGCAGGTGCAACTTCTAGCTTATGGTGCTGGGGCTGGCAAATCTAAAATCTCTGACTAACAAACTCTACTTCTCTCTCACAAACACATACACAAATTCAATTACGCACGCATGCGCCCTCAGTTGGGCGCCGCAAATAGAGGTACTAGAGGTAATCTTAAGAACTCTCGTATTCTTTGTAGTCTGCTTTAATAAAAACAGCAATAAATACAGTGGCTCGTCTTTATTTATTTCCTGTAAATCGACTAACTACAGAATAACCTACTTACCTCCTCGCCTTCCCCTTCCCTTTACTAACACACGCGAAATGCACATACGCCTCTAGAATCGAGCCAAATACATATGTACATACAATTGTGTCAAGGAATCGAACCAATGTCATCCTCTTTATATCGAAACGTATACTTAAAGATCCATTTAAAATATGATTCGAAAACTAAAGAGTCCCTCAAGGAAAAGATACCATTTATTCGCGCCACTGCATTCAATATTTGACTTAATGAATTTAATTGATTAAATTCTGGTTGGATTCCCTGACTCGTACATCTTTGCATTGTTACATTTGATTCATGCTAATCCAAGACCCAACCGCCCGCATGCTTCATCCGTACAGAGCCCAACACGCCCGGCAAGTTCATCGTGTGGTTCCGCAACGAGACCACGCTGCTGGTGCTGTGGCAGCCACCTTATCCGGCCGGAATTTACACGCACTACAAGGTATCCATCACGCCAGATGATGCCATCGAGAGTGTGCTCTATGTGGAGCGCGAAGGTGAGCCGCCTGGTCCAGCACAGGCTGCGTTTAAAGGTCTGGTGCCTGGACGAGCCTACAACATATCGGTGCAGACGGTATCTGAGGATGAGACATCAGTGCCGACTACTGCGCGATATCTTACCGTGCCAGAGAGACCGCTGAACGTGACCTTCGACCCACAGTATACGACCACATCTACTTTTCGTGTACAGTGGGAGTCACCTAAAACATACAGCGAGTACGATAGCTTCCAAGTATCGCTGTCCAGCTCACTGCGTCCTTTTCATGTCCCCCGAACCGATGCCCCCTACGTCTATTTTGACTATCCTGAGTTTTTGGAGTCGGGGAAAACGTACACCGTGGTGGTAAAGACGATATCGGACAGTGTGAACTCGTGGCCGGCCTCAGCTTTAGTGACGCTGCGTCCGCGGCCAGTGCGTAGCCTCCGTGGCTTCCTAGATGACCATAGTAATGCCGTACATATCTACTGGGAGCCAGCGGAAACTGGAAAGCAGGACGGCTATCATATCAGGTAGGTCACAATGCTGACTATCACTTGAAGCTACTTTAATCTGTTCACCCTCAGTTATCATGAGAAGAGCAACGAGACGGAGCCAACGCCTACCGTATTGCATACCGATCAGACTGAGTACAAGCTGGAGAAGCTTCTGCCTGGGCGTCGCTACCGCATTGCCGTGCAGGCCGTTTCCAATGGTATGACCTCGAATGCCACCTACATTACCAAGGATACGCGGCCGGCGGCGCCCATCATACAGGAGCTGCGCAGCATTCCGCTCGGCCTCAACATTAGTTGGAAGAGTGATGTGACATCACAACAGGATCGCTATGAAGTGCACTATCAGCGGAATGGGACCACTGAGGAGCGCACCATTACCACAAATCAAACGAATCTGGTCATTAGATATCTGCACGCGGGCTCAGGCTACGAAATCAAGGTCTATGCCATCAGTCACGACATGCGCAGCGAGCCGCATTCATACTTCCAAGCTGTCTGTGAGTATAAAAAATATATATTTTGCCCTTCTTCAAGCTTCTCCAAGCTTCTAGAGTTATGAGTAAAGGACATCTGGCACGTTATTGCTTGTCTTCAATAAGCGACTATAAATAGGTGTACATATACTTTTATTTATATTTTTTTTAGTTCCCAAGCCGCCGCGCAATCTGACGTTACGCACCGTAAACACCAATTTGGTGATGCTACATTGGTTGCCGCCGGAGGGCAGCGACTTCAGCGAGTACATTGTGCGCTATCGCACAAATAAGTCACCTTGGCAGCGTTTGGTCAATGTGCACGAGAGCCATGCCCGCATCGAGGACATGCACTATGGCGAACGCTATCTGGTTCAGGTCAATACAGTGAGCTTTGGAGTGGAAAGTCCCGCGCCCCTGGAACTGAACGTAACGATGCCGCCGCAGCCGGTATCTAATGTGGTGCCACTCGTTGATTCTCGAAACCTGACGTTGGAGTGGCCGCGTCCGGATGGTCATGTGGACTACTATACCATTAAATGGTGGCCCACCGATGCCCAACAGCTGGCACAGTACAAAAATGTTACTGACCTGGCAGACCGTAGGTAGAGCCAGAACAATGTCTTGATCGCCACTCTAACCCGTGTTCTAATTACCATTTCCAGAGAACTCGTCTAGTGTGCGCATCTTCGTCCACGATCTGGACCCGGGAAAGCAATACAAGTTTGAGGTGCAGGCCAGCTCAAATGGCATACGCTCGGGCATCACACATCTCTCCACGCGCACCATGCCCATCATTCAGTCGGATGTGCTTATCTCGAATGCCGAGAACGAGGAGCAGGGAAACAGCATCACGCTCTCCTACACGCCCACACCGGGAACAACGACACGCTTCGACATCTATCGCTTCTCGCTGGGTGATGAGCAAATCAAGGACAAGGAGAAGCTGGCTAATGACACAGATCGCAAGGTCACATTTACGGGCCTAACGCCGGGCCGCCTGTACAACATAACCGTTTGGACGGTAAGCGGCGGCGTAGCCAGTCTGCCCATACAGCGGCTTTATCGTCTGTATCCGTTGCCAATAAAGTCTCTGGAAGCACTGCACATAGGAGCAAACGAGATTACACTGCACTGGATCGCACCGGACGGCGAGTACACGGATTTTGAACTTCAGTATCTCAGTGCCGATGATCAATTATTGCAGAATGCCACCACACAGATGCAGCTGACGCTGCAACAACTGCAACCGTATCACAACTACACTTTCACGGTAGTGGTACGCTCAGGAACATCGTCGACTCTGCTGCGCAGCAGTTCACCCATATCGGCCAGCTACGAGACGATGCAGGCGCCACCCGGACGCGTGGAGTACTTCCAGCCGTACGACGTGCAGCCGGGCGAAATAACATTCGAGTGGTTGATGCTGCGACGGGAGGAGCACGGCCCCATTGAATACTTTGCTGTCACATATCAGAATGCGTACGATATGGCCGATGTGGGAAGCTATGAGTTTGGGCCTCAGGACACTCAAGGGCGCATTGGTGGCCTCGTTCCGGGCAACACCTACATCTTTCGCATACAGGCCAAGTCGGCTCTGGGCTTTGGCCTAGAGCGCGAGCATCGGCAGCAGATGCCGATACAGGCACCACCACCACCAGACTCGCGCGTCACACCGATCGAGATGAGTCGCAGCTCCTCGACCATACAGGTACGCTTTCGACAGAACTATTTTTCGAATGCCCATGGAGTGGTGCGCCACTACACGATCATTGTGGCCGAGGATGTGGGCAAAAATGCCTCGGGCTTAGAGATGCCCAGTTGGCAGGATGTGCAGGCCTATACAGTTTGGCTGCCGTATCAGGCAGTGGAGCCGTTCAATCCGTTCACCAATCGCACCGTCGAGGACTTCACCATTGGCAGTGCCAACTGCGAGAAGCACCAACCAGGCTACTGCAATGGTCCCCTGAAAGCGGGCACCACATATCGCATAAAGGTGCGGGCCTTCACCGACGAGGACAAGTTCACGGACACAGCCTATAGCGAATCCATAACCACCGATCGTAATGATGTGGTATGGGTAGCTTCCGCAGTATTTGTATTCCTGTGCATCGCCTGCATTGTGTCTGTGGTCGGATGTTTCCGCTATCGCTGCAATCGCATACGCTGCGCTGCCAAAGTAGCCCGCATCAACGATGAGTTGGCACTGCCCGAGGGATATATTACGCCCAATCGACCTATTCATATCAAGGACTTTCCGGAGCACTATCGCATCATGAGCGCTGACTCCGACTTCCGGTTCAGCGAGGAGTTCGAAGAGCTGAAGCATGTGGGACGCGATCAGTCCTGTAGTTTTGCAGATTTGCCTTGCAATCGGCCCAAGAATCGCTTCACCAATGTCCTGCCATACGATCACTCCCGATTTAAGCTACAACCTGTTGATGATGATGATGGCTCCGATTATATCAATGCCAACTATATGCCAGGTCACAACTCCCCGCGTGAGTTCATTGTTACCCAGGGTCCGCTGCACTCGACGCGCGAGGAGTTCTGGCGCATGTGTTGGGAAAGCAGCTCGCGTGCCATTGTGATGTTGACGCGATGCTTCGAAAAGGGGCGTGAAAAATGTGATCAGTACTGGCCGGTGGATCGTGTGCCCATCTTCCATGGCGACATTAAGGTGCAACTCATCACCGATACGCATTTCCAGGACTGGACCATATCAGAGTTCATGGTCTCTAGGGTAAGCTCCACGACTGGACATGGCTCTAACCGTTTTATCACTATCTTAAATCGCTTAAGCAGATTATATGAGCAATTCAATTAATAGTAATCTTAAATGTTAAACAAGTTCATATATGTATGTAGCTCCTGTGGGAACCAAATCGGTGCACCAAAGTTGATTTAAGTTGAGGGACTCTAGCAGAGAAATTGGCAGGTACTCGGGAGTACTGCTGGTGTGTCTTAAGCGTTCCACACGATCCTTTTATTTAATACTCAAGCAATTCATTCCATCATCAAGCCCATAGGGAGACTAAAACATTTTAAAGCATTTCTCTAAATCGATGTGGATATAATCATTATCTAAACTCTGCTTTGCCTATTTTCCACAGAATTGCGAGTCACGCATTATAAGGCATTTCCATTTTACCACCTGGCCGGACTTTGGGGTGCCCGAGCCGCCGGCCTCGCTTGTTCGGTTCGTGCGAGCGTTTCGGGAGGTCATCGGCACCGACATGCGACCCATCATTGTGCACTGCAGTGCGGGTGTTGGACGCTCGGGCACCTTCATTGCACTCGATCGGATATTGCAGCACATCAACAAGTCGGACTATGTGGACATCTTTGGCATTGTGTTTGCCATGCGCAAGGGTAGCTACAAGAAATCAACGCAATCACATATGTTTAATTTAATGCCGTCATTTCCTATACTAACTATATCCTCCATTGCCTCTATTTTGCGCTTCTGTAGAGCGAGTGTTCATGGTTCAGACGGAGCAACAATATGTGTGCATACATCAGTGCCTGCTGGCGGTTCTTGAGGGCACGGACCATATACTGGCTGATTCGCATGAGCTGCATGGGAACGATGGCTATGAGGGTGAGTAGAAAGCTTGAAGACTTCCTTTTTTTTTTTGTTGATGCCTACAAGGATGTTGCCGTCGCCTTTCCTTCAGAACTTCCGCTATTTAAATCATCTTTTTGACTAACCAAACCACACAAGAACAAAACAAACAACAGCAACAACAACATAGCTACAAAAAGAACAAGAACAACATCACACAAGTCTGTGGTACAAAGTGTTGAGATATGCGCTGGCCGAATGCTTTTTACTAACTTCTCATTATGTTTCTATTTAAATACAAGTATCGAAGTTTTTAAATTAAATCATTCTGTATTTATTTTGGCTGCGGCTCGAATTTGTTATTATTTAACCAACAAATTATTATTTGTTGTAACTAACATTTAATGAATTTCCCTTTATTTTTCCATTTTCATACATTTACCGAACTGTTAATCACACACACACACCCACACAAACGCACGCACACTGCCTAACCCCACATACGAAACAAACACACCCACACACCCACATATACACACACACACACACACACACAAACCCGCCGATCGCTCTTCATTCAATCAACATCAAATCTCAAACTGAACAACAAAATCAATTCAGTGACAAAAATTTACTTAGAGCGCCCCCAATTCATGGCGCCCAGCATAGCGCGTGCCTTAGTCGCGGAGCTCGAACTGGAACTGGATGATGATGATGAAGTCAGCGATTGCGTATCCAGATCCGAAGGTGTTGCGGAAGTGGAAGCTGACGAGAACGAGAACGAGAACGATAACGATAACGACGATGATGATCAGCAGCCTTTGACATTATCGGCGGTTAATGAGACGACGATGACGACGACTGCCACTACCATACCGCTATCCAGACGTAGCAGCAGCAGCAGCAGCAGTAGTAGTGGTAGGAGCAGCAGTAGCAGCAGCAACAACAACACAACAA